>NC_092741.1:19869855-20205689 GCF_047496795.1 Chiloscyllium punctatum | reverse complement strand
GTTGAGCCTCTTCCTGTTACCCAACACAGGTATAGAACTGGATTAGTGGTGCTGGAAGAGCACAGCAGTTCAGGCAGCATCCAACGAGCAGCGAAATCGACGTTTCGGGCAAAAGCCCTTCATCAGGAATAAAGGCAGTGAGCCTGAAGCGTGGAGAGATAAGCTAAAGGAGGGTGGGGTTGGGGAGAGAGTAGCATAGAGTACAAGGTATAGAACTACTGAAAACAAACACACGATGCTGAATCAAAACAGAAACGGCTGGAAGAGCTCAGCAGGTCTGGCAGCATCTATGAAGAGAAATTAGAGTTCACGTTTCAGGTCCAGTGACACTTCCTCATCACATATTGCTGAATTTTGTGCTCGTCAAGACACAGACAAGAATGCCAAATCTTGTCACAACAATTTATACTCCAGGAAACGTGGGCGTTGACTGGCTCTTCAGTCAACTTTAATCAATTGAGGTGTTACCATGGAGAAAGCAACTATAATCTACCCAAGCTCTCAGTTTTTCAAAATACGATGTGAAGTTTGAACATATTCCTTCTGAGCATGGGTCAATTAAATAAAAAAGGATTGTTTAGACAGTGGCTGTTAATCCACAGAATCTCATCTTAGAGTCGACATACTCTATTGAATTCCAGTTGGTGGAATGTGGTCTTTACTCTGCCTGAACAGACAACAGGAACAGTCAAACGCAGAGTAAAGTAACAGTAGGACACAGAGAAAGCAAGAAATTATTATACTGTGTACTGCAGAAAAGGCAGATGAAGTAATTAAACGTGCCATACACAAACACACGCACACACTTACATACCATACACACTCAAACATAGACACAGCATTGAAAGCACGATGATCTGGTATGGCAATTGCTATGCTCAAGACTGTAAGAAACTATAGAAGATCATATGCACATCCCAGACCATCACAGAAGCCAGCCATCCTTCCACGGACTCCATTTACATGGCCCATTGCCAGGGAAAGACTGCCGACATCACCAAAGACCCCTCCCACCCCAGTAATGCTCTCCTACAACCTCTTCTGCCTGGCAGAAGGTACAGAAGCTTGAACACACCCAGCAGTAGTTTCAAGAGCAGCTTCTTCTCTGCCATTCCCTGATGAATGGACTCTCGGACTTCAAATAATGTTGACCTTGCCTAGTGCACGTCCTGTGCAACATAACCAGTATGCCTCTGTCTAGTTTTTCTCATCCTACGATCTGTATGTCTTTGCTTACTATGATCTGCCTATACTGCTTGTAAACAAAGCTTTTCACTGTATTTAAGTAAACGTGACAATAAATCAATCAAATCAAATCAGCTCATACATATTACGCAAACACCCCCTCACACGTACCACACACACCGTCCCTCACATACACCAACCATCATATCCACCAACACACACTCATAACCAACACACACTCTCACATACCTTCACCCATATACACGTCTATATATACAATCACACACTCAGACACAAACACACAAATACACATCAACACACACTAATACACACCAACACTTGTGTCCACCAATATACTCATACACACCCCTTGCACCATCTATACACACTAATGTGTACTCCTATATGCAGTCATACAAACTCTTATAAACACCCATATTCACCAACACACGCTCATTTACACCAGAACATACTCTTACACACACACGTACGCCAGCAAACACTCATGCACACTAACCCTCACATGCACTAATACACACCAATGAATATTCCTATACACATACAAACATGCTCCTACAAGTGCACGTACATCAACACATATTTATTTACATCAGAACATACTCTAACATCAACTTATATGCACCAATACACAGCGCTACACTTCAAGCTCACTCACACATGAAGCTACAATCTTTGTTTAGAGTGGTGCTGGAAAAGCACAGAAGGTCAGGCAGCGTCCAACGTGAAGCTACAATGTAAACCCTCCTGTTCCTGTCTTCTGATCTGAGATATTTGTTCTCCTATAAATCAGGCCTCAGCCTCTGACCTTAATTACTGCACCATAGGTGGGCATGCTTTCGAATCTCAGGAGCCCCCTCCCTAAACTCTCCACTTTTGTGCCTCACTTTTCTCCTTTAAAACACTCTTTAGACTGACCTTGTAAACCATATTTTTTAGTCACCTATCCGGATATCTTCTTGTGGTAGCTCAGTACCTACTGGTGATAGCACCTTGGATGATGTCTATTGTGTAGCTCAGTGTTGAATGGTCAGAGACGGAAGATTTAAAAGGGACCTGAGGGAGAACCCTTTCACACAGAGAGTGGTCCGTATGTGGAATAAACTGCCAGAGGAAGTGGTAGATGCAGGGACAGTGACAACATTTAAGATACTGGGATAGGTAGATGGATAGGAAAGATTTAGAGGCATATGGGCCAAATACAGGAAAGTGGGATTCGTTTAATTTGGGAAACCTGGTCGGCGTGAATGAGTTAGACTGAAGGGTCTGTTTCTGTACTGTACAATTCTATGTCTGCTGTGTAGCTCAATGTTGAACATTGATAGCACCTTAGAAGATGTCTGCCGTGTAGTTTAGTATTGAATACTGATAGCACCGTGGAAGGTGTCTGTTCTGTGCCTTTGTTCTGAGTACCCTCATGCTGAGCTAGTTCTTTGAAGAAGTAACAAAGAGGATTGATGAGGGCAGAGCAGTAGATGTGATCTATATGGACTTCAGTAAAGCGTTCAATAAGGGTCCCCATTGGAGACTGGTTAGCAAGGTGAGATCTCACTGAATACAGGGTGAACTAGCCATTTGGATACAGAACTGGCTCAAAGGTAGAAGACAGAGGGTGGTGGTGGAGGGTTGTTTTTCAGACTGGAGGCCTGTGACCAGTGGAGAGCCACAAGGATCGGTGCTGGGCCCTCTACTTTTTGTCATTTACATAAATGATTTGGATGCGAGCATAAGAGGTACAGTTAGTAAGTTTGCAGATGACACCAAAATTGGAGGTGTAGTGGACAGCGAAGGAGGTTACCTCAGATTACAACAGGATCTTGATCAGATGGGCCAATGGGCTGAGGAGTGGCAGATGGAGTTGAATTCAGATAAATGTGAGGTGCTGCATTTTGGGAAAGCAAATCTTAGCAGGACTTATACACTTAATGGTAAGGTCCCAGGGAGTGTTGCTGAACAAAGAGACCTTGGAGTGCAGGTTCATAGCTCCTTGAAAGTGGAGTCACAGGTAGACAGGATAGTGAAGAAGGTGTTTGGTATGCTTTCCTTTAATGGTCAGAGTATTGAGTACACGGGTTGGGAGGTCATGTTGCGGCTGTACAGGACATTGGTTAGGCCACCGTTGGAATATTGCGTGCAATTCTGGTCTCCTTCCTATCGGAAAGATGTTGTGAAACTTGAAAGGGTTCCAAAAAGATTTACAAGGATGTTGCCAGGGTTGGAGAATTTGAGCTATAGGGAGAGGCTGAACAGGCTGGGGCTGTTTTCCCTGGAGCGCCAGAGGCTGAGGGGTGACTTTGTAGGGGTTTACAAAATCATGAGGGGCATGGATAGGATAAATAGACAAAGTCAGGGAGTCCCTGGGGTCAGGGAGTACAGAACCAGAGGGCATAGGTTTAGGGTGAGAGGGGAAAGATATAAAAGAGACCTAAGGGGCAACTTTTTCACACAAAGGGTGGTACATGTATGGAATGAGCTGCCAGAGGAAGTGGTGGAGGCTGGTACAATTGCAACATTTAAGAGGCATTTGGATGGGTTTATGAATAGGAAGGGTTTGGAGGGATATGGGCCAGGTGCTGGCAGATGGGACTAGGTTGGGTTGGGATATCTGGTCGGCATGGACGAGTTGGACCGAAGGGTCTGTTTCCGTGCTGTACATCTCTCTGACTCTAAGTGGCAGAAAGCCAACCACTCTCCGCCCCCCCCCCCCCCCCCCCCCCCCCCCCCCCCCCCCCCCCCCCCCCCAGCACTGAGGGAGCACTGCACTGCACCAATTGAGTTGCTGTGTCTCAGATGAGGTGTCAGTGCCCAGGCACAGTCCTCCTGCTCAGGCAAATCTACATTCCTATGGAACCACAAGGTGCAGGTGATTTATTCCCAACGCCCTGCCCCATAACTAGCCCTCAACCAGTACAGAAAACAGCATTGCTGTTTGTGGAATCTTGCAGTGCATAAATTAGGTGATTACATTTCAAATGCATTTCATTGGCTCGAAAGCACGTTGAGATCATTGGTGATTGTCAAAAATGATAAATAAGTGGGGACAAAATGTATACTAAAGGCGCTAGAAGGATGCAGGATGTTATGTTGGAAATTCCAACTCTTAAACTGAAATAAATTGCATCAAATGCTCCTTGCCACTCTCCTGCCCCTGAAGTGAGTGGCTGCTGTTGGCTTTGTTTTCATTGCCTCAGTGTTAATTTACATCTCGGTTTATGCCTCAGCACATGACCTTTCAGAGCTGCTGTCAAACAGGACTGCTGTTCCAGACAGAACTGCCAGTTCCAGGCATTCCCACAGCACAGGGAACAGGGCCAGAGCTGCACGGAGAGGGAAAAAAAAATCCAGCAGCTTTGTTTTTTGAAACGTAGGAGACTTTAACCTCCCTTCTCTAGTGTTATCCTGGAGACCCGAAACACCAGGAATGGATTTTGGAATTACATGCAGGGAGAAACCGCAGATAATAGGAAGAATGTGCATTTGTATAGCGGTTTGCATCACAACCTGAGAACTTTACAACCAATGAAACACTTTTGATGTCTAGTCACTGATGTGGTATGGCAAACATGACAGTGACCTTTCCACAGCACAGCGTTAGTGCAGACCCAGCTTCTCAAGGGAACAGCTTCTACATTTGACCCTGTGTAGCATCTCCAAGTCGATGGGCTCTGACTGAGCGGGGCAGGGGGTGGTCAGGATATGGGATTCAAGAAGTGGAGAGAAACTAGGAACAGAGCACTGAGTTGGACGATCAGCCATGATGGTGTGGAATGGCAGAGCAGGCTCAAAGGGATGAGTGGTCTACTCCTGCTCTATATTTCTAACTCATCAACTGCATTGATGGCGTTGGGGCCCAGCAGTTGAGGCAGGTAATCTGTGATCTAAAAGGTAGCCATCGCTTCCACACCTCTCTACATGTGATGAGTCACTGACCCCCAATCCTAACGTGACCGTCATTACTGCACACACAAGAGTCTACCCATCACCAGGGCAGAGCAGTGTACCAGGGTGAGGGCCATCCAGGAGGGAACCCTGAGAGTAGAGGTGAACATTCACACCCTCAGCAACTGGACTCAAAGGTCAATCAGCCACTCCCCCTCATTCCCCAACCTATTAATGGTCAAAGATCAGAGGCTGCTCAACAGAAAGATTTCAAAGACACTCGCAAGTGCTCACACGAAGAAGCTCAGCTCCAAGTGGATGATCTGGATGCCACCCACTTTCCTGTCCGCCCTCCGATAATCCTTGACTCCCTGGTCCAGCAAAATCTGTCTAACTCTGCTCTGAATATATTTGTAAATCCTCTTTCTGGAGAAGAGAGTTTTTGAAAAAGACTGAGGGAACAATAAATTCTGTCTGAAAAGGGTGACAATTCAATTTCCTCCTTCACCTCACAATGTGAGGGCACCCACCTCCCAGTATTTCCAAGCTGAGGGCACCATGGGAGTGAATGGAACTGTTCTGCCAACCTACCCGCCCTCTCCAAAACTGGCCGTAATGTGAGGCCTCCAGTGGTCTGACCACTTGCCCCTCTCCACCGAGTAGGTCGGAGCAGTGTCCGTTACCCTCACCTTGACTCCCTCGATCCGGAAGCCAAGAGTAGAGGTGGAGCTGATGGTCTCTCTCCACTGCATGTAGCGTGGCTTGGTAACAGCACGCTGAGCCTTCTCCTCTTCTGTTGGTGCATCTGGATCCACCTCTACCATCTTCAGATACATGTCCCTTCTCAGGCTGGGCTTCTTCCTGGCTTTAGTCAGCTCCTCTTCCAGGTAAGTCCTGTGAAAATCACAAACAACAAGTTGAGAGCAGGGCCTGGATTCCCTTTCATTTACCCTGTACTCCTGACCATCATTCAAACTGCCACCTCTCTCCTTCTGGAGTCTTATAACAGACTGAAAATTGCCTCTTAGGGAGTATCATGGTCAGGAGAGGCAATAATTTCTAAAGATCACTGGGCAGTCCTGGAGTTTTCACAACCTTACCCACGTTGCCCTCTTGGTGTCCTAGGCCAGGGGTGTTCATCTTTGTGAGCTAGATGGAGAGGGAGGATTCAAAGGTTAACAATCAAGGTATCCATTGACTCATGATGGTTCAATGGTTAGCACTACTGCCTCACAGCAACAGGGTCCCAGGTTCAATACCAGCCTCAGGCAACTGTCTGTGTGGAGTTTGCACGTTCTCCCCATGTCTGCATGGGTTTCCTCCCACAGTCCAAAGATGTACAGGTCAGGTGAATTGGCCTTACTAAATCTCCCATAGTGATAGTTGCATTAGTAGGGGAATGGGTCTGGGTGGGTTACTCTTCGGAGGGTCAGTGTGGACTTGTTGGGCCGAAGGGCCTGTTTCCATACTGTAGGGAACCTAATCTAATCTTAGACTCTAGATCATCACAAGATCCAAGTGAGAGACTGGTGGAAATTAATGTTTAATTTAATGTAGTGGGAGTGTCTTTGAAACAGGGAATGGTGGGACAAGTAGGCCAATGAGATAGTTCCTTCAAAACACTGGAATAGGTATGATGGGTCAAATGGTCTCCTGGTGTGCTGTCCAACTGTGAAATACTAGTTATTAGGACCAAGGTATAACAACATTGCAAACATGGAGGTTTTGAAGCAAATATTAGATGATTGCTTAAGTGGAAATAATGTGCAAGGGAATGAAAAAAAAGGCACTCAGCCATGCTACATGTTTGGAGGAGTTATTGCAGGAGTATTCACAGTATGTTGATGGGTGGCACAGTGGTTAGCACTGCTGCCTCACAGCACCAGAGACCCGGGTTCAATTCCCGCCTCAGGCGACTCTCTGTGTGGAGTTTGCACGTTCTCCCTGTGTCTGTGTGGGTTTCCTCCGGGTGCTCCGGTTTCCTCCCACAATCCAAAAATGTGCAGATTAGGTGAATTGGCCATGCTAAATTGCCTGTAGTGTTAGGTAAAGGGGTAAATGTAGGGGAATGGGTCTGGGTGGGTACGGTTTGGCGGGTCGGTGTGGATTTGTTGGGCCGAAGGGCCTGTTTCCACACTGTAAGTAATCTAATCTCATCTAATCTAATCTAAAATGTCCCTTATCCAACAGCCCCACCCCTACACAACTCCTGCCATTAACCACAAACCTGTCAATTAGCACGAAAGTCCCACCCCTCAATCCTTCATTGGTCACAAACTCATCAATCATCACAACAGGCTCCCCACCACACACACATGCGCACACGCACACACACACGCACACACACACATAGACACGCACACAGGCACTCCTGTCATTGGTCACAACCTTCTCAATTATTATAACAGTCCCAACTCTTCCTCACCCTCCTGCCATTGGTCACAAACGCATTGATCATCACCACAGCCCCAGCTCTCCAATCCCACCAGCCATTGGTCATAGCCCTGTCAATGATCACAACAGCCCCACAGCCCCCCAAGTTCTGCCACTGTCACGATGAAGGTCCAGACAACACACACCTGACTCCCATTTTGCAGTCCATCACACAGGGCAGGTCAAACTCTGCGAGCAGGTCATCCATCTGGTTGTACCTCTCACCATCCTTCTCCACCTCACCGTGGTAAGCTGGCACATAGGGGCACAGAGTATCATCCATCAGCTGGTCCAGGCACCTCTGCTCACACTCACAATACTTCTTCAAAATCTTTCCATTTGCTCCAGCCTTGAAGCTACCTGTTGGAGAGAGTATGGATAGATATTACAAACTTGGGTGGCTCCCTAGCTGACCAGCACTCCCCCCCCTGAAAAAAAAAACACCTCTTCAATCTCTTCATAATTACCCTTCATTCCCTTTCAGCTCAATTCCTCTCTGCAGCCCCCACCCCCCCAGCCTTAGATAGCCCTCTGTATGAAAGCTTTTCATGTGTCACTTTCTCAAAAGCTTTCCACAAGTTCCGATGCACAATTCATACATTCTCCGATGAGGAGACACTGATTTGATTGGGTTGAAACTTTCTGGAGTTTGAGGAATTAGAATTGAGCATATTGCACTATATAAGATTATAATAAATGTGTGACCCAGGTAGAACCCAAACTGGGCGTCACTGAGCAGGTTATTGCTGAATGGGTGCTGTTTGATATCACCGTTGACGACCCCTTCCATCACTTTCGTGATGATCGAGAGTAGACTGACGGGGCGGGAATTGGTCAGGTCAGATTTGTCCTGCTGTTTGTGTACAGGATATACCTGGGCAATTTTCCACATTGCTGGCCAGATGCCAATGTTCCAGAACAATCCATAGAAATGATTTAGCGTTTTTAAATGAATTTCAGTTTCACCCACTAGTTAAGAGTGGAGATCCTAAATATGCTTTTTTTAAAAAAACTGCAGCAACACTGATTTCTTGTTATTCTCCTATCCCTGATGATCTGTCAACTTACCACACACATTATTCCTCAGAGCACTGAAGTAGTAATTGGGATAAAGGTTACATTTTTTCAATTCTATGTAACTGGCTCCCTTAATTAATTTAAAAGGAAGACATCAGATTAAGTTTGGGCTCTTATATAACTTTTAGTTAAAAATGGTTTGCATTTTCTTTGTAAGTGATTTGCTTGGACACATTTGCATTGGAAATTCAGCTCTTGAGATACTGAGGTTCACTGAGTTGCTATAGGTCCTTTACTCGCAATGGTTCAAACCTGAGGTCGGCGCAGTTTGAGAGAACAACTGTTGATTAAGATTCAAGACAGACAGCCCCTCTGAACACAGGAATCAATCACACTCAAAGACATCCAACAGATTTCTGTCTATTCACTTCCACTTGACTTCATTTGAGGCACGAACCCAGTTCTTATGATCCCTGTGTTTAGATTTTGTGCGATTGCATTCTGCTTTCAGCTGCTGGAATTTCACAGCACAGTGTCCAGGTTTCGGAAAAGACTATCAGCAGCTGGTCAATCCCATGAGCTTGAAGGAAACGCCTGTTACAACTCAGGAGCACAATCTATCGCTGAAGAATACCGAATTGGGTCAAAAAGCTCAGTGAAAAGAGATAGGACTGATGATGTAGGATGGGATAAAGTATCAGATGGGAATAACATGTAATGGAATAATGTACATGATGGGATAATGCAGAGATTGTGATGATGTATGTGATGGGATAATATATATCATAGAATGCATAGGAAGGGTAAATATATGGATAGCGTGATGTATGGATGGGGTGATATATGGTTGGGGTGGGGTATGGATGGGTTGATGCATGGGAAGGGTGGTGTACGGAATACGTATGTGAATAACCTGGGAGGGTGTGGATAACCTGGGAGTGTTTAAATAACCTGAGAGTGTGTGGATAACTTGGGAGCAGTCATTGTATGGGGTGAGAACCTACCTGCATGTCCTGCTAGCTGTATCCATGGATACCGTTTCTTGAAGGACATTACAAAGGGTGACCAATGCACCATGTTCTTGATCTTCCTCCAAGATTTACTCTGAAACACAGAGAGAGAGAGAGAGAGAGAGAGAGAGAGAGTGGTTAGGGCAGTGAGAGACATCAGTAAAGACACACCTCTGGTAATACATAGCCTGGAAGATAGTGGCTGGCCCCAGAACAACAGCCAGAGCCAGTGGTGATCCTCACTCTGCAATGCCCCAATTTCCTGCAGACAACCAGCAAGTTGGCTGTTTGGATTTACAGAGGGCAATGTTCCAATAAATCACTGAAAGACCAGGGAAACCAATACCATCCCGACAGCCTTAAGCAAATTGAGAATTAGCCTGGCCTCTGGACCGGCCCTTATCGAACTGGAAATGAGCCTGCAGTGGGGTATTCCAGAATCTGTATCCAAGCATCACTTCATCCTGAGGAATCACAAATCTGCTGCCAATCACAGAGGCGAGTGGAGCTTATCTATCGATGAGACACTTCCGATATTACTCAGAAAGTGCTTGCATTGGACCTTTATTACACTCTCTCTCCCGACACCCTTCTCTTTCTCTTTTTCCTCCTGTATTTCTCTTTGTCTTGCTTTCACTCTCTCACTCTGTCACACACACAGGGATCCAGTGCTGGGATGCAGCAAGCCCACACAGCAGGAAAAGGACAATCCTCCCAGATACTATGAATTTGTCACCTCTTCTCAGTCACCCCCGTCTCTCCTGTCCCACCGCATTCCCACACCACTAGTGAATCGCTAACTCAGAGAATCCAGTAGTTCTTTTTATTCCCAGTCCACCTGGCTAATAGTCCAACATTTAGAGTTTGTCTGACCTTCAATTGATACCCATCAGCAACCCTGTCTGAGTGTCCACTCCAATCATTAGCCATTGTGTGTATGTCTCTGGGCTGTTGCTATGGAGATGCAGAACTGCTTTCCCTGACTCACAAAAACTATCTTCCCTTTCCAATCCCCAACAGAAGTTTACAATCGTGCTTTGGGTTAATCTGTAATCGCCACAGCTCCTGGTTCCTTCAGGAAATGGCGATTGGATATGTCCCAGTCTCCACAGCAATATAATAAACCCCAGTGCCCACTACCTGGATGTTAATCAGTGCCCACTACCTCGATGTGAATCAGTGCCCACTACCCGAATGTGAATCAGTGCCCACTACCTGGATGTTAATCAGTGCCCACTACCTGGATGTGAATCAGTGCCCACTACCCGGATGTGAATCAGTGCCCATTACCTGGATGTGAATCAGTGCCCACTACCCGGATGTGAATCAGTGCCCACTACCTGGATGTGAATCAGTGCCCACTACCCGGATGTGAATCAGTGCCCACTACCTGGATGTTAATCAGTGCCCACTGTCTGGATGTGAATCGGTGCCAACTACCTGGATGTTAATCAGTGCCCACTGTCTGGATGTGAATCAGTGCCCACTACCTGGATGTGAATCAGTGCCCACTACCTCGATGTTAATCAGTGCCCACTGTCTGGATGTGAATCAGTGCCCACTAACTGGATGTTAATCAGTGCCCACTGTCTGGATGTGAATCAGTGCCCACTACCTGGATGTGAATCAGTGCCCACTGTCTGGATGTGAATCAGTGCCCACTACCCAGATGTGAATCAGTGCCCAATACCTGGATGTGAATCAGTGCCCACTGTCTGGATGTGAATCAGTGCCCACTACGTGGATGTGAATCAGTGCCCACTACCCGGATGTTAATCAGTGCCCACTGTCTGGATGTGAATCAGTGCCCACTGTCTGGATGTGAATCAGTGCCCACTACCTGGATGTGAATCAGTGCCCACTACCTCGATGTTAATCAGTGCCCACTGTCTGGATGTGAATCAGTGCCCACTAACTGGATGTTAATCAGTGCCCACTACCTGGATGTGAATCAGTGCCCACTACCTGGATGTTAATCAGTGCCCACTGTCTGGATGTGAATCGGTGCCCACTACCTGGATGTTAATCAGTGCCCACTACCCGGATGTGAATCAGTGCCCACTGTCTGGATGTGAATCAGTGCCCACTACCTGGATGTGAATCAGTGCCCACTACCTGGATGTGAATCAGTGCCCATTACCTGGATGTGAATCAGTGCCCACTACCCGGATGTGAATCAGTGCCCACTACCTGGATGTTAATCAGTGCCCACTGTCTGGATGTGAATCGGTGCCAACTACCTGGATGTTAATCAGTGCCCACTGTCTGGATGTGAATCAGTGCCCACTGTCTGGATGTGAATCAGTGCCCACTACCTCGATGTTAATCAGTGCCCACTGTCTGGATGTAAATCAGTGCCCACTACCTGGATGTGAATCAGTGCCCACTGTCTGGATGTGAATCAGTGCCCACTACCCGGATGTGAATCAGTGCCCACTACCTGGATGTGAATCAGTGCCCACTGTCTGGATGTGAATCAGTGCCCACTACGTGGATGTGAATCAGTGCCCACTACCCGGATGTTAATCAGTGCCCACTACGTGGATGTGAATCAGTGCCCACTACCCGGATGTTAATCAGTGCCCACTGTCTGGATGTGAATCAGTGCCCACTGTCTGGATGTGAATCAGTGCCCACTACCTGGATGTGAATCAGTGCCCACTACCTCGATGTTAATCAGTGCCCACTGTCTGGATGTGAATCAGTGCCCACTAACTGGATGTTAATCAGTGCCCACTACCTGGATGTGAATCAGTGCCCACTACCTGGATGTTAATCAGTGCCCACTGTCTGGATGTGAATCGGTGCCCACTACCTGGATGTTAATCAGTGCCCACTACCCGGATGTGAATCAGTGCCCACTACCCGGATGTGAATCAGTGCCCACTGTCTGGATGTGAATCAGTGCCCACTACCTGGATGTGAATCAGTGCCCACTGTCCGGATGTGAATCAGTGCCCACTACCCGGATGTGAATCAGTGCCCACTGTCTGGATGTGAATCAGTGCCCACTACCTGGATGTGAATCAGTGCCCACTGTCTGGATGTGAATCAGTGCCCACTACCCGGATGTTAATCAGTGCCCACTACCCGGATGTGAATCAGTGCCCACTACCTGGATGTGAATCAGTGCCCACTACCCGGATGTGAATCAGTGCCCACTACCTGGATGTTAATCAGTGCCCACTGTCTGGATGTGAATCGGTGCCCACTACCTGGATGTTAATCAGTGCCCACTACCTCGATGTTAATCAGTGCCCACTGTCTGGATGTGAATCAGTGCCCACTAACTGGATGTTAATCAGTGCCCACTGTCTGGATGTGAATCAGTGCCCACTGTCTGGATGTTAATCAGTGCCCACTGTCTGGATGTGAATCAGTGCCCATTACCCGGATGTTAATCAGTGCCCACTGTCTGGATGTCAATCAGTGCCCACTGTCTGGATGTGAACCAGTGCCCACTACCTCGATGTGAAACAGTGCCCATTACCCGGATGTGAATCAGTGCCCACTGTCTGGATGTGAACCAGTGCCCACTACCTCGATGTGAATCAGTGCCCATTACCCGGATGTTAATCAGTGCCCATTACCTGCATGTTAATTAGTGCCCATTACCCGGATGTGAATCAGTGCCCACTGTCTGGATGTTAATCAGTGCCCATTACCTGGATGTGAATCAGTGCCCATTACCCGGATGTGAATCAGTGCCCACTGTCTGGATGTGAATCAGTGCCCACTGTCTGGATGTGAATCAGTGCCCACTACCTGGATGTGAATCAGTGCCCACTACCCGGATGTGAATCAGTGCCCACTATCTGGATGTGCATCAGTGCCCACTACCTGGATGTGAATCAGTGCCCACTACCTGGATGTAAATCAGTGCCCACTACCTGGATGTTAATCAGTGCCCACTGTCTGGATGTGAATCGGTGCCCACTACCTGGATGTTAATCAGTGCCCACTGTCTGGATGTGAATCAGTGCCCACTACCTGGATGTGAATCAGTGCCCACTACCTCGATGTTAATCAGTGCCCACTGTCTGGATGTGAATCAGTGCCCACTACCTGGATGTGAATCAGTGCCCACTACCCGGATGTGAATCAGTGCCCACTATCTGGATGTGCATCAGTGCCCACTACCTGGATGTGAATAAGTGCCCACTACCTGGATGTAAATCAGTGCCCACTACCTGGATGTTAATCAGTGCCCACTGTCTGGATGTGAATCGGTGCCCACTACCTGGATGTTAATCAGTGCTCACTGTCTGGATGTGAATCAGTGCCCACTACCTGGATGTGAATCAGTGCCCACTACCTCGATGTTAATCAGTGCCCACTGTCTGGATGTGAATCGGTGCCCACTACCTGGATGTTAATCAGTGCCCACTGTCTGGATGTGAATCGGTGCCCACTAACTGGATGTTAATCAGTGCCCACTGTCTGGATGTGAATCAGTGCCCATTACCCGGATGTGAATCAGTGCCCACTGTCTGGATGTTAATCAGTGCCCATTACCCGGATGTTAATCAGTGCCCACTGTCTGGATGTCAATCAGTGCCCACTGTCTGGATGTGAACCAGTGCCCACTACCTTGATGTGAATCAGTGCCCATTACCCGGATGTGAATCAGTGCCCACTACCTGGATGTGAATCAGTGCCCACTACCCGGATGTGAATCAGTGCCCACTGTCTGGATGTGAACCAGTGCCCATTACCTCGATGTGAATCAGTGCCCATTACCCGGATGTGAATCAGTGCCCATTACCCGGATGTAATTCAGTGCCCATTAGCTGGATGTTAATCAGTGCCCATTACCTGGATGTGAATCAGTGCCCATTACCCGGATGTGAATCAGTGCCCACTACCTGGATGTGAATCAGTGCCCAATACCCGGATGTGAATCAGTGCCCACTGTCTGGATGTGAATCAGTGCCCACTACCCGGATGTGAATCAGTGCCCACTGTCTGGATGTTAATCATTGCTTACTACCTGGATGTGAATCAGTGCCCACTACCCGGATGTGAATCACTGCCCACTACCCGGATGTGAACCAGTGCCCACTTCCTCGATGTTAATCAGTGCCCACTACTTGGATGTTAATCAGTGCCCACTACCCGGATGATAATCAGTGCCCACTACCCGGATGTGAATCTGTGCCCACTACCTCGATGTGAATCAGTGCCCACTACCTGGATGTGAATCAGTGCCCACTGTCTGGATGTTAATCAGTGCTTACTACCTGGATGTGAATCAGTGCCCAATACCCGGATGTGAATCAGTGCCCACTGTCTGGATGTGAATCAGTGCCCACCGTCTGGATGTGAATAAGTGCCCACTACCTGGATGTGAATCAGTGCCCACTACCCGGATGTGAATCAGTGCCCACTACCTGGATGTGAATCAGTGCCCACTGTCTGGATGTGAATCAGTGCCTACTACCCAGATGTGAATCAGTGCCCACTACCTGGATGTTAATCAGTGCCCACTACCTGGATGTGAATCAGTGCTCACTGTCTGGATGTAAATCAGTGCCCACTACCCGGATGTGAATCAGTGCCCACTACCCGGATGTGACCCAGTGCCCACTACGTGGATGTGAATCACTGCCCACTACCTGGATGTGAATCAGTGCCCACTATGTGGATGTAAATCAATGCCCACTGCCTGGATGTAAATCAGTACCCACTGTCTGGATGTGAATCAGTGCCCACTACCTTGATGTTAATCAGTGCCCACTACCCGGATGTGAATCAGTGCCCACTACCTGGATGTGAATCAGTGCCCACTACCTGGATGTTAATCAGTGCCCACTACCTCGATGTGAATCAGTGCCCACTACCCGAATGTGAATCAGTGCCCACTACCTGGATGTTAATCAGTGCCCACTACCTGGATGTGAATCAGTGCCCACTGTCTGGATGTAAATCAGTGCCCACTACCCGGATGTGAATCAGTGCCCACTACCCGGATGTGACCCAGTGCCCACTACGTGGATGTGAATCACTGCCCACTACCTGGATGTGAATCAGTGCCCACTATGTGGATGTGAATCAATGCCCACTGCCTGGATGTAAATCAGTACCCACTGTCTGGATGTGAATCAGTGCCCACTACCTTGATGTTAATCAGTGCCCACTACCCGGATGTGAATCAGTGCCCACTACCCGGATGTGAATCACTGCCCACTGTCTGGATGTGAATCAGTGCCCACTACCCGGATGTGAATCAGAGCCCACTACGTGGATGTGAATCAGTGCCCACTACCCGGATGTGAATCACTGCCCTCTACCTCGATGCTAATCAGTGCCCACTACCTGGATGTAAATCAGTGCCCACTACCCAGATGTGAACCAGTGCCCACTGCCCGGATGTTATTCAGTGCCCACTACCTCGATGTGAACCAGTGTCCACTACCTGGATGTTAATCAGTGCCCACTACCCGGATGTGAATCAGTGCCCACTACCCGGATGTGAATCAGTGCCCACTGTCTGGATGTTAATCAGTGCCCACTGTCTGGATGTGAATCAGTGCCCACTACCCGGATGTGAATCAGTGCCCACTGTCTGGATGTTAATCAGTGCCCACTGTCTGGATGTGAATCAGTTCCCACTACCTGGATGTGAATCAGTGCCCACTGTCTGGATGTTAATCAGTGCCCACTACCTCGATGTGAATCAGTGCCCACTACCTCGATGTGAATCAGTGCCCACTACCTCGATGTGAATCAGTGCCCACTACCTGGATGTGAATCAGTGCCCACTACCTCGATGTGAATCAGTGCCCACTACCCGGATGTGAATCAGTGCCCACTACCTGGATGTGAATCAGTGCCCACTACCTGGATGTGAATCAGTGCCCACTGTCTGGATGTGAATCAGTGCCCACTACCCGGATGTGAATCAGTGCCCACTGCCTGGATGTGAATCTGTGCCCACTGTCTGGATGTGAATCAGTGCCCACTACCTGGATGTGAATCAGAGCCCACTACCCGGATGTGAATCAGTGCCCACTGTCTGGATGTGAATCAGTGCCCACTACCCGGATGTGAATCTGTGCCCACTGTCTGGATGTGAATCAGTGCCCACTAATTGGACGTTTATCAGTGCCCACTACCTGGATGTTAATCAGGGCCCACTACCCGGATGTGAATCAGTGCCCACTACCCGGATGTGAATCAGTGCCCACTGTCTGGATGTGAATCAGTGCCCACTGTCTGGATGTTAATCAGTGCCCACTGTCTGGATGTGAATCAGTTCCCACTACCTGGATGTGAATCAGTGCCCACTGTCTGGATGTGAATCAGTGCCCACTGTCTGGATGTGAATCAGTGCCCACTACCTGGATGTGAATCAGTGCCCACTACCTGAATGTGAATCAGTGCCCACTGTCTGGATGTTAATCAGTGCCCACTGTCTGGATGTGAATCAGTGCCCACTACCTCGATGTGAATCAGTGCCCACTACCTGGATGTGAATCAGTGCCCACTACCTCGATGTGAATCAGTGCCCACTACCTCGATGTGAATCAGTGCCCAATACCCGGATGTGAATCAGTGCCCACTACCTGGATGTGAATCAGTGCCCACTACCTGGATGTGAATCAGTGCCCACTGTCTGGATGTGAATCAGTGCCCACTGCCCTGATGTGAATCAGTGCCCACTACTTGGACGTTAATCAGTGCCCACTACCCGGATGTTAATCAGTGCCCACTACCCGGATGTGAATCAGTGCCCACTACCCGGATGTGAATCAGTGCCCACTGTCTGGATGTGAATCAGTGCCCACTGTCTGGATTTTAATCAGTGCCCACTACCCGGATGCTAATCAGTGCCCACTACCCGGATGTGAACCAGTGCCCACTGCCTGGATGTGAATCAGTGCCCACTGTCTGGATGTGAATCAGAGCCCACTACCCGGATGTGAATCAGTGCCCACTACTTGGACGTTAATCAGTGACCACTACCTGGATGTGAATCAGTGCCCACTCTCTGGATGTGAATCAGAGCCCACTACCCGGATGTGAATCAGAGCCCACTACCCGGATGTGAATCAGTGCCCACTACTTGGACGTTAATCAGTGCCCACTGTCTGGATGTGAATCAGTGCCCACTACCTGGATATGAATCAGTGCCCACTGTCTGGATGTGAATCAGTGCCCACTACCTGGATATGAATCAGTGCTCACTGTCTGGATGTGAATCAGTGCCCACTACGTGGATGTGAATCAGTGCCCACTGTCTGGATGTGAATCAGTGCCCACTACCCGGATGTGAATCAGTGCCCACTACTTGGACGTTAATCAGTGCCCACTACCCGGATGTTAATCAGTGCCCACTACCCGGATGTGAATCAGTGCCCACTACTTCGATGTGAATCAGTGCCCACTACCTGGATGTGAATCAGAGCCCACTACCCGGATGTGAATCAGTGCCCACTACTTGGACGTTTATCAGTGCCCACTACCTGGATGTTAATCAGTGTCCACTACCCGGATGTGAATCAGTGCCCACTACCCGGATGTGAATCAGTGCCCACTGTCTGGATGTTAATCAGTGCCCACTGTCTGGATGTGAATCAGTGCCCACTACCTGGATGTGAATCAGTGCCCACTGTCTGGATGTTAATCAGTGCCCACTGTCTGGATGTGAATCAGTGCCCACTACCTGGATGTGAATCAGTGCCCACTACCTCGATGTGAATCAGTGCCCACTACCTGGATGTGAATCAGTGCCCACTACCTGGATGTGAATCAGTGCCCACTACCTCGATGTGAATCAGTGCCCACTACCTGGATGTGAATCAGTGCCCACTACCCGGATGTGAATCAGTGCCCACTACCTGGATGTGAATCAGTGCCCACTGTCTGGATGTGAATCAGTGCCCACTACCTCGATGTGAATCAGTGCCCACTACCCGGATGTGAATCAGTGCCCACTACCTGGATGTGAATCAGTGCCCACTACCCGGATGTGAATCAGTGCCCACTGTCTGGATGTGAATCAGTGCCCACTGTCTGGATGTGAATCAGTGCCCACTACCCGGATGTGAATCAGTGCCCACTACCTGGATGTGAATCAGTGCCCACTACCCGGATGTGAATCAGTGCCCACTGTCTGGATGTGAATCAGTGCCCACTACCCGGATGTGAATCAGTGCCCACTGTCTGGATGTGAATCAGTGCCCACTACCTCGATGTGAATCAGTGCCCACTGCCTGGATGTGAATCAGTGCCCACTACCTCGATGTGAATCAGTGCCCACTGTCTGGATGTGAATCAGTGCCCACTACCTCGATGTGAATCAGTGCCCACTGTCTGGATGTGAATCAGTGCCCACTACCTCGATGTGAATCAGTGCCCACTACCTCGATGTTAATCAGTGCCCACTGTCTGGATGTGAATCAGTGCCCACTGTCTGGATGTGAATCAGTGCCCACTGCCCGGATGTGAATCAGTGCCCACTACTTGGACGTTAATCAGTGCCCACTACCCGGATGTTAATCAGTGCCCACTACCCGGATGTGAATCAGTGCCCACTACCCGGATGTGAATCAGTGCCCACTGTCTGGATGTGAATCAGTGCCCACTGTCTGGATTTTAATCAGTGCCCACTACCCGGATGTTAATCAGTGCCCACTGCCCGGATGTGTCCCATTACCCTCTGAGCCTGGTGTGTTGGTCTTCACAGAGAGAACGTTCGAGTACAGGAGCAGGGAGGTTCTGCTGTATGCGATGTGGTGAGATCACATTTGGAATATCGTGTGCAGTTTCGGTCTAAGGAAGGATGCTCTCATTGTAGAGCAGTGAAGGCTGACCAGACTGACTCCAGCTTTAGCAGGCCTGTTGGCCAAGGAGGGATTGGATTGATTCGGATTATATTCACTGGAGTTTAGAAGAGTGGGAGAGATCGCATTGAAATGTAAAAAACTCTGACATTTGCCATAATATGTGATTCAGTGTAATATTAGTCTGATCTCTGTTCATGAAGAAGTTAAAGACATTAAAGGTATGCAAGCTTTTGCTCCCTAACTCCAAGGCAGTGAGTCAAGTGTTGAGGCAGTGCTGCTGTCGGACTGGAAGCTGCATATTTTGTGTCTCAGCTGTTCAGAGAGCCTGCAGCCTGTCCAATTTCTGCTTGAGCTAATAAAATATTCAGACAAAAGGGCCGAGAGATAGATTTATAACCATGCCGTAAAATACCAAGCAGTTGAGATCTCATGAGATTGGCAATCATTCAATAAGGGGGAGTGACAGAACAGCATCACTGCACACAGGTCATTCCACTCTCTTGCCTGGTTGCACTCTCTCAGGTTCAGACACAGAGTGTACACTGGATGGAATTCAAGAGGGACTCAGAGCACGTCTGTCGAGTATTAAAGGACATAATTGATGCTAGACTGTTGGTGCAGAGTTTGTTGAAGAGCGATTTGGCAGACGTCTGCAAAATCATTTGGGCTTTGAAAGAAGAGAGAAGGAGAAATCAGGGAGTTCAGTCACCAGAAGGAACCAGAGGGACAAAGAAAAACGTTTCTTCAGACTGACTTGTTACGATGTGGAATGTCGAAAGCATAAGGAGTGAATTCAATGGCAGCTTTCCAACGGTCATATGATAAGTGTTAGCAGGAGAAAATTCACAGGACACGTGTTAAAAGGACAGAAGAGTGGAAGCAGTCGGATCTCTCTTTTAGAGGGACAGTACAAGTGCATTGGGGCTGAATGGTTGTTTATGCTATAAGGTTCAAAGAAATCCTTGTATTGGGTTAAACTTTGGTCAACGTGTGGCTTATCAGGCTGAGAGATAGTTTCACTCATTTCATTTAGTGAATATGTTCCATCAGTCCAGTTGTTGAGTACACTAGTAACATAGAGGAAGGGAGCTCAAATCCCACCCAGGCAGTTTCAAACTTAGCGATAAACAACTTATAACAGTAAACAAGGGCATCAAACTCTCAGAAAGTCTTAAATCCAACAAGTTCACCAATGTTTGTCAGGAAGGATATTCTCCATTATGGCCTACAAGAGCTATCAGCCTTGCTACATTATGAGGTTAACCTCTCTCTCTCTCTCTCTCTCTCTCTCTCTCTCTCTCTCCATGAAGCCATAAATCACAGGAGCAAAAGTGGGCCATTCAGCCCATTGAATCTGCTCCACTATTTAAAAAGATCTTGGCTGATCTGATAATCCTCAACTCCACTATTCTGCCTTCTCCCCCGAACCGTTAATTGTCTTACTGATTAAAAATCTGTCTCTCTCTGCCTTGAATATATTTTAATGACCCAGCTTCGACTGCCCTTCATGGTAAAGAATATCTCAGATTCACTATTCTCTGAAATAAGAAATTCCTCCTCATCTCTATCTCAATGGAAACATCTCAGAGCATTATCAACCACTAGTTACAGGTTGCCAACCTTATTCAGCTCTGTTTTCTATTTATTAGCTAATCCTCTATCCAGACTAATAGAAGAGCTCAAACACCATGAGCTCTTATCTTATTAAGGTGCCCAATTATCAAATGCCTTTGGAAACCCTAATACATTAGAGCGACCAGTTCCCCTTTAGCTATAGTGTTTGTTACCTTCTCTGAGAATTCTGTCAAGTAAACTCTGAAATAACCAAGCAAGATCTTCAGTTGTTTCCTGGATGTTGAATGGGCAGTAATGATAACTTGTCAGTAATGCTCAAGAATGAAGAGAGAATAAGTGTAAGCAGGACATAGGAAGTAAAGACCCAGATCATCACGTGTTACTGGATTTCAACTCTTGAGAATGGGAGCAGGTAGTGTTATTGGGAACAGGGTGAAGGAGGATTGTTAGTAACAATAGAATCTGGGGATGTTATCAGGAATGGGATCAGGGAGTGTTGTCAGGAATGGGGCCAGGGAGTGTTATCAGGAATGGGATCAAGGAGTGTTGTCAGGAATGGGATCAGGGAGTGTTATCAGGAATATGATCAAGGAGTGTTGTCAGGAATAGGGCCAGGGAGTGTTATCAGGAATGGGGCCAGGGAGTGTTATCAGGAATGGGATCAGGGAATGTTGTCAGGAATGGGGCCAGGGAGTGTTATCAGGAATGGGACCAGGGAGTGTTGTCAGGAATGGGATCAGGGAGTGTTATCAGGAATATGATCAAGGAGTGTTGTCAGGAATAGGGCCAGGGAGTGTTATCAGGAATGGGGCCAGGGAGTGTTATCAGGAATGGGATCAGGGAATGTTGTCAGGAATGGGGCCAGGGAGTGTTATCAGGAATGGGACCAGGGACTGTTATCAGGAATGGGACCAGGGAGTGTTGTCAGAAACTGGTTTAGGGAACCTCCTTGGAAATATAGGATTACAGGATATTTCATGATTTAGATCAGGCAATATTGTTAAGGATTTGACTCAGGAAGTGTTATGAGAAAGTGGCAGCAGGAACATGGGATTGGGAACATTGTGAGGAACTGAATTAAGGAGTGTTGGATTAGAGACTGCTAGAAGCAGGAACATGGGATCAGGGAACACTGTGAGGATTTGGATTAGGGACTGTTGGATTAGAAACTGCTGGAAGCAGGATCTGGGATCTGGAAGGTTGTCAGGAATTGAATAAGGGAGGATTGGATTTAGGGTTTGCTCGGTATGCAGATTTAATTCTTGTTCTTGCCATTAGATGCAGTATTAGTTAACAGTCAGGTTTGATCTGGTCGTGGCTGGGCTGGTACACAACATACAGAGATAAGGAGAAACCAATGCAAGACAATGTTCCCTCTTGTGGGAGGATTTAAAATGACGATTCATTGTTTAAAAATAAGGGGGTGCCTCTATAGACAGAGGTAAGGAAACATTTTTATCTCTGAGGGTTGTGAATCTCTGGAATCAAAAGGCTGTAAATGCTAAATCTTTAAGTCTGTTGAAGGCAGAGGTAGATAGATTGTTAATTAGCAAAGGGGATGAATTATTATCAAGGGAGGTGGCATGTGGAGTTGTGGTTAAAATCAGATTTTACTGAATGTCAGGGCAGGCAAAAAACCGACCGAGTGGCCCACTCTTGTTCCTTAAGTGAAAGTGTGCACTGCAGACGCTGGAGATTAGAATCCAGAGTGTGGTGCTGGAAAAGCGCAGCAGGTCAGGCAGCATCCCGAGGAGCAGGTCAGTCGACGTTTCGGGCATAAGCCCATCGTCAGGAATTCGGGCTTATGCCCGAAACGTCGACTCTCCTGCTCCTCGGGATGCTGCCTGACCTGCTGTGCTCACCCTCGCTCCTTGTTTGGGTGTTCATTAGCAAGAGGCTTGTGGTTGATAAAGTGAGGCAACGTATCCCCAGTGACTACCCAGAGGAGCTGCTAGCATTTGGTGTTGGAGCTGAATTTGCAGTCTGCAGTAAACTCTACCAACCACATGCACACTTCCGACTGAATTACACACACACACGCTGCTGTTACTGACAAGGATCACCCCTTCGGTTGGCTCCACTCCAAGTATCGTCACTTTTTCCACCAGTGCTAACTTGCTGCTATATCCGGGCTTCTGCCTCTCACACTAACTGGTGCCTCTCCCCTTAACAATAGTTCGGCACTTTCGAACCAATTGCCAAAGGCCCTTTAATAATACTGTAGCACTTGCTGTCTCTCCCCACAGCCACAGTGGAAACTGGCGACGATTATTCAGCACACTCAGTACCAAAAAGAGTTCCTTTTCTTGTCTGTCTGAGACACTCCCTCAGCCAATTTTCTTTTCAAGTGCTGCTTTCTTTGCGAAGAGCAATTCCACCTCTCTCAAGATCGATTACCAGTTCCTGCACAACTTAGCGAAAAATAAATATAACGCTACAACTTTCTGAGACACAGGTGGGATTGACCCGCCTCCTCCATCCAGTTGACTTTAGTTCATTTGCCCCATAATAACGCATCCACTGAACCTTTCTGCCACATCCAGCCATTCTCAAACAATGATAGGGATGTTGTTCTTTGTTTTGTCTGGGAGTCAGCTCCTTGTGTCAATCACTGCAGGAGAACTTCCAGATATTGGTCTGAAAATGCCCATTAAATCTCAGGAACTAGACTCACCGTTGAGTTCGAACTTTCTCTGTCTTTACCATTCGCCTGCCAATCTTAGTGATGCCATCTCTCTGACATTTCCTTCAAAGTTCAACACTCGGAAACCATTCTTGCACTCCCTCCATCATCTGGGAATCTCTCGTTCTCATTAATAAGACTTAGGAGACAATCTGGGCGCAAGCTGTTGTAAAGTTTGCTCACGCTAACCTCTGCTGTGCACTGTCCTCTGCTGGGATTGCAACAGCATCCCAGCTCTGAGGCAAAATCAACATTGGTGGACCAGACACTGTCTTCTGCTGGACAGTAAGCATCTTGCCCACCAGGTCCTGTTCTCCGAACCTTCAAATGTCCAGGGTTTCAGGGAAGGACACCGAAAACATTACTCTCCTGCACTGACAGTAATGGTTGGGAGGAACTTGTTACCTTGAGTGTGATTGAAGTTGGTGAATACTGTAAGATGGCACCCATTCAGAGAATGAGCTCATTGGCTGGATGCAGTGCCCAGGTGAGTTTTGACTCTCCCTCCCTGACACACACACACACACACACACACACACACCCTCTCTCTCTCTCTATTCTGACGGATTGCAACCTCAGGGAAAGTATGTGAGAGGGAAGTAGGAGGGTTTGAAACAAGAGCTCAGTTGGATTTAGACCTCAAAAAGCACACAGAAGGAAGCGGCTCCAAGCAACGTGTTAAAGGTCAGGCGAGACCGAACAAGTTCAGGGAACCAGCTTGGAGTCTGCCACACTCACTGAGCTGCAATAGGAGGGTCAGGAAATAAAAATAAATGACAAAAACACGATCAAGTCCCATCGCTTCATGCCCAATGAACGCTTGTGTGTGGCGCAGTTCTTTCCAAATACTACCAGGGGATCATTTACATCTAACAGAGAGCACAGACAGGCTATCTTTCAAAAAGCAACCCCTGGGGTTGGCCAACACTACTTTAGTACTGCACTGCAGCATCACGCTGCATCGAGGTGCTCAGAGCCTGTTGAACTGGGCCTGGGACCCCTGAGCTTCTGAGTCAAGGCACAGAGCATCATCTACGGCTGTCACAAGGACTGGGGTTAGAACACAGGCGATTGGTTTGACTCTAAACTGACGTGTGAGATAAACCGAGTCTAAATATAATCACAGAGGGACTTCCTCTATTGAGCTGAGGAAAGTAAACAACGGTCACAGGCCAAAGAATAGGCAATGAAATGAGACGGCTGGGTGAGCAGGAAGTCCCTTTGCTAATAACAGACAGCCTGGTGATTACACTCTCTCTGAGGTTGCTGCCTGTTCAGTCTCAGACAGTCTCACTCAAGATGTAGAGCAGGGAATCCCCAGGCTGGCACACTGAGGGCAAGGAGTGAGAAACCTGTAAAACTTCTGCAAAAACCACTCCTCCCTTTTCCCCGTCCCAGCTCCCACCCCAGCCTGCCTCCTTCCTCTGCCTTCAGGTGAACCAGTAACCTGCAACCCGCCAATCCCAGCTGTCTAAACTCACATGTACCTCCCATTCTGGCCCCCACACACCCCTCCCCCCACCCACTGGAGGGACATTGCTGCTGAGGCTTTGCACTTGCAACGGACAAAGTAGCAAGTTAGACTGGCAGAATCTCTAAAAGGCACAGGGTTAGTTGTACACTACTACACAGAATGGATGAAGATACAGTAGAGAATCAGCGGGGGGAAGGATGGTGCAATGGTAATGATTTGTAACCCAAAGGCTAACGTTCTGGGATAATTGAAAAAACACTGTGGATGCTGGGAATCTGAAATAAACACAGGGAATGCTGGAGAAACTCAGCTGGTCTGT
This sequence comes from Chiloscyllium punctatum, assembly GCF_047496795.1. Taxonomy (NCBI): domain Eukaryota; kingdom Metazoa; phylum Chordata; class Chondrichthyes; order Orectolobiformes; family Hemiscylliidae; genus Chiloscyllium; species Chiloscyllium punctatum. The sequence continues at coordinate 20,180,308 of NC_092741.1, read as the reverse complement.
GGACAGGGAGAAATAGAGGAGAAAGGGCTTATGCCCGCAACGTCGATTCTCCTGCTCCTTGGATGCTGCCTGACCTGCTGCGCTTTTCCAGCAACACATTTTCAGTTAGGATAAATAGAGGTAATGTTTGGAGACTGCACAACTAAAGGCAAGTGGAAATGTGATGGGTTTAATGTTGATTTAAAAAGGAGGAACGGGGGACGAAAGGGAAGGTTGGGAAGAGATTAGGGGGCATTAGAGATTAGAGATTAAAACTGTGGTACAGAAGGCAAAAAGGTGTGGAGATGGGAACAGACAGACAAAGCTATGGTCAATAAATGTTACCATGAAAACAAGCTACAGATACTGGGGAGAATGGAGGATACAGTTCCCTCCTGAGAATTAAGCACAACAAAGTTAGCTCCACAAATCAAAGCACATAAATCTAGGCTGAAGCTGCATTGCAGTCCTGAGGGAGTGCTGCACTGTCAGAGGGTCAGTCCTGAGGGAGTGCTGCAGTATCAGAGGGTCAGTACTGAGGGAGTGCTGCACTGTCAGAGGGTCAGTACTGAGGGAGTGCTGCACTGTCAGAGGGTCAGTACTGAGGGAGTGCTGCACTGTCAGAGGGTCAGTACTGAGGGAGTGCTGAACTGTCAGAGGGTCAGTACTGAGGGAGTGATGCACTGCCCGAGGGTCAGTACTGAGGGAATGCTGCACTGTCAGAGGGTCAGTACTGAGGGAGCGCTACAGTATCAGAGGGTCAGTACTGAGGGAATGCTGCACTGTCAGAGGGTCAGTACTGAGGGAGTGCTGCAGTATCAGAGGGTCAGTACTGAGGGAATGCTGCAGTATCAGAGGGTCAGTACTGAGGGAATGCTGCAGTATCAGAGGGTCAGTACTGAGGGAATGCTGCACTGTCAGAGGGTCAGTACTGAGGGAATGCTGCACTGTCAGAGGGTCAGTACTGAGGGAATGCTGCACTGTCAGAGGGTCAGTACTGAGGGAATGCTGCACTGTCAGAGGGTCAGTACTGAGGGAATGCTGCATTGTCAGAGGGTCAGTACTGAGGGAGTGCTGCAGTATCAGAGGGTCAGTACTGAGGGAATGCTGCACTGTCAGAGGGTCAGTACTGAGGGAGTGCTGCACTGTCAGAGGGTCAGTACTGAGGGAGTGCTGCACTGTCAGAGGGTCAGTACTGAGGGAGTGCTGCACTGTCAGAGGGTCAGTACTGAGGGAGTGCTGCACTGTCGGGGGTCAGTACTGAGGGAGTGCTGCACTGTCAGAGGGTCAGTACTGAGGGAATGCTGCACTGTCAGAGGGTCAGTACTGAGGGAGCGCTACAGTATCAGAGGGTCAGTCCTGACGGAGTGCTGCACTGTTAGAGGGTCAATACTGAGGAAGTGCCGCACAGTCGGTGGGTCAGTACTGCAGGAGAGCTGCACTGTCAGAGGATCAGTACTGAGGGAGTGCTGCAGTATCAGAGGGTCAGGGCCGAGAGAGCACTGCAGTATCAGAGGATCAGTACTGAGACAGTGCTGCACTGTCGGTGGGGGGGCAGTAATGAGGGAGTGGTGCACTATCAGAGTGTCAGAACTGAGGGAGTGCTGCACTATTGGGAGGGTCAGTACTGAGGGAGTGCTGCACTGTCAGTGGATCAGTACTGAGGGAGTCCTGCACTATTGGGAGGGTCAGTACTGCGGGAGTGCTGCACTGTCAGAGGATCAGTACTGAGGGAGCGCTACAGTATCAGAGGGTCAGTACTGAGGGAGTGCTGCACTGTTAGAAGGTCAGTGCTGAGGGAGTACTGTACTATCAGAGGGTCAGTACTGAGGGAGTGCTGCACTGTCAGAGGGTCAGTACTGAGGGAGTGCTGCACTGTCAGAGGGTCAGTACTGAGGGAGAGCTGCAGTATCAGAGGGTCAGTGCTGAGGGAGTGCTGCACTGTCGGAGGGTGAGTACTGAGGGAGTGCTGTACTGTCAGAGGGTCAGTACTGAGGGAGTGCTGCACTGTCGGAGGGTCAGTACTGAGGGAGTGCTGCACTGTCAAAGGGTCAGTACTGAGGGAGTGCTGCACTGTTAGAGGGTCAGTACTGAGGGAGTGCTACACTGTCGGAGGGTGAGTACTGAGGGAGTGCTGTACTGTCAGAGGGTCAGTACTGAGGGAGTGCTGCACTGTCGGAGGGTCAGTACTGAGGGAGTGCTGCACTGTCAGAGGGTCAGTGCTGTGGGAGTGCTGCACTGTTAGAGGGTCAGTACTGAGGGAGTGCTGAACTATCAGAGGGTCAGTACTGAGGGAGTGCTGCACTGTCGGAGGGTGAGTACTGAGGGAGTGCTGTACTGTCAGAGGGTCAGTACTGAGGGAGTGCTGCACTGTCGGAGGGTCAGTACTGAGGGAGTGCTGCACTGTTAGAGGGTCAGTACTGAGGGAGTGCTGCACTGTCAGAGGGTCAGTATTGAGGGAGTGCTGCACTGTCAGAGGGTCAGTACTGAGGGAGTGCTGCACTGTCGGAGGGGCAGTACTGAGGGAGTACTGCACTGTTAGAGGGTCAATACTGAGGGAGTGCCGCACTGTCTGTGGGTCAGTACTGAGGGAGTGCTGCACTGTCAGAGGATCAGTACTGAGGGAGCGCTGCAGTATCAGAGGGTCAGTAGTGAAGGAGGGCTGCAGTATCTGAGGGTCAGGGCCGAGGGAGCACTGCAGTATCAGAGGATCAGTACTGAGACAGTGCTGCACTGTCGGTGAGGGGGCAGTAATGAGGGAGTGGTGCACTATCAGAATGTCAGTGCTGAGGGAGTGCTGCACTATTGAGAGGGTCAGTCCTGAGGGAGTGCTGCACTGTCAGAGGGTCAGTACTGAGGGAGCGCTACAGTATCAGAGGGTCAGTACTGAGGGAGTGCTGTACTATCAGAAGGTCAGTGCGGAGGGAATGATTTCACTGCCGGAGGGTCAGTGCTGAAGGAGTGCCGCACTGTCAGAGGGTCAGTACTGAGGGAGTGCTGCACTGTCAGAGGGTCAGTCCTGAGGGAGTGCTGCAGTATCAGAGGGTCAGTACTGAGGGAGCGCTGTACTGTCAGAGGGTCAGTACTGAGGGAGTGCTGCACTGTCGGAGGGTCAGTACTGAGGGAGTGCTGCACTGTCGGGGGGTCAGTACTGAGGGAGTGCTGCACTGTCAGAGGGTCAGTACTGAGGGAGCGCTGCAGTATCAGAGAGTCAGTAGTGAGGGAAGGCTGCAGTATCAGAGGGTCAGGGCTGAGGGAGCACTGCAGTATCAGTGGATCAGTACTGAGACAGTGCTGCACTGTTGGTGGGGGGGGGGGGTGGGGGGCAGTAATGAGGGAGTGCTGCACTATCAGAGAGTCAGTCCTGAGGGAGTGCTGCACTGTCAGAGGATCAGTACTGAGGGAGCGCTGCAATATCAGAGGGTCAGTACTGAGGGAGTGCTGCACTGTTAGAAGATCAGTACTGAGGGAGTACTGTACTATCAGAGGGTCAGTACTGAGGGAGTGATTTCACTGTCGGAGGATCAGTACTGAGGGAGTGCTGCACTGTCAGAGGGTCTGTACTGAGGGAGTGCTGCAGTTTGAGAGGGTCAGTGCTGTGGGAGTGCTGCATTTTCAGAGGATCAGTGCTGAGGGAGTGCTGCATTGTCAGAGGGTCAGTGCTGAGGGAGTGCTGCACTGTCAGAGGATCAGTGCTGAGGGAGTGCTGCACTGTCAGAGGGTCAGTACTGAGGGAGTGCTGCACTGTCAGAGGGTCAGTACTGAGGGAGTGCTGCACTGCCCGACTTCCCCCGAGCCAGCTCTAGAGGGAACAGAACCCCTGACACTCCTGCATATATCTGTCAGCCAGGGCTCCCTGATCGGACCAGATTAACAGCCCCAATCAGGGAAGTCATATTCTATAAATACCACTTGGCTGTCCTTGTTCAAATCACAGCACACCTTTCAAAGAGAAGCTTTGAACGGTCAGGCAAATGTATTCCCACTTCAGGGCAGCTATTCCCATGTGAAGAGAAATCTCCAGTTGGCAAGAGGTATGATCCTTCCACACCCCAGAATACATTCAGAGGCTAATCAGCTGGAATGGTCCAGGCCTGAATGACCTCCTTCTGTCCTGTATTCAGTCAGGAACAGCGGAATCCCAGTGTCCTGGGCCAACATTCCTCCTGCAGCTCAATTGGTTCTTTATCTTATAGTTGATAGAATCTCAACTTTCCATAAAATGGCTACTGTTCTCCCTATCATATTGCAATACTTTCTCTGTGCGTTTCTGTGCATGTATTTGTATGTGTGTGTCTGTATGTGTGTCTGTTTCTGTGAGTGAGTGTGAATGTGTGTCAAAATCTCCTCCAGCGTAGTAGCTTTAAGTGTAATTACTGCTGTTAAATAGTGAAACAGATATTTGTGAAAGGCTTGATAAATTATTTAATAAACTCAAGTCTGTATATTATTTTTCCGATGACACTCGATCGTCTATCTTGAGGTCTGCGTATTGTTCTGTGGCTCAGAAAGACGCTGAAATACAATTCCCTTGCATTCGGCAAAGTGCCTTTCTCAACGGCAATCAACGGCATTTAGGTTAGCCGTTACAGATTACAAGTTACACTTTCTGTGTACAGGGTGAAATGGGTGGCTTAATTTAGGCTAGGGAGGATACGCTGGACTGGCCTGATAACATGGAGAGAGACTGAGAAACAGAGCAAGATAGAGAGAGAGAGAGACCCAGGGAGATAGAGGGATAGGGAGAAGTAGAGAGAGAGAGAGAGAGAGAGAGAGACAGCATGAGGCAGACAAAGAAATAAATCTTCTGTGAACTCAAGAAATGTGACAGAGTGAGCTGCTCAGGTAGGGATGGGGTTGGGGGGGAGAGTAACTGTCAGTGTCCAACTCTGTCTTCACTCTTAGCAGCAGCAAAGAGGGGATAGTGACAAAGGGTGAGGGAGTGATGCCTGGAGCAGGAACTGGGACCCACAACCTTCCCACTGAATTGTGATGGATATGGAGTTAAAAATCACACAACACCAGGTTACAATCCAACATGTTTAATTGGAAGCACTAGCGTTCGGAGCGTCGCTCCTTCATCAGGTGGTTGTGGAGTACATAATTGTTAGACACAGAATTTATAGCAAACGTTTACAGTGTGATGTAACTGAAATTATACATTAAAAAATGCCTTGATTGTTTGTTAAGTCTCTCATCTTTTAGAATGACCGTGATAGTTTCACTTCTTTCATATGTAAATTTTAAAAAAGTTACCTTCTCGGGTTAACTTTAACAATTGGTGTCAGCTCAGATAATGTGTTGAAGGTGTTAGCCCCCTGTGTGCTGCTGTCTGTGCCATAATGTTTAGATTGATTCTAATCTAAAAAATGAGTTAACAGAGTCTTACAAGGATTCATGCAGTTTTTGAGCAAAGTACAATGTAACTCTGCAAGTACAAATTCACCCCACAAACATGTATGTGTATGTGTGCATGTGGGTTGTGTGTGTGTGTGTGTATGTGGTGGGGGGTTGTGAATGTCTGTGAGAGAGAGTGTATATGTGTGTGTGTGCGTGTGCGTGTGAGCATAAAGGGGTCTAAGTTTGTGAGAAGGTACATGTGTGAGTATGGGAGTGTGTGTGTCTGTAGGAGCGTGTGTGTGTCTGTGTGAGAGTGTCTGTGTCTGTGTGAGAGTGTGTGTGTGTCTGTAGGAGTGTGTGTGTGTCTGTGTGAGAGTGTGTGTGTGTCTGGAGGAGTGTCTGTGTGTCTGTGTGAGAGTGTGTGTGTGTCTGTAGGAGTGTCTGTGTGTGTGTATAGTGCAATGGTGATCACCTGTAGTATGACATGAACCTAAGGTCCCAGTTGAGGCCCTCCCTCTGGGTATGGAACGTAACTATCAGCCTCTGCTCGGTCACCTTTCGCTGCTGCCTGTCTTAAGGTGGACTTCAGGTGACCACCATTGCACTATACACACACACAGACACTCCTCCAGACACACACACACTCTCACACAGACACAGACACACTCCTACAGACACACACACTCCCATACTCACACATGTACCTTCTCACAAACTTAGACCCCTTTATGCTCACACACACACGCACACACACACATATACACTCTCTCTCACAGACATTCACAACCCCCCACCACATACACACACACACACAACCCACATGCACACATGTTTGTGGGGTGAATTTGTACTTGCAGAGTTACATTGTACTTTGCTCAAAAATCCATGTAAGACTTTGTTAACTCATTTTTTAGATTAGAATCAGTCTAAACATTATGGCACAGACAGCAGCACACAGGGGGCTAACACCTTCAACACATTATCTGAGCTGACACCAATTGTTAAAGTTAACCCGAGAATGTAACTTTTTTAAAATTTACATATGAAAGAAGTGAAACTATCACGGTCATTCTAAAAGATGAGAGACTTAACAAACAATCAAGGTATTTTTTAATGTATAATTTCAGTTACATCACACTGTAAATGTTTGCTATAAATTCTGTGACTAACAATTATGTACTCCACAACCACCTGATGAAGGAGCAGTGCTCTGAAAGCTAGTGCTTCCAATTAAACATGTTGGATTGTAACCTGGTGTTGTGTGATTTTTACCTTTGTACACCCCAGTCCAACACCGGCACCTCTGAACCATAATGGATATGGCTGTTCCCACCAACCTGTTAGACAGTAACCAGGTTTTACAACTGAGTCCTGCTCTGGGCAGGGCTCTCACTTTGTTCTGCTCCTCAATTGCCCCTCATCCTGAGCTGCTATTCTCACTTCAAGAGAAATCTCCAGTTGGCAAGATCCTTCCACACCCGGGAATACATTCAGACACAGGCTCAAACACACAAGGTCTGACAGGAAACCTAGCAAACAGTAACAGGAATGAGTCATTCAAGCCTGTCGCACTATTCAGTAGTCTCATCTCAAATTCACTGGCTATTTTTTGCCCGTCCCTAGTTGCCCCCTTGAGAAGGTGGGGGTGAGCTGCCTTCTTGAACCGCCGCAGTCCACCTGCTGTGGGTTGACCCATAATGCCCTTAGGGAGAGAATTCCAGGATTTGACCCAGCGACAGTGAAGTAAGGACAATATATTTCCAAGTCAGGATGGTGTGTGGCTTGGAGGGGAACTTACAGGGGGTGGTGTTCCCACGTATCTGCTGCCCTTGTCCTTCTAGATGAGAGTAATCGAGGGTTCGGAAGGTGCTGCCTAATGATCTTTGGTGAACTTCTGCAGTGCACCTTGTAGATATGACCACAGCTGCCACAGAGCGTTGAAGGGAGTGGATGTTAAAGTTCTTGGATTGGAAATCAGTCAAGCTTTGATTCACAGGGAACGAAGAGTAATCATGAACATTGAATGAAATGATCCCCCTACATGAACAGGAAAGGTTTGGAGGGAGATATGCCAGGAGCAGGTTCGGGAAACATAGTCGGCATGGACTGGTTAAATCGAAGGTTCTGTTTCCATGCTGTATGACTCTATGAAGAAAAATAAAGAAGAACAGAAGGAGAAAGGAATGTAAGTGAGAGAGATTTATTTCATTGCCTCTGGCATGCTGCTTTGTACACTGCAGTCATGATTTGGAGATGTCGGTGTTGGACTGGGGTGCACAAAATTAAAAATCACACAACACCAGGTAATAGTCCAACAGGTTTAATTGGAAGCACTAGCTTTCAGAGTGCTGCTCCTTCATCAGGTGGTTGTGGAGTATAAGATCTTAAGACACAGAATTTATAGCAAAAGTTTACAGTGTGATGTAACTGAAATTAAATACTGGGGAAGCCCTGGATTGTTTGTTAAGTCTCTCATCTTTTAGGATGACCATGTTGGTTTCAGTTCTTTCACAAGAAAATCCCAGGACTTTTTTAAAAGTGACATTCTCAAGAGAACTTTAACAATAGGTGCCAAGTCGGCCCAGATAATGCACTGAAGGTGTGAGGTACCCTGTGTGAGACTGTCTGTGCCCCAGTGTTCGGACTGATTCTAATCTAAAAACGGGGTTTACAGAATCTTACATGGAATTACGCAGTTTTTGAGCAACATAAAATGTAATTCTGCAAGTACAAATTCACCCCACAAACTTATATGTGTGTGAATGTGGTGTGTGTTGCGCGGGGGGGGGCGGAGATTATTGTTATGAGTGTCTGTGGGAATCTGTGTACGTGTATGTGTGTGAGTGTGAGTATATAGGGTATAAGTCTGTCAGACGGTGAGTGTGTGCATGTGATTGTGGGAGTGTATGTATTAGTGTACGAGAGAGAGCTTGTGTATGAGAGAGGGTCTGCATGAGCATATGGGTCTGTAGATGTATGTGTGTCTATAGGAGTGTGTGTGTGTGCCTGTGTGTGAGTGTGTGTGTCCTACCGATTCACATACTCACGCAGACCCTCTCTCATACACAAGCTGTCTCTCATACGCTCACACATACACTCTCACACACACGTGTCCCCTCTCACAGACTTATACCCCTTTACACTCACACACACATGCACATAAACACACTGTCCCACTCATACCCTCCCCGCACACACACACACCACATGCACACACACATATACAAGTTTGTGGGGTGAATTTGTACTTGCAGAATTACATTTTATGTTGCTCAAAAACTGCATAAATCCATGTAAGATTCTGTAAACTCCATTATTAGATTAGAATCAGTCCGAACACTGGGGCACAGACAGTCTCACACAGGGTACCTCACACCTTCAGTGCATTATCTGGGCCAACTTGGCACCTACTGTTAAAGTTCACTTGAGAATGTCACTTTTAAAAAAGTCCTGGGATTTTCTTGTGAAAGAACTGAAACCAACATGGTCATCCTAAAAGATGAGAGACTTAACAAACAATCCAGGGCTTCTCCAATATTTAATTTCAGTTACATCACACTGTAAACTTTTGCTATAAATTCAGTGTTTTAAGATCTTATACTCCACAACCACCTGGTGAAGGAGCAGCACTCTGAAAGCTTGTGCTACCAAATAAACCTGTTGGACTATAACCTGGTGTTGGGTGATTTTTAACTTTGAACATTGTCGGTTGCATTGTCGATAACGTGATAACCTGCTGCTTTATTTAGCCAACATACTGAGGGATTTCTTCTTCCTGGAAATATCCCGCCCAACAAAACCGCACACACATTCTTCAAACATCCTCAAACAAGTGCTGAATTTAGCTGGAACGCCACTGTTCCCTGAGTCTGCCCGTGACCCAATGTTTTGGCGTTCTGCAGTTGAGGCTCAGGAGAAAGAGCTGCTATTCACCCACAGTGTGCTGCACAGTCTGACTTCCTTCCAGACCCAGCTGCAGTATAGGACCTGGCCACTGTGTCCAATTGCTGGTGAACGGGAGCACCTTTCACCCACACAGACTGACCTGAAGCATGATTAACATCATTCACTCATTCACTCACTCACAACTGGGATGCAGTGCCACATTTTGGGGAGTGTCAGCACAGTTAAAACCCCTTTAATAGAAAGAAGAGTGACAACGTCAGAGAGATAGATCAATTGGCTGAGTGACGGGAAGCCGAGGGAAGGGAATGGTTTCTTTTTTAATTGGCGGAAGGTTTGGATTGGATTTTAAAATCTAAATCTCCTTCTGCTGCGTCACTTCACTCTGGGGCTTACATTGTCTCACCATCTCCCGATTTGGATCATCCTCACCCACTCCCCAGATTCTCCAGCGCTCTGACTGACTGCTTGTGGTTCCCCACTCTCACACATGCCCCCCCCCCCCTCTCCACAACCACCCCCACCCTCCTCCTACTTCAAGCCCCTTTTGCACCCTTGCCTGCTCCCTCCCCCAGTCTCCCAGACCCTCACTTATGCTGAAGGATGGCAGCTGGACCAGACAAGTGAGAGGTTGTGGCCAGTGGAAGACGCCAAGTGGGAGAGCGCAGGAGCAGGAGTTGCCAGAGAGAGTTAAGTTGAAAGAATTAGCGAAGCACTTTTACTTCTAACTGTTTTATTTATAAAGTTCAGAATTTACAAATATTACATTGGAATTTAGCAGTGGAAAGTATTTAAACTTTAATCATTAATCTTTTAATGATTTGTTCAGATATGAAAGGGAAGCTGACTCACATTGTTCGTGTGGCAAAATCCAATTCAATTAAAATTGTTTGATTTAAAGTTGCACTTTTCAGGAATGCTACAAGGTTGAGAGGGAGGGGTATTACTGGACTGTGAATTGTTATGAGTATGGTGTTAGATCATAATAACTGCTCTTAACCTGCCCTGCCACATACAATGATTTATACACATTTTTACCCAGATCCCTTTGGTCTGATATGTCCTTTAGAATCATACTCTTTAATTTAGATTGCCTTTTCTCCAAACATTAATCTTTTCACATTCTCTCCATTCAATTTAATCTACTATTTGTCCTCCTTGTCTGCCAGTCTTTCTTAATGTCTACCTCTACAAGACTGTTTATCACTTGCCTTTTTGGAAGTCCATATCACCCTCATCAACCCTCTCTGATACCTCACAGAAAGATTCAATCTAGTGAAGTGTTATTTAACAAATCCATGCTGGCTTTCCCAAACAAATGTCTACAGTCGCTGCATTAATCTGCTGCATTTCTGGAGACTACGACTTGTGAGGCTGGATAGTTTGGTGTTCAGGGTGCTGAGCCTGTACATGTCAGAAGCAGTTATCCGGCCCCATCTTTGAATTGGATTGTTAGACAGCCCAGGAATTTAAGCCTAAAGGTGCAGCGAGTACTGGAGTGAGAGAGACACACAGACAGAAAGGGAGAGTATGTTGTCACGTGCTTTGTTGTAGATGTGGATTGTGTTGTGAACCTGTAGTCTGTGCGTGTGTTGGTGAGTATGTGAGTTGGTGTGCGTTGCTGTGTCAATGTGCAGCTGTCTGTGTGTGTGTGTGTGTGTGCTTTATGTGTGTAGTTGTGGAGTGTCTGTGTCACTGTGTGTGTTTGTGTATCTGTATGCTGACAGACTGATGTGTGTGTGTATCTGTATGCTGATAGATTGTGTGTGTGTGTGTGTGTCTGTATGCTGACAGACTGATGTCTGTGTGTATCTGTATGCTGATAGATTGTGTGTGTGTGTTTATATGTATGTGTGTGTGTGTGTGTGTGTCTGTATGCTGACAGACTGATGTCTGTATGTATCTGTATGCTGACAGATTGACGCGTGTGTGTTTATATGTGTGTGTGTTTATATGTGTGTGTGTCTGTATACTGACAGACTGATGTGTGTGTATCTGTATGCTGATAGATTGACGCGTGTGTGTTTATATGTGTGTGTCTGTATACTGACAGACTGATGTGTGCGTGTATCTGTAGCTGATAGATTGACGCGTGTGTGTTTATATGTGTGTGTGTGCTGTCAGATTGATTTGTGCGTGTCTGTGCAGTGTATGTGTAAAGGTAAAATCTGAACTTATCTATTAAGTTTTGGGATTGGCGTACTGAGTACACCTTTCCATTGCTCTTCCAGCTTGTCAGAGATTTTCCACTCAGTCCACCTACATCCAGCCTGATTTGCAGCCTCCTGCGTTACACTCTGGGCCCTTTCTCCGAGTTTAGTTATTCCTCCAGCCCACAGTTTGTTGGTACATCATGGCGACTAGTTTAGTCATCACAGAATAATAGAGAACAGAAGGAGGCCATTCACCATTGTGTCTGTGCAAGTCTCACTCCCCTACTCTTTCCCAAATCCCTGCACATTTACTTTTCCACATAATTATTCCATTCCTTTTTTGATGAACAATATCCCAGACCCATAGCAACTAGCCAAGTAAACATAAAATTCAACCAATTTGCCTATGGTTCTTTTATCATTAACTTTAAATCTGTGATTTCTGCTTACCGACTGGAAAGTTTCCCCTTCTTTCCTCAATCAAAGCCACTGCTGATTTTGAATGGCACTGTAAAATCTCCTCTTAACTTCAGTCCGTTCTAAGGGGAGTGCTGCTAGTATTATCTGTCTGATCAGGTTTACCTCCCTCCTAGCTCTTTGCTGAGTAATGGGTTTCCCCAGGACCCTGCCTGCCCCCATCCTGCACACTCTCTGCACCACCTATCTCCTGCAAACAGCCATCTTTCACGTGTGAGGATGCAGGCTATTCAACTGCAGCAGCATCAGAGCCTGGCCCCTCTCAGCAGAAGGGAGTTCCACATCTGAGGCTCAGTTTCAACTCACTCTGAATCCGATGACTGACAGAGGGTTGGAAACAAGGCTCAGTCAAAGCTAATGTAGCTCCATGAAAAACAAGGACAGCAGTCACAGAGTCATACAGCCTGGAAGCAGGTTCTTTAGTCCAACTTATCTGTGCGGACCAGACATCCCAATCTGAATGAATCTCATTTGCTGTGTTTTGCCCGAATCCTTCTAACCTCTTCCTATTCATGTACCCACTCAGATGCCTTTTAAACGTTGTAGTTGTACCAGCCCTCCACCACTCCCTCTGACAGCTCGTTCCATCCACACACGATCCTTTCCTTGAAAAAGTTACCCTTAGATCCTTTTTAATTTTTTTTTTCCCCTCTCACCTTAAAACTATGCCCTCTAGATTTGTACTCCCCTAGTGGGGGGAAAAAAGAAGCCCTAAACTGCGCTGGATATAATCCTAACCAATCCAATCTCTCTTCACAGATCAGTCCTGTCATCACAGGAATCAGTCTGGTGAAACTTTGTTGCAGTCCCAGATCATCCTTCCTCAGATAATGAGACCCAAACTGCGCACCATCCTCCAAGGGGTGGTCTCACCCAGGCCCTGTACAATTGTAGCGAGAGATTCCTGCTCCTGTTCTCGAATCCTTATTCTCCTCCTCCGACACTCTCCCCTGTTTTCCCAAAGGTTTTCATTGCCTCTCTTTAGTTACTGATCTTGGCTAACCAGCAAGGCACTGTCAAGGGAGCGGTCATTAACATGCTTTCAAAATCATTTGGCGAACAAAAAAAAAATAAGGCTTGCTTAATCCAAGAAACAAACGTCTTTGCCAAGACTTTAAAGGTTAAGTCAACATCCTTGAAGGAGTTCTCATTTTCCTTTGCGTTTAACTATTTGTGGACCGTGACTGTTTCAGCTGGGTTTAGTAGCAAGTATAATGCAATAAATGGGGCTGAGTAGTGTTGGATTGGGGCACAGACGTACAAATCACAAACAGCAGCAAGTTAAAAATGCAAACCAAGCCCTAAGTGCTCATTCCCAGAGGATTTGAATTGGAAAGACGTTCTGTTCGCCCCATACAGAGCCTCAGCTGGAGCACTGTGAACAGACCAGTTCTCAATACGAACATGAGCTGGAGGCTTTGCTGAAGGTGCATCTTGGGCACTTCCATAACAACGGCTGTTCCTCCTCTCAAAAAGAGAAAACAGAGAGAGGTCACCACCTGGAAGCCTTTAAATTGGTACGAGGGTTTAATACAGTTCGCAAAAAGAGGATTTTTCCACCTATCGACGGGACCAAAGCTTGGCTCCTCTTTCATTCCCCTGCGTTCGCCCCACAGTACAGTGGGTTACAGCTAGGAACTACTCCCCCCTGAGGGGGTGGTTGAAGCCCTGTACTGTTAGCTCTGATCCACGTGGCTACTCGACCTACTGTGTAAAGCCTCCCCCCTTACCTACACCCACTGCTCCAAAGGGAGACCAAGTTGTGTGGATTGTAATGGAAGGGACTTCAGTTTTCCGTCCATCATAAAGCTCCCAGAATCTTTCCCATTCTTACCAAGCTACCGCTGCAGATAAATCTATCCATAACAGCATTGGTAAGAGTGACCATCGCATAGTCCTTGGAGAGACAAAGTCCCACCTTCACATTAAGAATACCCTGCATTGTGCGACACTGTAGGGACAGATTTCAAACAGATCTAGCAACTGAAGACTGGGCATCCATGAGGCTCTGTGAGTCATCACAGCAGCAGAACTGTACTCCAGAACAATCTGTAACCTCATAGCCCAGCACTTCCCCCACCCAACCATTACCATAAGCCAGGGGATCAACCTTAGTTCAATGGAAGGTGCAGGAGAAAGTGAGGACTGCAGATGCTGGAGATCAGAGTCGCAAAGTGTGGTGCTGGGAAAGCACAGCTGGTCAGGCAGCATCCGAGGAGCAGGGGAGTCACTGTTTCAGGCAGGAGCCCTTCATTCCTGATGAAGAACTTATGTTCGAAACGTTGACTCTCCTGCTCCTCAGATGCTGCCTGACCTGCTGTGCTTTTCCAGCCCCGCACTTTGCGACTCAGTGGAGAGTGCAGTAGGGCATGCAACACAAACAGAAATCACACAGGTCACTGGAAATTACTATTTTTGAGGTGCCGCTTGCTAAAATCCTAGCTAGCTTCCTAAACACTGAAACAAAAACAGAAATTGCTGAGGAAACTCAGCAGGTCTGGCAGCATCTGTGGACAGAAAGTAGAGTTAACACTTCAAGTCCAGTGAATTTTCTTCAGAACGGGTACCATTTTCAGTCTCATCTGCACCTAGGCCTATAATCACATCATGTAGATTGCTTTCAGTACAAACCACCCATTCTCTCCCACTCTCAGTTCGGATTATCCCTTATTCAGCTTTTCTTCTGTCATAGAGTCATAGAGATGTACAGCATGGAAACAGACCCTTCGGCCCAACCCGTCCATGCTGACCAGATATCCCAACCCAATCTAGTTCCATTGGCCAACATTTCCTGACCTGTTATCCATTATCTCCTTGTTTACCCCCCTCTCGTATCTTTCTCTCTCTGGGCTCCATTTCCAACTATCCACTCACCTCTTCCCTCCCTCCTACAAACCTCACCTTTAGCATAAGTATCACCCTTTCTTAGCTGCTATCAGTTCTGTCGAAGACTCACTGGACTTGAAACATTAGCTCTGTTTATCTCTCTACAGATGCTGACAGACCTGCTGAGTTTCCCCAACAATTTCTGTTTTTGTTTCAGAGTTTAGCGGGCGGCACCGTGGCACAGTGGTTAGCACTGCTGCCTCACAGCGGCAGAGACCTGGGTTCAATTCCTGCCTCAGGCGACTGACTGTGTGGAGTTTGCACATTCTCGCTGTGTCTGCGTGGGTTTCCTCCCACAGTCCAAAAATGTGCAGGTTAGGTGAATTGGCCAGGCTAAATTTCCCGTAGTGTTAGGTGAAGGGATAAATGTAGGGTTGGTGTGGACCTGTTGGGCTGAAGGGCTTGTTTCCAAACTGTAACTAGTCTAGTAATAATGTAATTACTTAACACTATTCCTCCCCTTTGT
This sequence comes from Chiloscyllium punctatum, assembly GCF_047496795.1. Lineage (NCBI taxonomy): Eukaryota > Metazoa > Chordata > Chondrichthyes > Orectolobiformes > Hemiscylliidae > Chiloscyllium > Chiloscyllium punctatum. Next base: position 20,165,104 of record NC_092741.1, on the reverse strand, counting down.
GGGCGGCACGGTGGCACAGTGGTTAGCACTGTTGCCTCACAGCGCCAGAGACCCGGGTTCAATTCCCGCCTCAGGCGACTGACTGTGTGGAGTTTGCACGTTCTCCCCGTGTCTGCGTGGGTTTCCTCCGGGTGCTCCGGTTTCCTCCCACAGTCCAAAGATGTGCAGGTCAGGTGAATTGGCCATGCTAAATTGCCCGTAGTGTTAGGTAAGGGGTAGATGTAGGGGTATGGGTGGGTTGCGCTTCGGCGGGTCGGTGTGGACTTGTTGGGCCGAAGGGCCTGTTTCCACACTGTAATGTAACCTAAAAAAAAGTTTAGGGAGCTAGTTAGGAGTTTAGCAAGCAGCACCTCAAAAATAGTCATGTGAGTGAGGAGAGTAAAGCTGATGAATGTATGGTTGGAAAGCTGGTAGAGGATGCTTTAGATTCCAGGGCTATTGAGAGATGGGACCTGTACAATCAGGACAGTTCACACCTGAACAGATATGGGACTGAGTTAATCGGCATGTTGCTATTCTCCAGTCCCCTGAGACCTCTCCTGCAACTAAAGAGATTTTGTACAAGCTCCAGAAATTTCCACTCGCGCCTCCTTGATAATCCCTGTTACCCTTGTTAAATAAAGGAACGGTGGTGACTATTCTCTGGTTCTCTGGGACCTCTCCTCTGATGAAAGAGGATACAAAGATTTCACACAAGGCCCCAGCAATTTCCTCACTATTCTGGGGATGTGTCCACCTTAACTGCTTTTCAAAACACCCAACTGTCTTTATCTTAGATTAGATTAGACTCCCTACAGTGTGGAAACAGGCCTGTCGGCTCAACAAGTCCACACCGACCCTCTGAAGAGAAACCCACCCAGACCCATTTACCCCTGACTAATGCACCTAACACTACGAGCAATTTAGCATGGCCAGTTCACCTGACCTGCACATCTTTGGACTGTAGGAGGAAACCGGAGCACCCGGAGGAAACCCACGCAGACACGGGGAGAATGTGCAAACTCCACACAGACACTCACCCGAGGCTGGAATCGAACCTGGGACCCTGGGTGCTGTGAGGCAGCAGTGCTAACCACTGAGCCACCACTTGCCTTGATACGTGCAGCTTCAACAATACTGAAGAAGCTTGACACCATCCAGGACGAAGTAGCCCGCTTGCTTGACATTACATCTACAAACATCCATTTCCCCACGACCGACGGTCGGTAGCAGCATTGTGTACTATCTACAAAATGCATTGCAGAAGTTACTAAAGACGCTTAGACAGGATCTTCCAAAACCACAACCACTTCCATCTAGAAAGTCGAGGGCAGCAGATGCATGGGAACACCACCACGAGCAAGTTCCCCTCCAATCCTGACTTGGAAACCTATCACCATTCCTTCACTGTTCCTGGATCAAAATCCTGGAATAAGGGCATTGTGGGTCTTCCGACAGCAGGGCAGCCTGCAGCAGAGACACCCACCTTTGCCACCTATGTCCTTTAAAAGAATAAATTGCAAGTCGTAATTTTCGCTGAGCAGTTGGACCTTTATGTGAGTTCTCCTGTGTCCTGCCTGCAGCTGTGCTGTGTGCATCAGCTCCGACATGGAGAGTAATGATTCGAATCAAAATCAGACTGAGCAGACAGGGAGCTGGGTTTGCAATAAATGCAAATAGAAAAGCTCAGGTTTTGATTGGCAAATACAGAGCGGCTGAGTGGATCTCGAACAACCTGCTGTCTGCGATACCTTCGCTCACTCCCCTTTCATCTCTTCAAGGAGAACGTGCAGGAATCCCCTATTGTCAGGCTAATTAATATATTGTAGCCCTTGGTCAGCTCTGCAGCAGAGTTCGGGGTCAATGAAATTGACCCGAGAAGCTGCCTGGTATTTCTCACTTTCTTTGTCAGATGGCATTGCATCAGTCACAGAGAAAATCCACAACCTCTCCAGTGTCAGCAGACTGTGAGGGATGAGAGGAGGGAGTGGAGGTGATAGGTGAGGGGGTGATGGCTTTAAGGTGGGAATGTGGGCGTGATGGTGGAGGTACTGAGGGCCTGGGGGCTGGGGTTATGGGTGCTGGAATAATGGTGCAGGGGTGCTGGGGGACAGCAGGTGGTGGGTCGGATGTTTAGGGGACCTGCTGGCTAGGGGAGTGATTGGTGATTGAGTGATGGGTGGCAAATAATGAGTGAGGAGGGGTGATGGATGGGGAGTGATGGGTGAGGGGGGTATGGGTGGGGATGATGGGTAAGGGGGTAGTGAATGGGGAGTGATGGGTGAGGGGGGTGATGGATGGGGAGTGATGGGTGAGGGGGGTATGGGTGGGGATGATGGGTAAGGGGGTAGTGAATGGGGAGTGATGGGTGAGGAGGGGTGATGGATGGGGAGTGATGGGTAAGGGGGTGATGGATGGGGAGTGATGGGTGAGGGGTAATGATGGGAAAGGGGGTGATGGAGGGGAGTCATGGTTTGGGGTAAATGTTTAAGGGTGACAGAGGTGGCTGTGCTGGGGATGTGTGTAGGGGGCATTGATGGTCAGTGTGTAGACTCTCCTTCCCTCTCTCTCCCCCTTCCCCTCTCCTCTCCCTCTCTCCACCCTCCCTTCCTGTTCTTCTCCCTCCACTTCGTCTCCCTCCCTCCTCTCCCTCCCCTCCCTCCCTCTTTCCGTCTTGCACACTGCCCCCTGCTAAGGATGCTAGTCATCAATTAAAAGAGCTATAAATTTAACATCACATAACTCCAAGCAATTTTAAAGAGTGTACCCTTTTATTCTTTGACTGTACCAGACACACTTCCATTCTTAATATTTTTACCTGTGTAATGTCTGTGTATTTGATGTGAACTTTTTTCTGTAGAGTTGTACATAATATAATGCTGCTCTCATTACTGAAATCTTAGAATTTGCTTCTTAATTGATATATTACCATATTTTAATTGAAATATGATAGTTGCATGCTGAAAATTATTTAGTGGTTGTTGTCCCCAGCTGAGGACAGAGCACAAGCAAGAGGGGAACAGCTTTAGCTCACTCCATCTGTTCAATATTTGCCTGGTACAACTTAAGGGTGATGCTTTATTTGTATTAACACACTTGTTTAGTAAAAACTGATGTTGAGAAACCACTAAAAAATTCTGTCATTAAAAAGATACTATATTCAACTTTGAACCGTTCAGTTGTTCTACAGCGCCAAAGAAAGGTCATGAGAAAGAGGAACAGCTTTACGGTATTCACCCAATAAACCCTGCACTACCGTACAATGAAATTAAGGTTGAAAGCAAAACATTAACAATTTACTCTGCCCGTGTGCTAACTTTCTGTTATTTCTTTTATGAGAATCTAGTCTGTATGGTGTTGCGATCTGTTGACTCTCCACTTAAAATAATCTGCTTTTCCATCTTTCCTGTCAAAATGGAAAACTTAATTTTTACCACTTTGTGGTCCAGTGACCTTTTTTTTGCCTCTTGCGTAACCAATCTATATCCCTTTGCTGACTCTTTGTTTATCTTCCTTCCATTTTGCTTTCTTACCATCTTGGTATTAGCACCAACTTTGGCCACTATATACAGCCTGTCTCTTCATCTAAGTCATTGTCACCAGCTGAAGCCTCAGCACTGGTCCCTACAGCACTTGACTGGTTTTGATTAGATTCCCTACGGTGTTTAAACGGGTCCTTCGGCCAACAAGTCCATACTGACCCTCCAAAGAGTAACCCACCCAGACCCACTTCCCTCTGACTAATACACCAGAACACTATGGGGCAATTTAGCATGGCCAATTCACCTGACCTGCACATCCTTTGGACTGTGGGAGGAAACCGGAGCAGACACGGGGAGAATGTGCAAACTCCACACAGACAGTCGCCCAAGGCTAGAATCGAACCTGGGACCCTGGTGATGTGAGGCAGCAGTGCAAACCACTGAGCCCACTGTGCCGCCCACAAGTTTGTCAAGGTTAGAATGGGCTATTCATCCTGTGTTGAGGGAGCTTTGTTTTCCATTTACTTTGAATTTATATGAGTGCTGAAATCCTTACTCTGCATTTTAGCCTTCCCAATGTTGGAGGTGTGGTGGACAGTAAAGATTGTTCTCTCAGAATATAATGGGATCTTGATCAGATGGGCCAATGGGCTGAGGAGTGGCAGATGGAGTTTAATTTAGATAAATGTGAGGTGCTACATTTTGGAAAGGCAAGTCAGGGCAGGACTTTTACACTTAATGGTAAGGTCCTAGGGAGTGTTGCTAAACAAAGAGACCATGGAGTCCAGGTTCATAGCTCCTTGAAAGTGGAGTCGCAGGTAGATAGGATAGTGAGGAAGGCGGTTGGTATGCTTTCCTTTATTGGTCAGAGTATTGAGTACAGGAGTTGGGGTCATGTTGTAGCCATTGGTTAGGCCACTTTTAGAATACTGTGTACAATTCTGGTCTCCCTGCTATTAGGTAGGATTTTGAGAAACTTGAAAGGGTTCAGAAAAGATTTGCAAGGGTTGGAGGGTTTGAGCTCTAGGGAGAGACTGAACAGGCTGGGGCTATTTTCCCTGGAGCATCGGAAGCTGAGGGGTGACCTTATCACAGTTTATAAGATCATGAGGTGCATAGATAAGGTGAATAGCCAAAGCCTTTTCCCTGGGGTAGGAGAGTACAAAACTAGAGGGCATAGGTTTAAGGTGAGAGGGGAATGATTTAAAATGGACCTAAGGGGCAACTTTTTCACCCAGAGGGTATTGCATGTATGCAATGAGCTGCCAGAGGAAGTGGCAGAAGCTGGTACAATTACAACATTTAAAAGACTTCTGGATTCCAAATGCTGGCAAATGGGTCTAGATTAATTTAGGATATCTGGTTGGCATGGACAAGTTGGGCCGAAGGATGTGTTTCAATGCTGTAGAGCCCAATGGCTCTATGACTATGAGTGGGGAATGAGGGACCAGGAGTGTGCAGTGGTTAAGAAATTGGGGTTAGTTGAGGATTGCGGGTTTGAGAACAGGCCGAGTTGAGGAGTGGGTGTGCGAGGGGTCAGGGATAGGTGAGGAATGAGACGTGAGGTGTGGGAAAGAGGACTGACAAATGTGTCTGTGCTGTGATTAGATTCCCTACAGTGTGAAAACAGGCCCTTTGGCCCAACCAGTCCACACCGACCCTCTGAAGAGTAACCCACCCAGAACCATTTCCCTTCGACTGATGCACCTCACACTGTGGGCAATTTAGCATGGCCAATTCACCTGACATCTTTGGACTGTGGGAGGAAACCCACGCAGACACGGGGAAGAATGTGCAAACTCCACACAGACAGTCACCCGAGGCTGGAATCGAACCTGGGACCCTGGTGCCGTGAGACAGCAGCGCTAACCACGGAGCCACCGTGCCGCTGTGTTGATGTGTAGCTCCAGTGTAATCCTGGGCTCCAGGCTCCCAGGACGGAATCCAGTTGAAGGTACATCTGAATGAAATGGTAGTCAGAACAATGTAGACTGGTGAGCCAGGACATCCCTTCCTGATCCTAGCTGGGAGGACCAGCCTGAAGATTAAACTCTGTGGCTCCTCATGGATTGCCTGAAAATGAATACTCCATCTCAATCCAACTAGTCCACACATATGACGAGGGACTCAGGTTATTGTGCCTTGAGTTGAAACGGATCCAGGCTTCGGGATAGTCCCTTTAAGCTGCATGAGGCCCTTACTTACTTAGCTGCAAACTAAAATTGGAAACAAGAAAAACCCGTCTCTTACACAAGAATCGAGGATTTACTGACGGCTTGGCTCAGGTCCAATCTCAATATCTGAAAGAAAGTTTGAAACATTGTCTGAGCTCGTCGCACACCTCTCTTCCTTCCCCTGACGTCAGTCGAAATCTGAGTGTGTAAAAATAGCAGGTCCTGACAGTCTCTGTGTGAGCTTTCACCCTGTCAGTGGCTGTTCAATTCACAGCCAGGCAGGACCTGACATGAGGTTTCGTGTTGTGTATCCTGACGCCCTGCTGTTTCCAACCCGCTTCTCCTTGTACACACTCTGTCAAACCCCTGCACTTCAGACCTTCTCTGGGGCCTACCTAACTTCTCAGCTTTCTGCTTTGGAGAGTGAGTAGAGGGTTGTGCCAGGGAGGGTGGGGGTGGGTTTTATTTTCCACTGCACCTGGTGTGGAGGTCACAGCGGTAGATGCAAGGAAAGGGAGTGACTCGACACTGCGGTTTTGATAGTGGCATCAGTGTGTCCATCTTCTCACCAGATGTAGTGTCTGTGTTGCCTGATCTTCAATCTGACAAGCTTTTCAGCTTTGGATGATTCTGCACGGTATGTTAGATGCTGCCAGATCTGGCTGACTTAAGCTGTAGAGGAAAGGTGAGGGCTGCAGATGCTGGAGGTCAGAGCTGAAATTGTGCTGCTGGAAAAGCGCAGCAGGTCAGGCAGCATCCAAGGAGCAGGAGAATCAACATTTCGGGCATGAGCCCTTCTTCAGGAATGAGGAAAGTGTGTCCAGCAGGCTAAGATAAAAGGTAGGGAGGAGGGACTTGAGGGAGGGGCGTTGGAAATGCGATAGGTGGAAGGAGGTCAAGGTGAGGGTGATAGGTCGGAGTGGGGTGGGGGCGGAGAGGTCAGGAAGAAGATTGCAGGTTAGAAAGGCGGTGCTGAGTTCGAGGGATTTGACTGAGACAAGGTGGGGGGAGGGGAAATGAGGAAACTGGAGAAATCCGAGTTCATCCCTTGTGGTTGGAGGGTTCCTAGGCAGAAGATGAGGTGCTCTTCCTCCAGGCATCGTGTTGCTATGGTCTGGCGATGGAGGAGTCCAAGGACCTGCATGTCCTTGGTGGAGTGGGAGGGGGAGTTGAAGTGTGGAGCCACGGGGTGGTTGGGTTGGTTGGTCCGAGTGTCCCAGAGGTGTTCTCAGACTTAAGGTGACTTAAGGTGCAGACAGGAAGGAGGGTGATGGTTTCACATTACTGCTGACCTCCAGTACCCAATCCAGGCACCCACTCCAAGTGCAGGGCAGGGGCTGGGGGTGAGCAAAGCTGTCACTGGGGCTTTCAAACAAACTGTTCAACAAAACCCAGTTGGACATTGCAGCGTGCATGAGAGATCCCATTTCTCAACAGCACCCACAGCGACTCCAGGCAGAACCTTCCCAGCCCCTTAACAATGTCACACTAGGGTGAGGTTGACAGAAAGAAGATTCGCAACGTCAAGAGGAAAAAGAATCCAATTCTTCACTCATTTGAACAGCCAAACAAGAGTCTCACAGGCAACAGGCAGACTCGGACCGTTGACGTGTCATCGTGACATTATCTGGCCTCACTGGCAGTCCTGATCTCTCACCCTATGGTTAGAAACTAGACAGCAACAATCACCAGCATGAAAGTCCAAGGAGACTCCAGCTCAGCCTCTGCTCCTTCCAGCCTCCATCTTGGATACCAGTATCTTAGGGCAGACCCATGTACATTCCTGATGAAGGGCTTTTGCCCGAAATGTCGATGTTCCTGCTCCTTGGATGCTGCCTGACCTGCTGTGCTTTTCCAGCACCACTCTGATCTAGACTCTGGTTACCAGCATCTGCAGTCCTCACTTTGGCCCATGTACCCTGCCTAATTTATGAGCGTTGATAACTTCCCTAGTCTCTTATATCATGCCTCTGCAAACCTCAATATTGCACTTTGGAACACACCGACAACTCTCATTGTAATGCTCCTGCCTGGACACCACGCACAAAAGGATACTAACAGACTTGACCAGGAAGCATTTCAGACCTCTTAGTGCTCACACACACTGCACCCTCTCAGATGCTTACTGTAATTCTGCCTTGCCTTTCTGAGTTTCACCCTCTGTCAGGATTTAAAATCTCACAGAGCTGCTGTATCACAGAGACACAAAGCCAGGCAGCTTGTCCTGCTGCTCAGCGGCTCCTCAGTCTAGAGGGTAGTCATCTTGCCATTCATCTCACACCCCCATTGGGTGCCAGCATCTCCCACAGCAACACACACTGCACATGCAGCGGGTAAATGGCCATGCCTGAAACCTCCAGTCAGGCCAAGGGAATCCACCTTCAGTCGGTGGGATCCTTGGCCGAGGAAAATCAAGGGCATCATCCGATCTCAGTCCAGGGCACGAATATGGTCAGTAGGCCATCTGGGCAGTTAGAGTCAAGGGATCTATAATGTAAGTGGGCAATGGGCAGTCCTGCAGATCCACTGCAACAACTCCAGGGAACCACAGTAAATCAGTCAGAATATTGGTCAGGGATATTGGGCAAGGATACTGGTCAGGGATATTGGTCAGGGATACTGGTCAGGGATATTGGTCAGGGATACTGGTCAGGGATATTGGTCAGGGATATTGGTCAGGGATACTGGTCAGGGATACTGGTCAGGGATACTGGTCAGGGATATTGGTCAGGGATACTGGTCAGGGATATTGGTCAGGGATACTGGTCAGGGATATTGGTCAGGGATACTGGTCAGGTTTGGCCAGAGATACTGGTTAGGGATACTAGCCAAAGATATTGGCCAGGGATATCAGTCAGGGGTCATCTCAGGGGCATTGGTCAGGGATATTGGTCAGGAGTCTGGTTAGGGATACTGGTCAGGTGTCCAATTAGGGATGCTGGTCAGGAATACTGGTCAGGGGTCTGGTCAGTTGGGCTTCCCTTCAAAGTTGATCAGGGGAGTGGCTGCAGTCAGTTATAGAGTCATAGAGTCATGCAGAACGAAAACAGGCCCTTCGGTCCAACCAGTCCATGCTGAACATAATCACAAACTAAACTCGTCCCACCTGCCTGCTCCTGGCCTACATACCTCCCTTTCCTATTCAAGTGTCCATCCAAATGTCTTTTAAACATTGTAATTGTACCCACATCCACACTTCCTCAGGAAGTTCATTCCACACGCTTCTGGGAGTCATCTCAATGAAAACCAGTGGGGGTTATCAGGGACCGCTGTTGTGGTCGGGAGGTTGGGGAAGTCGGTTGTCGAGAGAGAAGGAAACATGCTGGGATAGGGACGGGATAACAATTGTGCAGGTAGAGACGTTCAACATACAAGGGCAGAGGCATCAAGGACGTTGGATTACTGCAGGAAAGGGTGTAATAAACACTGACAACCACCTTGATAGAGGAGGAGGAATTTCCTCTCTCGGAGGGTGGTGAATCGGTGGAATTCCTTACCACAGAAGATTATAGAGGTAGGGTCATGAAGTATGTTCAAGCCTGAGATGGACAGATTTTTAATCAGTACGGTAATCAAGAGTTATGGGGAAAAGGCAGAAAAGTGAAGTAGAGAATGATCAGATCAGCCATGATCTTATTGAATGATACAGTAGACTTGATGGGCTGAATGGCCTACAGCTGCTTCCATGTCTTATGGTCTAAGTATCAAGGAAATGTCCGGAAAGAAAATGCGTAGAGTTAAACTCTGTATTCCGCAGTAGCTGTTCAGCTGAAACCATTATAGATTTGAGCGACTTGACTGATTTCCAAACCTATAATTTTCACAATAAGGTACTGACTGAATTAGTATTTTTATGGAGAGCTCCGATTATTTGTGGACTGGAAATATTTGTTGACATAAGGAATTAAGCACCTTATTTGTTTTCATTCGAGATTAGTTGAAACATTATCAGTTTATCGACTCTATCTAAATCAAAGTGCTTTTTGTGACTGTGATGTCATCGATAGACTGTGTCAGCATGTTGGAGAAAGGGAGGAGCGCTGATGCTGGAGATCAGAGTCGAGAGTGTGGTGCTGGAAAAGCACAGCAGGTCAGGCAGCATCCCAGGAGCAGGAGAATTTACATTTTGGGCATACGCCCTTCATCAGGAATGTGGCTTGAGAGTGTCAGCATGTTGCCCAAGCTTTGTCCATGGTGTGTATTAGATGAGTTGGTATGGAGAGGGAAATGTAATGTGTGATGGGGTTTGGGGAAATGGGTTTAGTGTGATACGAATGGGATATGGGATATGGAGGGGGAGTGAACAGGAGGGATGTTTTACGATTTAACCTCTATTTTAACAAGATGAACACAATGCTGCAAGATCGAGGAAGGGTTCCTATGCAGCCCAGTTCAGGACCTGGAACCTCCTCCGGTTTTTTCACAAAACGTCCAGCCCAACACACAATACAGTCTAACCCACTACTCTCCCCCACCGCCAGACTAAAGACAGGAAGTGTGACAGCCAATTTTAAAGGTTAATAGAGGCAGGATTACACCCACTCTCCAAAGTACACTGTAACAGTGATATACTTCACTATTATTGACAGACCGTCGTCTAGCACAGTAATAAACATCTCGAATACAAACAGATCCCAGTCTGTTACTGTGATAACCTCTCTACTACAGACAGACCCCAGTATTTTACTGTGGTAAACTTCTCTATTGTAGACAGAACACAGTCTATTACTGTGATACACCGACTTATGGTGAACAGGTACCAGACTGTTACTGTGTTAAACCTCTATTATACACAGATCGCAGTCTGTTACTGTGATAAACCTCTCTATTATACACAGATCCCAGACTCTTATTGTGATAATCGTCTCTATTGTAGATCTGTTACTGTGATAAACCTCTCTATTATAGACAGATGCTAGTCTGTTATTGTGATATAACTCTCTATTACAGACAGATACCTGTCTATTACTGTGATAAACCTCCCATTATAGACAGATCCCAGTCAGTTATTGTGACAAACCTCCCCATTATAGACAGATCCCAGTCTGTTACTGTGATAAACCTCCCCATTATAGACAGATCCCAGTCTGTTACTGTGATTAACCTCTCCATTATAGACAGATCCCTGTCTGTTACTGTGATTAACCTCTCTATTATAGACAGATCCCAGACTGTTACTGCGATAAACCTCACCATTTTCGGCAGATCGCAGTCTTTTACTGTGATAAACCTCTCCATTATAGACAGATCACATCCTGTTACTGTGATAAACCGCTCCACTGCAGACAGATCCCAGTCTGTTACTGTGATAAACCTCTCCATTATAGACAGATCTCAGTCTGTTACTGTGACAAACCTCTCTATTGTAGACAGATCCCAGTCGGTCATTGCGATTAACCTCTCTATTATAAACAGCTCCCGTCTGTTACTGTGAGAAACCTCCCATTATAGACATATCTCAGTCTGTTACTGTGATAAAGCTCTCTACTGTAGACAGATCCCAGTCTGTTACTGTGATAATACTCTCTATTGGAGATTTGTTACTGTGATAAACCTCTCTACTGCAGACAGATGCCAGTCTGTTACTGTGATAAACCTCCCTATTAAAGACAGAGCCCAGTCTGTTACTGTGATAAACCTCTCCATTGTAGACACATCCCAGCCTGTTACTGTGATTAACCTCTCTATTATAGAGAGATCGCAGTCTGTTACTGTGATAAACTTCACCATTATCGACAGATCCCAGCCTGTTACTGCAATAAACCTCCCCATTATAGACAGATCCCAGTCTGTTACTGTGATAAACCTCTCCATTATAGACAGATCCCAGTCTGTTACTGTGATAAACCTCTCCATTATAGAAAGATCCCCGTCTGTTACTGTGATAAACCTCTCCATTATAGACAGATCCCAGTCTGTTACTGTGATAAACCTCTCCATTATAGACAGATGCCAGTCTGTTACTGTGATAAACCTCTCCATTATTGACAGATCCCAGTCTGTTACTGTGATAAACCTCCCCATTATCGACAGATGCCTGTCTGTTACTGTGATAAAACTGGTAATTATTGACAGATCCTTGTCTGTTACTGTGATAACCCCCTCCATTGTAGAGAGATCCCAGTATGTTACTGTGATAAAGCCCTCCATTATAGACAGATCGCAGTCTGTTACTGTGATAAACCTCTCCATTTTAGACAAATGCCTGTCTGTTACTGTGATAAAACTGGTAATTATAGACAGGTCCCAGTCTGTTACTGTGATAATACTCTCTATTGGAGATTTGTTATTGTGATAAACCTCTCTACTGCAGACAGATCCCAGTCTGTTACTGCGATAAACCTCTCAATTATAGACAGATCCCAGTCTGTTACTGTGATAAACCTCCCAATTATAGACAGATTCCAGTCTGTTACTGTAATAATACTCTCTACTGGAGATTTGTTATTATGATACACCTCTCTACTACAGACAGATCCCAGTCTGTTACTGTGATAAACCTCTCCATTATAGACAGATCCCACTCTGTTACTGTGATAAACCTCTGCATTATAGACAGATCCCAGTCTGTTACTGTAATAATACTCTCTATTGGAGATTTGTTATTGTGGTAAACCTCTCTACTGCAGACAGCTCCCAGTCTGTTACTCTGATAAACCTCTCCATTATAGACAGATCCCAGTCTGTTACTGTGATAAACCTCTCTATTATAGACAGATCCCAGTCTGTTACTGTGATAATACTCTCTATTGGAGACAGATCCCAGTCTGTTACTGTGATAAACCTCTCCACTATAGACAGATCCCAGTCTGTTACTGTAATAATACTCTCTATTGGAGATTTGTTATTGTGATAAACCTCTCTACTGCAGACAGATCCCAGTCTGTTACTGTGATAAACCTCCCTATTAAAGACAGATCCCAGTCTGTTACTGTGATAATACTCTCTATTGGAGATTTGTTATTGTGATAAACCTCTCTACTGCAGACAGATCCCAGTCTGTTTCTGTGTTAAACCTCCCCATTATCAACTGATCCCAGTCTGTTACTGTGATAAACCTCTCTATTGCAGACAGATGTCAGTCTGTTACTGTGATAAACCTCCACATTATAGACAGATCCCAGTCTGTTACTGTGATAAACCTCTCTATTGGAGACAGATCCCAGTCTGTTACCGTGATAAACCTCTCTATTGGAGACAGATCCCAGTCTGTTACTGTGACCAACTTCGCTATTATAGACAGATCCCAGTCTGTTACTGTGATAAACCTCTCTATTGGAGACAGATCCCAGTCTGTTACTGTGACAAACTTCGCTATTATAGACAGATCCCAGACTGTTACTGTGATAAACCTCTCCATTATAGACAGATCCCAGTCTGTTACTGTGATAAACCTCTCCATTATAGACAGATCCCAGTCTGTTATTGTGATAAACCTCTCAATTACAGACAGATCCCAATCTGTTTCTGTGATAAACCTCTCCATTATAGACAGATCACATCCTGTTACTGTGATAAACCTCTCTATTGTAGACAGATCCCAGTCGGTCACTGCGATGTACCTCTTTATTATAAAAAGGTCCCAGTCTATTACTGTGATAAACCTCCCATTATTGACAGATCCAAGTCCGTTACTCCGATAAACCTCCCCATTTTAGACAGATCCCAGTCTGTTACTGCGATAAACCTCCACATTATTGACAGATCCAAGTCCGTTAATGCGATAAACCTCTCCATTTTAGACAGATCCCAGTCTGTTACTGCGATAAACCTCCACATTATAGACAGATCCCAGTCTGTTACTGTGATAATACTCTCTATTGGATATTTGTTACTGTGATAAACCTCTCTACTGCAGACAGATCCCAGTCTGTTACTGTGATAATACTCTCTATTGGATATTTGTTACTGTGATAAACCTCTCTACTGCAGACAGATCCCAGTCTGTTACTGTGATAAACCTCTCAATTATAGACAGATACCAATCTGTTACTGCGATAAACCTCCCCATTTTAGACAGATTCCAGAAAGTTATTGCGATAAACCTCTCCATTATAGACAGATCCCAGTCTGTTTCTGTAATAATACTCTCTATTGGCGATTTGTTATTGTGATAAACCGCTCCACTGCAGACAGATCCCAGTCTGTTACTGTGATAAACCTCTCCATTATAGACAGATCTCAGTCTGTTACTGTGACAAACCTCTCTATTGTAGACAGATCCCAGTCGGTCATTGCGATTAACCTCTCTATTATAAACAGCTCCCGTCTGTTACTGTGAGAAACCTCCCATTATAGACATATCTCAGTCTGTTACTGTGATAAAGCTCTCTATTGGAGATTTGTTACTGTGATAAACCTCTCTACTGCAGACAGATGCCAGTCTGTTACTGTGATTAACCTCTCTATTATAGACAGATCCCAGACAGTTACTGCGATAAACCTCACCATTTTCGGCAGATCGCAGTCTTTTACTGTGATAAACCTCAACATTCTAGACAGATCACATCCTGTTACTGTGATAAACCGCTCCACTGCAGACAGATCCCAGTCTGTTACTGTGATAAACCTCTCCATTATAGACAGATCTCAGTCTGTTACTGTGACAAACCTCTCTATTGTAGACAGATCCCAGTCGGTCATTGCGATTAACCTCTCTATTATAAACAGCTCCCGTCTGTTACTGTGAGAAACCTCCCATTATAGACATATCTCAGTCTGTTACTGTGATAAAGCTCTCTACTGTAGACAGATCCCAGTCTGTTACTGTGATAATACTCTCTATTGGAGATTTGTTACTGTGATAAACCTCTCTACTGCAGACAGATGCCAGTCTGTTACTGTGATAAACCTCCCTATTAAAGACAGAGCCCAGTCTGTTACTGTGATAAACCTCTCCATTGTAGACACATCCCAGCCTGTTACTGTGATTAACCTCTCTATTATAGATAGATCGCAGTCTGTTACTGTGATAAACTTCACCATTATAGACAGATCCCAGACTGTTACTGCGATAAACCTCACCATTATCGACAGATCCCAGCCTGTTACTGCAATAAACCTCCCCATTATAGACAGATCCCAGTCTGTTACTGCAATAAACCTCCCCATTATAGACAGATCCCAGTCTGTTACTGTGATAAACCTCTCCATTATAGACAGATCCCAGTCTGTTACTGTGATAAACCTCTCCATTATAGACAGATCCCAGTCTGTTACTGTGATAAACCTCTCCATTATAGAAAGATCCCCGTCTGTTACTGTGATAAACCTCTCCATTATAGACAGATCCCAGTCTGTTACTGTGATAAACCTCTCCATTATAGACAGATGCCAGTCTGTTACTGTGATAAACCTCTCCATTATTGACAGATCCCAGTCTGTTACTGTGATAAACCTCCCCATTATCGACAGATGCCTGTCTGTTACTGTGATAAAACTGGTAATTATTGACAGATCCTTGTCTGTTACTGTGATAACCCCCTCCATTGTAGAGAGATCCCAGTATGTTACTGTGATAAAGCCCTCCATTATAGACAGATCGCAGTCTGTTACTGTGATAAACCTCTCCATTTTAGACAAATGCCTGTCTGTTACTGTGATAAAACTGGTAATTATAGACAGGTCCCAGTCTGTTACTGTGATAATACTCTCTATTGGAGATTTGTTATTGTGATAAACCTCTCTACTGCAGACAGATCCCAGTCTGTTACTGCGATAAACCTCTCAATTATAGACAGATCCCAGTCTGTTACTGTGATAAACCTCCCAATTATAGACAGATTCCAGTCTGTTACTGTAATAATACTCTCTACTGGAGATTTGTTATTATGATACACCTCTCTACTACAGACAGATCCCAGTCTGTTACTGTGATAAACCTCTCCATTATAGACAGATCCCACTCTGTTACTGTGATAAACCTCTGCATTATAGACAGATCCCAGTCTGTTACTGTAATAATACTCTCTATTGGAGATTTGTTATTGTGGTAAACCTCTCTACTGCAGACAGCTCCCAGTCTGTTACTCTGATAAACCTCTCCATTATAGACAGATCCCAGTCTGTTACTGTGATAAACCTCTCTATTATAGACAGATCCCAGTCTGTTACTGTGATAATACTCTCTATTGGAGACAGATCCCAGTCTGTTACTGTGATAAACCTCTCCACTATAGACAGATCCCAGTCTGTTACTGTAATAATACTCTCTATTGGAGATTTGTTATTGTGATAAACCTCTCTACTGCAGACAGATCCCAGTCTGTTACTGTGATAAACCTCCCTATTAAAGACAGATCCCAGTCTGTTACTGTGATAATACTCTCTATTGGAGATTTGTTATTGTGATAAACCTCTCTACTGCAGACAGATCCCAGTCTGTTTCTGTGTTAAACCTCCCCATTATCAACTGATCCCAGTCTGTTACTGTGATAAACCTCTCTATTGCAGACAGATGCCAGTCTGTTACTGTGATAAACCTCCCTATTAAAGACAGAGCCCAGACTGTTACTGTGATAAACCTCTCCATTGTAGACACATCCCAGCCTGTTACTGTGATTAACCTCTCTATTATAGATAGATCGCAGTCTGTTACTGTGATAAACTTCACCATTATAGACAGATCCCAGACTGTTACTGCGATAAACCTCACCATTTTCGGCAGATCTCAGTGTTTTACTGTGATAAACCTCTCCATTATAGACAGATCACATCCTGTTACTGTGATAAACCTATCCATTATAGACAGATCCCAGTCTGTTACTCTGGTAGACCTCTCTATTCTCGAGAGATCCCAGTCGGTCACTGTGATGAACCTCTCTATTATAAACAGCTCCCAGTCTGTTACTGTGATAAACCTCTCTAATGTAGACAGATCCCAGTCTGTTACTGTGATAAACCTCTCTAATGTAGACAGATCCCAGTCTGTTACTCTGATAAACCTCTCCATTACAGACAGATCCCAGTCTGTTACTGTGATAAACGTCTCCATTATACACAAATCCCAGTCCGTTACTGTGAAAAACCTCCCCATTATCGACAGATCCCAGTCTGTTATTGTGATAAACCTCTCCATTATAGACAGATCCCAGTCCGTTACTGGGATAAACCTCTCAATTATAGACAGATCCCAGTCTGTTACTGTGATAAACCTCTCAATTATAGACAGATCCCAGTCTGTTATTGTGATAAACCTCTCCATTATAGACAGATCCCAGTCTGTTACTGTGACAAACCTCCCATTATAGACAGACCGCAGTCTATTACTGTGATAAACATCTCTATTACAGACAGATCCCAGTCTGTTACTGTGATAAACCTCCCCATTATTGACAGATCCAAGTCTGTTACTGTGATGAACCTCTCCATTATAGACAGATCCCAGACTGTTACTGTGATAAAACCCCCTATTATAGATAGGTCTCAGTCTGTTACTCTGATAACCCTCGCTATTATAGACAGATCTCAGTCTGTTACTGTGATAAACCTACCCAGTATAGACAGATCCCAGTCTGTTACTGTGATAAACATCTCCATTACAGACTGATCCCAGTCTGTTACTGTGATAAACCTCTCTATTGGAGATTTGTTACTGTGATAAACCTCTCTACTGCAGACAGATCGCAGTCTGTTACAGCGATAAACCTCTCAATTATAGACTGATACCAATCTGTTACTGTGATAAACCTCCCATGATAGACAGATCCCAGTCTGTTACTGTGATAAACATCACCATTATAGACAGATCCCAGTCTGTTACTGTGATAAACCTCTCCATTATAGACAGATCCCAGTCTGTTACTGTAATAATACTCTCTATTGGAGATTTGTTATTGTGATAAACCGCTCCACTGCAGACAGATCCCAGTCTGTTACTGTGATAAACCTCTCTATTGTAGACAGATCCCAGTCGGTTATTGTGATGAACCTCTCTATTAAAAAAAGCTCCCAGTCTGTTACTGTGAGAAACCTCCCATTATAGACATATCACAGTCTGTTACTGTGATAAAGCTCTCTGTTGTAGACAGATCCCAGCCTGATACTGTGATAATACTCTCTATTGGAGATTTGTTACTGTGATAAACCTCTCTACTGCAACAGATCCCAGTCTGTTACTGTGATAAACCTCTCTATTAAAGTCAGATCCCAGTCTGTTACTGTGATAAACCTCTCCATTGTAGACACGTCCCAGCCTGTTACTGTGATTAACCTCTCTATTATAGATAGATCGCAGTCTGTTACTGTGATAAACTTCACCATTATATACAGATCCTGGACTGTTACTGCGATAAACCTCACCATTTTCGGCAGATCTCAGTCTTTTACTGTGATAAACCTCTCCATTATAGACAGATCCCAGTCTGTTACTGTGATAAACCTCCCCAATATCAACAGATCCCAGTCTGTTATTGTGATGAACCTCTCCATTATAGACAGATCCCAGTCCGTTACTGGGATAAACCTCTCAAATATAGACAGATCCCAGTCTGTTACTGTGATAAACCTCTCCATTATAGACAGATCCCAGTCCGTTACTGGGATAAACCTCTCCATTACAGACAGATCCCAGTCTGTTACTGTGATAAACCTCCCCATTATCGACAGATCCCGGTCTGTTGCTGTGACAAACCTACCCATTATAGACAGACCCCAGTCTATTACTGTGATAAACCTCTCTATTATAGACAGATCCCAGTCGGTCACTGCGATGAAACTCTTTATTATAAACAGGTCCAGGTCTATTACTGTGATAAACCTCCCATTATTGACAGATCCAAGTCCGTTACTGTGATGAACCTCTCCATTATAGACAGATCCCAGTCTGTTACTGTGATAAAACCCCCTATTATAGATAGGTCTCAGTCTGTTACTCTGATAACCCTCGCTATTATAGACAGATCTCAGTCTGTTACTGTGATAAACCTACCCAGTATTGACAGATCCCAGTCTGTTACTGTGATAAGCCTCTCTATTGGAGATTTGTTACTGTGATAAACCTCTCTACTGCAGACAGATCGCAGTCTGTTACTGCGATAAACCTCCCTATTATAGACAGATCCCAGTCTGTTACTGTGATAAACCTCCCATGATAGACAGATCCCAGTCTGTTACTGTGATAAAACTCCCTATTATAGATAGGTCACAGTCTGTTACTCTGATAACCGTCGCTATTAAAGACAGATCTCAGTCTGTTACTGTGATAAACCTACCCATTATAGACATGTCCCAGTCTGTTACTGTGTTAAACATCTCTATTGTTGACAGATCCCAGTCAGTCACTGTGATGAACCTCTTTATTATAAACAGGT
The DNA here is from genome assembly GCF_047496795.1 of Chiloscyllium punctatum. Lineage (NCBI taxonomy): Eukaryota > Metazoa > Chordata > Chondrichthyes > Orectolobiformes > Hemiscylliidae > Chiloscyllium > Chiloscyllium punctatum. The sequence continues at coordinate 20,146,159 of NC_092741.1, read as the reverse complement.
CCCAGTCTATTACTGTGATAAACCTCCCATTATAGACAGATCACAGTCCGTTACTGTGATAAACCTATCCATTATAGACAGATCTCAGTCTGTTACGGTGATAAACCTCTCCACTATCGACAGATCCCAGTCTGTTACAGTGATCCACCTCTCTATTATAGATAGATCGCCGTCTTTTACTGTGATAAACATCACCATTATTGACAGATCCCAGTCTGTTACTGTGATAAACCTCTCCATTACAGACAGATCCCAGTCTGTTACTGTGATAAACCTCCCCATTTTTGACAGATCACAGTCTGTTACTGTGATAAACCTCTCCATTATATACAGAACCCAGTCTGTTACTGTGATAAACCTCTCCATTATAGATAGAACTCAGTCTGTTACTGTGATAAATCTCCCTATTATAGACAGATCCCAGACTGTTACTGTGATAAACCTCTCCATTATAGACAGATCCCAGTCTGTTACTGTGATAAACATCTCCATTATAGACAGATCCCAGTCTGTTACTGTGATAAACCTCTCCATTATAGACAGATCCCAGTCTGTTACTGTGATAAACATCTCCATTATAGACAGATCCCAGTCTGTTACTGTGATAAACCTCTCCATTATAGACAGATCCCAGTCTGTTACTGTGATAAACATCTCCATTATAGACAGATCCCAGACTGTTACTGTGATAAACCTCTCCATTATAGACAGATCCCAGTCTGTTACTGTGATAAACATCTCCATTATAGACAGGTCCCAGTCTGTTACTGTGATAAACATTTCCATTACAGACAGATCCCAGTCTGTTACTGTGATAAACCTCTCTATTGTAGACAGATCCCAGTCTGTTATTGTGATAAACCTCTCCATTATAGACAGACCCCAGTCCGTTACTGTGATAAACCTCTCTATTATAGACAGATCCCAGTCTGTTACTGTGATAAACCTACCCATTATAGACAGATACCAGTCTGTTACTGTGACAAACCTCTCCATTATAGATAGATCCCAGTTTGTAACTGTGATAAAGCTCCCTACTATAGACAGATCTCAGTCTGTTACTGTGATAAACCCCTCCATTATAGAGAGATCCCAGTCTGTTACTGTGATAAACCTCTCCATTATAGACAGATCTCAGTCTGTTACTGTGATAAACCTCTCCATTATAGATAGAACTCAGTCTGTTACTGTGATAAATCTCCCTATTATTGACAGATCCCAGACTGTTACTGTGATAAACCTCTCCATTATAGACAGATCCCAGTCTGTTACTGTGATAAACATCTCCATTATAGACAGATCCCAGTCTGTTACTGTGATAAACCTCTCCATTATAGACAGATCCCAGTCTGTTACTGTGATAAACATCTCCATTATAGACAGATCCCAGTCTGTTACTGTGATAAACCTCTCCATTATAGACAGATCCCAGTCTGTTACTGTGATAAACATCTCCATTATAGACAGATCCCAGACTGTTACTGTGATAAGCCTCTCCATTATAGACAGATCCCAGTCCGTTACTGTGATAAACATCTCCATTATAGACAGGTCCCAGTCTGTTACTGTGATAATCATTTCCATTACAGACAGATCCCAGTCTGTTACTGTGATAAACCTCTCTATTGTAGACAGATCCCAGTCTGTTATTGTGATAAACCTCTCCATTATAGACAGACCCCAGTCCGTTACTGTGATAAACCTCTCTATTATAGACAGATCCCAGTCTGTTACTGTGATAAACCTCCCCATTCTCGACAGATCCCAGTCTGTTACTTTGATACACCTCTCCATTATAGACAGATCCCAGTCTGTTACTGTGATAAACGTCTCCATTATAGACAGATCCCAGTCCGTTACTTTGATAAACCCCTCCATTATAGACAGATGTCAGTCTGTTACTGTGATAAACCTACCCATTATAGACAGATCCCAGTCTGTTACTGTGACAAACCTCGCCATTATAGATAGATCCCAGTTTGTAACTGTGATAAAGCTCCCTACTATAGACAGATCTCAGTCTGTTACTGTGATAAACCCCTCCATTATAGAGAGATCCCAGCTGTTACTGTGATAAACCTCTCCATTATAGACAGATCTCAGTCTGTTACTGTGATAAACCTACCCATTATAGACAGATACCAGTCTGTTACTGTGATAAACCTCTCTATTGTAGACAGATCCCAGTCTGTTACTGTGATAAACCTCTCCATTATAGATACATCCCAGTTTGTAACTGTGATAAAGCTCCCTACTATAGACAGATCTCAGTCTGTTACTGTGATAAACCCCTCCATTATAGAGAGATCCCAGTCTGTTACTGTGATAAAACTGGTAATTATAGACAGATCCTTGTCTGTTAATGTGATAAACACCTCCATTATAGAGAGATCCCAGTCTGTTTCTGTGGTAAACCTCTGTAATGTGGACAGATCCCAGTCTGTTACTCTGATAAACCTCTCCATTACAGACAGATCCCAGTCTGTTACTGTGATAAACCTCCCCATTCTCGACAGATCCCAGTCTGTTACTTTGATACATCTCTCCATTATAGACAGATCCCAGTCTGTTACTGTGATAAACGTCTCCATTATAGACAGATCCCAGTCCGTTACTTTGATAAATCTCTGTATTATAGACAGATCACAGTCTGTTAATGTGATAAACCTCTCCATTATCGACAGATCCCAGTCTGTTACTGTGATAAACCTCTCAATTATAGACAGATCCAAGTCTGTTACTGTGATAAACCTCTCCATTATCGACAGATCCCAGTCTGTTCCTGTGATAAACCTCTCAATTATAGACAGATCCGAGTCTGTTACGGTGATAAACTCTCCATTATAGACAGATCCCAGTCTGTTACTGTGATAAACATCTCTATTACAGACAGATCCCAGTCTGCTCCTGTGATAAACCTCTCTATTGTGGACAGATCCAAGTCGGTCACTGTGATGAAACTCTTTATTATAAACAGGTCCAGGTCTATTACTGTGATAAACCTCCCATTATAGACAGATCCCAGTCTGTTACTGTGATAAAACTCCCTATTATAGACAGATCACAGTCTGTTACTCTGATAACCCTCGCTATTATAGACAGATCTCTGTCTGTTACTGTGATAAACCTACCCATTATAGACAGATCCCAGTCTGTTACTGTGATAAACCTCTCTATTGTAGACAGATCCCAGTCAGTCACTGTGATGAACCCCTATTATAAACAGGTCCCAGTCTATTACTGTGATAAACCTCCCCATTATTGACAGATCCAAGTCCGTTACTGTGATAAACCTATCCATTATAGACAGATCTCAGTCTGTTATGGTGATAAACCTCTCCACTATCGACAGATCCCAGTCTGTTACAGTGATCAACCTCTGTATTATAGATAGATCGCCGTCTTTTACTGTGATAAACATCATCATTATTGACAGATCCCAGTCTGTTACTGTGATAAACCTCTCCATTACAGACAGATCCCAGTCTGTGTCTGTGATAAACCTCTCTATTATCGACAGATCCCAGTCTGTTACTGCAACAAACCTCACTATTATAGACAGATGCCAGTCTGTTACTGTGATAAAACTGTCATTTATACACTGATCCTTATCTGTTACTTTGATAAACCCCTCCATTATAGACAGATCCCAGTCTATTACTGTGACAAACCTCTCTATTGTAGACAGATCCCAGTCGGTCACTGTGATGAACCTCTCTATTATAAACAGCTCCCAATCTGTTACTGTGATAATACTCTCTATTGGAGATTTGTTACTGTGATAAACCTCTCTACTGCAGACAGCTCCCAGTCTGTTACTGTGATAAACCTCCCTATTAAAGACAGATCCCAGTCTGTTACTGTGATAAACCTCTCCATTATAGACAGATCCCAGTCTGTTACTGTGATAAACCACCCCATTATTGACAGATCCCAGTCTGTTATTGTGATAAACCTCCCCATTATAGACAGATCCCAGTCTGTTACTGTGATAAACTTCTCCATTATAGACAGATCCCAGTCTGTTACAGTAATAAACGTCTCTATTGTAGACTGATCCCAGTCTGTTACTGTGATAAACCTCTCCATTATAGACAGATCCCAGTCTGTTACAGTAATAAACGTCTCTATTGTTGACTGATCCCAGTTTGTTACTGTGATAAACCTCCCCATTATCGACAGATCCCAGTCCGTTACTGCGATAATTCTCTCTATTATACACATATCCCTGTCTGTTACTGTGATAAACCTCTATATTGTAGAAAGATCCCAGTCTGTTACTGTGATAAACCTCCCCATTATGGACAGATCCCAGTCTGTTACTGTGATAAACCTCTCCATTATATACAGATCCCAATCTGTTCCTGTGATATACCTCCCCATTCGACACAGATCCCAGTCTGTTATTGTGATAAACCTCTCAATTACAGACAGATCCCAATCTGTTTCTGTGATAAACCTCTCCATTATAGACAGATCCCAATCTGTTACTGTGATAAACCTCTCTGTTTTAGACAGATCCCACTCTGTTACTGTCATAAACATCTCCATTATAGACAGATCCCAGTCTGTTACTGTGATAATACTCTCTATTGGATATTTGTTACTGTGATAAACCTCTCACCTGCAGACAGATCCCAGTCTGTTACTGTGATAAACCTCTCAATTATCGACAGATACCAATCTGTTACTGCGATAAACCTCCCCATTTTAGACAGATTCCAGAAAGTTATTGCGATAAACCTCTCCATTATAGACAGATCCCAGTCTGTTTCTTTAATAATACTCTCTATTGGCGATTTGTTATTGTGATAAACCGCTCCACTGCAGACAGATCCCAGTCTGTTACTGTGATAAACCTCTCCATTATAGACAGATCTCAGTCTGTTACTGTGACAAACCTCTCTATTGTAGACAGATCCCAGTCGGTCATTGCGATTAACCTCTCTATAATAAACAACTCCCGTCTGTTACTGTGAGAAACCTCCCATTATAGACATATCTCAGTCTGTTACTGTGATAATACTCTCTATTGGAGATTTGTTACTGTGATAAACCTCTCTACTGCAGACAGCTCCCAGTCTGTTACTGTGATAAACCTCCCTATTAAAGACAGATCCCAGTCTGTTACTGTGATAAACCTCTCCATTATAGACAGATCCCAGTCTGTTACTGTGATAAACCTCTCTATTGGAGACAGATCCCAGTCTGTTACTGTGATAAACCTCCCTATTAAAGACAGATCCCAGTCTGTTACTGTGATAAACCTCTCCATTATAGACAGATCCCAGTCTGTTACTGTGATGAACCTCCCCATTATCGACAGATCCCAGTCTGTTACTGTGATAAACCACCCCATTATTGACAGATCCCAGTCTGTTATTGTGATAAACCTCCCCATTATAGACAGATCCCAGTCTGTTACTGTGATAAACCTCTCCATTATAGACAGATCCCAGTCTGTTACAGTAATAAACGTCTCTATTGTAGACTGATCCCAGTCTGTTACTGTGATAAACCTCTCCATTATAGACAGATCCCAGTCTGTTACAGTAATAAACGTCTCTATTGTTGACTGATCCCAGTCTGTTACTGTGATAAACCTCCCCATTATCGACAGATCCCAGTCCGTTACTGCGATAATTCTCTCTATTATACACATATCCCTGTCTGTTACTGTGATAAACCTCTATATTGTAGAAAGATCCCAGTCTGTTACTGTGATAAACCTCCCCATTATGGACAGATCCCAGTCTGTTACTGTGATAAACCTCTCCATTATATACAGATCCCAATCTGTTCCTGTGATATACCTCCCCATTCGACACAGATCCCAGTCTGTTATTGTGATAAACCTCTCAATTACAGACAGATCCCAATGTGTTTCTGTGATAAACCTCTCCATTATAGACAGATCCCAATCTGTTACTGTGATAAACCTCTCTGTTTTAGACAGATCCCACTCTGTTACTGTCATAAACATCTCCATTATAGACAGATCCCAGTCTGTTACTGTGATAGGAGAAAGCGAGGACTGCAGATTCTGGAGATCAGAGCTGAAAATGTGATGCTGGAAAAGCGCTTTTCCAGCAACACATCTTCAGCTCTGATCTCCAGCATCTGCAGTCCTCACTTTCTCCTCCAATGAGGAAAGTGTGTCCAGCAGGCTAATATAAAAGGTAGGGAGGAGGGACTTGGGAGAGGGGTGTTGGAATGCGATTAGGTGGAAGGAGGTCAAGGTGAGGGTGATGGGCTGGAGTGGGGGTGGGGGCGGAGAGGTCAGGAAGAAGATTGCAGGTTAGGAAGGTGGTGCTGAGTTCGAGGGATTTGACTGAGACAAGGTGGGGAGAGGGGAAATGAGGAAACTAGAGAAATCTGAGTTCATCCCTTGTGGTTGGAGGGTTCCTCGGCAGAAGATGAGGCGCTCTTCCTCCAGCCGTTGTGTTGCTATGGTCTGGTAATGGAGGAGTCCAAGGACCTGCATGTCCTTGGTGGAGTGGGAGGGGGAGTTGAAGTGTTGAGCCACGGGGTGGTTGGGTTGGTTGGTCCAGGTGTCCCAGAGATGTTCTCTGAAACGTTCCGCAAGTAGGCGGTCTGTCTCCCCAATATAGAGGAGGCCACATCGGGTGCAGCGGATGCAGTAAATGATGTGTGTGGAGGTGCAGGTGAAGTTGTGACAGATATGGAAGGATCCCTTGGGGCCTTGGAGGGAGGTAAGGGGGGAGGTGTGGGTGCAAGTTTGCATTTCTTGCGGTTGCAGGAGAAGGTGCCGGGAGTCGAGGTTGGGTTGGTGGGGGGTGTGCACCTGACGAGGGAGTCACGGAGGGAGTGGTCTTTTCGGAATGCTGATAGGGGAGGGGAGGGAAATATATCACTGGTGGTGGGGTCCGTTTGGAGGTGGCAGAAATGACGTAGGATGATCCGATGTATCTGGAGGTTGGTGGGGTGGTAGGTGAGGACCAGTGGGGTTCTGTCCTGGTGGCGATTAGAGGGGCGGGGTTCAAGGGCGGAGGAGTGGGAAGTGGAGGAGATGCGGTGGAGGGCATCGTCGACCACATCTGAGGGGAAATTGCGGTCTTTGTAGAAGGAGGCCATCTGGGTTGTTCAGTTTTGGAACTGGTCCTCCTGGGAGCAGATGCGACGTAGACGAAGGAATTGGGAATATGGGATGGCGTTTTTACAGGGGGCAGGGTGGGAGGAGGTGTAGTCTAGGTAGCTGTGGGAGCCAGTCGGTTTATAGTAAATGTCTGTGTTGATTCGGTCACCCGAGATAGAAATGGAGAGGTCTAGGAAGGGGAGGGAGGAGTCTGAGACGGTCCAGGTAAATTTGAGGTCGGGATGGAAGGTGTTAATAAAGTGGATGAACTGTTCAACCTCCTCGTGGGAGCATGAGGTAGTGCCAATACAGTCATTGATGTAGCGGAGGAAAAGGTGGGGGATGGGGCCAGTGTAGCTGCGGAAGATGGACTGTTCCACATATCCTACAAAGACGCAGACATAGCTGGGGCCCATACGGGTGCCCATGGCTACTCCTTTGGTTTGTCTGTTTTGGCGAAAAACCTCCCCATTATAGACAGATCCCAGTCTGTTACTGTGATAAACCTCTCCATTATAGACAGATCCCAGTCTGTTACTGTGATAAACCTCTCCATTATAGACAGATCCCAGTCTGTTACTGTGATAAACCTCTCCATTATAGACAGATCCCAGTCTGTTATTGTGATAAACCTCCCCATTATAGACAGATCCCAGTCTGTTACTGTGATAAACCTCTCCATTATAGACAGATCCCAGTCTGTTACTGTGATAAACCTCCCCATTATAGACAGATCCCAGTCTGTTACTGTGATAAACCTCTCTATTGGAGACAGATCCCAGTCTGTTACTGTGATAAACCTACCCATTATAGACAGATCCCAGTCTGTTACTGTGATAAACCTCTCTATTGGAGACAGATCCCAGTCTGTTACTGTGATAAACCTACCCATTATAGACAGATCCCAGTCTGTTACTGTGATAAACCTCTCTATTGGAGACAGATCCCAGTCTGTTACTGTGATAAACCTCTCTATTATAGACAGATCCCAGTCTGTTACTGTGATAAACCTCCCCATTATAGACAGAACCCAGTCTGTTACTGTGCTAAACCTCCCCATTATAGACAGATCCCAGTCTGTTACTGTGATAAACCTCTCCATTATAGACAGACCCCAGTCTGTTACTGTGATAAACCTCTTCATTATAGACAGATCTCAGTCTGTTACTGTGATAAACCTCCCTCTTAAAGACAGATCCCAGTCTGTTACTGTGATAAACCTCCCTATTATAGATAGATCTCAGCCTGTTACCGTGATAAATCTCTTATTGTACTCACATACCAGTCTGTTACTGTGACAAACTTCGCTATTATAGACAGATCCCAGTCTGTTACTGTGATAAACCTCTATTGAAGACAGATCCCAGTCTGTTACTGTGATAAACCTCTCTATTTTCAACTGATCCCAGTCTGTTACTGTGATAAACCTCTCTATTGAAGACAGATCCCAGTATGTTCCTGTAATAAACCTCTCCATTATAGACAGATCCCAGTCTGTTACTGTGATCAACCTCTCCATTATGGACGAACCCCAAACTGTTACTGTGATAAATCTCTCTATTTTCAACTGATCCCAGTCTGTTACTGTGATAAAACTCTCTATTGTAGACAGATCCCAATATGCTCCTGTGATAAACCTCTCTATTGACAACTGATCCCAGTCTGTTACAGTGATAAACCTCTCTATTGTAGACAGATCCCAGTCTGTTACTGTGATAAACCTCTCTATTTTCAACTGATCCCAGTCTGTTACTGTGATAAACCTCTCTATTGAAGACAGATCCCAGTATGTTCCTGTAATAAACCTCTCTATTGGAGACAGATCCCAGTCTGTTACTGTGATAAACCTCTCTATTTTCAACTGATCCCAGTCTGTTACTGTGATAAACCTCTCCATTATAGACAGATCCCAGACCGTTACTGTGATAAACCTCTCTATTGGAGACAGATCCCAGTCTGTTACTGTGATAAACCTCTCTATTTTCAACTGATCCCAGTCTGTTACTGTGATAAACCTCTCCATTATAGACAGATCCCAGACTGTTACCGTGATAAACCTCTCTATTGGAGACAGATCCCAGACTGTTGCAGTGATAAACCTCTCTATTGTAGACAGATCCCAGTCTGTTACTGTGATAAACCTCTCTATTGGAGACAGATCCCAGTCTGTTACTGTGATAAACCTCCCCATTATTGACAGATCCCAATCTGTTACTGTGATAAACCTCTCTATTGTTGACAGATCCCAGTCTGTTACTGTGATAAACCTCTCTATTGGAGACAGATCCCAGTCTGTTACTGTGATAAACCTCTCTATTGGAGACAGATCCCAGTCTGTTACTGTGACAAACTTAGCTATTATAGACAGATCCCAGTCTGTTACTGTGATAAACCTCTCTATTGGAGACAGATCCCAGTCTGTTACTGTGATAAACCTCTCTATTGGAGACAGATCCCAGTCTGTTACTGTGATAAACCTCTCCATTATAGACAGATCCCAGTCTGTTACTGTGATAAACCTCTCCATTATAGACAGATCCTAGTCTGTTACTGTGATAAACCTCTCTATTTTAGACAGATCCCCGTCTGTTACTTTGATAAACCTCTCCATTATAGACAGACCCCAGTCTGTTCCTGTGATATACCTCACTTTCATACCCAACCACAGTTTATTAGTGTGATAAATCTCTCTTATATACACTGATACACTGGCAAGTGATGGTCATCCCATATGCCTGCTAATTTGGTTAGATTTAAGTTGACATGGCCATCGTATATCCAAAAATTGCAATGACTCTCTTCTCAAAGTTCCTGCACCCAATCAAAAATTCTGCCATCAAACCTTAAAGCCACAGATGTCAGGAGTAACATCCCTGCAAAAACGTGGGGGCAACATGTTGAAGCCCGGTGAGTATATTGGGCCGTAAGTTAAGAGGAGGTCCTTTCAGTCTGGGCGAGAGTGATGTGTTGAGAAGCCAGTGCTGTGAGGTACACTGTGTACATGACAGTCCTTGAGTTTTCCCTCTCTCTCTCGGACATTGGCTCTATTGGTCAAACAACAGTGAGTTGGAACTGTCACGCGCTCCATCTGTTGTGCAACTGCTGAGATCCACTCAGCCCACTGACCATCCCCTCTCAGAAAACTGGGTCACTCCAGCCATTCGGTAAGATCAGAAATTTCACGTGGCTCTTTAATGTGGTCACCACACATTGTGACAGGGCAGTTAGAGATGGGAGAGAGGCGGTAATAAATACTGCCCTATTCAACATCATCCGCACCCCATGGTGTGGGAACAGTAAACCCCATCTGCTCCCTCTACAGTTGCCAAGACCCTGGGAGTCTCCTGGTGAGTCTCCGTGAAATAAACATTAACCTCGTGGACACACAGTGTGTCCATTCCAAGTTGGAATAAGCCAGAGGTTTCAAAGTAGATGGGGTGCTTTTTAAAAAGTTCTTTAAAAGATGCCAGTAGGCTGCTCTTGCCTGGAAATCATCAAGGAGATGGATTTGTAGTGCAGGTCAGTGCTGCACTGTGAGGGGTTCGTGTGAGATATTAATCCTAGTCTCCATCTTTCCTTTCAAGTCTTGTAAATAGTCTCATGTCTGTATTTTATTGAAGCAGAAGTAACTTCCTTGTGTTATTCTGAACATTTATCCCTTGTCTAACACTCTATGAGACAGAGTTCTGTCAATGTGTGTGTGGGAGAGGGAGAGCGCAGTGAGGCAACAAAATGAAGAATCTGTGGGTTAAAGCAGAGGGTGGAGGTACGCGATAAAAGCTACCTCACTGTCACAGACGAGAACCTTTTCCTGTTTAGATTTAAAACCTGCCTTGTTCGAAAGAATAGTGTAACTTGGTGGTAATGCCAGCACTGCTGTGGTGTAACCATGGTAACGTCCGCAGTGCTGTGCTGGTGTGAAACCTGTCAAGGCCTGACACCTTCCCAGTGAGACACTAATGAATGTTAAAGGAGCCAGTGATAAAGGGTGACCAGAAGTGGAGGACGAGGAGGAGGAGGAGGGAGAGGAAATGGAGGCATGAGGGGGAGGCAAAGAGCAATGATTGAGAGAGGTGGAGGAGAGATGGAAGAGGGAGTGGTTGGGGGGGGGTGCGTTTGAGGCTGGAGGAAGGATAGGGACAGGAGTGGGTAGGAGGAGGAGGAGAAGTTGGGTGGAGTGAGGAGGGGAAGGTTGTAGTGAGGTCTCCACCGACAGCGCAAGCATACATATGATCACCTCTGTGATCTGAGGTGTGGAAAGTCACACTGAGCCTAGGTCTGAGTTACAGCCAGAGAACTCTGTCTACCTCCAAGGTAGAATATCACAGCTTCAGGACTCAGAGCAGAGGCCATATTCCAGCCTGACACCAACCGTGCAGTAATAGAAAGACTCTTTCTCACCCTCCTCCTCTGACTTCCTGAAATGCTCAAGTATGTTTAGAATGTGGTTCTGATTGTGATGTGGTCCTGGGGGGGGGGGTGCTGCACTGTCAGGGCTGCCTTCAGGCAGGTTGAGATTTTGAAACTCTGCTCCGGGCTATCCTGCTACTGGATATAAATGATAGTGTGATGCTGTCTGGACCAATATTTAACTCTTATCCAACAAATGATCAGATACTTCATTTCATTATTTGTTTGTGGGATATTGCTGTGCAGGGGTCACATGTTGCCTTACTTCCAAAGGACTACAGTGTTGCGCAATGTTTTGGGATGGTGATATGAATGGCTGTCTTCCCCTTGATGTTTGTTTTTATTTATTCGTGTTTGGAGATGTGCTTCAGTCGGCTTCCTTTTCACCCTGTCCTCCAGCTTTCCTGTCACAAAGTGACATTGCTCTATGTGGCTGGGCAATGAGCAGGGCATCAAAACCCCCGTGGTTTCACCGGAGACAGGGAACTGGACAACAATTTGGGCTGGGCTTGAGACACCATAACCCCAGGGAGCAGAGGGTATTCCTGGGGCAAAGAGCCCAGTCCATTGAATCGAGCACATTATTTCTCCTTCCTACGAGGGTACGTGGGAGTAGGAGTCATGCAGGTCAGTAGTTAGAACACGGGTGACTTGCTCTAGAATTCACTGCCGGAAAAGATGCTGCAGGTGTCATAGAGATGTACAGCACAGAAACAGACCCTTTGCTCCAACCCGTCTATGCCGACCAGATATCCCAACCCAATCTAGTCCCACCTGCCAGCACCCGGCCCATATCCCTCCAAACCCTTCCTAGTCATATACCCATCCAAATGCCTTTTCAATGTTGCAATTGTACCAGCCTCCACCACATCCTCTGGCAGCTCATTCCATACACGCACTGCCCTCTGCATGAAGAAGTTGCCCCTCTTAGGTCTCTTTTATATCTTTCCCCTCTCACCCTGAACCTATGCCCTCTAGTTCTGGATTCTCCCACCCCAGGGAAAAGACTTTGTCTATTTACCCTATCCATGCCCCTCATGATTTTATAAACCTCTATAAGGTCACCCCTCAGCCTCTGACGCTCCAGGGAAAACAGCCCCAGCCTGTTCAGCCTCTCCCTGTAGCTCAAACCCTCCAATCCTGGCAACATCCTTGTAAATTCTTTCTGAACCCTTTCAAGTTTCACAACATCCTTCCGATAGGAAGGAGACCAGAATTGCACGCAATATTCCAACAGTGGCCTAACCAATGGGCAGATTCATGACATATTTCTGAAAGACAAGTTGTACGTTGATCAATCCATACAGTGTTGTTTGCTGCCAGCTGAGAATCCAACGGACAGGATTCCTGTTTCGGTGTTCAGGCTTCATTCCACAATCTCCGCAGCACCGCGCTGAGGATGTGCTGCTCAGTCGCTAATGCTGTCTGTCACAGGAGCCATTTAACCAAGGTCCTATCAGGTTGGATGTCAAAGAAAATCCCAACGCACCACATCAAAGACAAACAGGGGAGTTCTCCCTGGTCAATACCCTCAATTACTATCAATCTATTCGTTGGTTATCTTGTTACGTTGCTGCTTGTGGGAGATTGATAGACCCAAATTGACTGCTGCATTTCCTGTGTTTACAAAGTGATTACACTTCAAGAATACTTCACAGCCCGTGAAGCCCTTGGAACAATCTGAGATCAATAAAAGACACCACATAAATGCAAGTCTTGCTTTCTCGCGACTTATCTGGCCTGGTGTCTTTCTTTAGCTTCCCATTAAGTACATCAATGCTGGCTTTGTCATGACTCTTTCAAACCCACACCGCATTTCAAAGGTGTCCCTCCTTTGGCTACTGTTTGGGTGCAATTCCCTTTTACTTTCGAAATGTGGTGGTGCACCACACTGCTCTTACTGACAAGGTCGCTCACCTGATGGCCCACCAATCATCTCATTAAGAATTGATAAGTGAACAAGGGCAGCCACCCTATCACAAGCCTCGATATGGCATCTTGCTGTCTCCTCTTCTCACTTGCAGGTTGTGCCACACTCCTTGCCCATAGCCAGGAGCTCTGGGTTTCAGCCTCCCATCATTGACAGTAACCTCCACCATAAAACCTGTCCAGATCCGTATGACAGCACAGCAACCTTCCCAATTAGTCAAATATGTGTGTGAGTCTCATTGATGTGAGTTGGGTCCATTTCCTAGACAGAGGGTTGGACACCTGCCTGATCAGCCTGGACCAGGAGAAAGCCTTTGACAGGATGTCACACAGGTATATGAGAGATGGTTCTCTCCAAAATGGGCTTTGGGGAGGGAATCGGAAATTGGATCAGACTGCTCTATACCAACATCATCAGTACAGTCTCCATCAATGGGTGGGAATCAGATAGCTTCCCAGTCAGATCTGGAGTCAGGCAGGGATGCCCTCTCTCTCCTGCCTTGTTTGTGTGCTGCATAGAGCCATTTGCCGAGTCCATCAGGAAGGATGCGAGCCTGAGAGGGGTGACTATTCCTGGCAGCGGGGGCCTACAGGTTAAGGCCTCCCTGTACATGGATGACGTCGCTGTTTTCTGCTCAGATCCGCTGTCCGTGCACAGACTCATGTGCATGTGTGACCAGTTCGAACGGGCCTCGGGGGCCAAGGTAAACCGAGGCAAGAACGAGGCCATGCTCTTCGGGAGCTGGGCCGACCAATCCTCGATCCCCTTCACCGTCAGGACCGACCACCTGAAGGTGCTGGGTATTTGGTTCGGGGGGGCTGGGGCATGTGCCAAGTCTTGGGAGGAGCGTATCAGCAAAGTGAGGCAGAAACTGGGCAAATGGAAGCTCTCCATCGTGGGAAAAATCCTGGTCATCAGGTGTGAGGCACTGTCAATATTGTTCTATGTGGCACAGGTCTGGCCTATTCCCAGAACCTGTGCCGTCGCAGTCACCCGAGCCATCTTCCAATTTATATGGCGATCAAAGATGGACTGGCTCCGAAGGGACTCGCTGTACAAAGATCTGGGCAACAGGGGAAAAAAAACACCCAATGCCACCCTCACCCTGATGGCCACCTTTGTGTGTGGCTGCATCAAGCTGTGCGTGGATCCCCGGTACGCAAACACCAAGTGTCACTACGTACTGAGGTTCTACCTGTCCCCGGTGTTGCGAAGGATGGGCCTGGCCTCGCTGTCGCGGAACACTCCGAGTAGTTGGACCGTTCCGTATCACCTGTCCTTCGTGGAGAAATTTATGAGGAAGTGGTCAGCACGTAGTGTCCTTGAGACCCTTCGGGAAAAGGAGAGGGCGGATCCTGTCGAGCGGTTCCCTGAGCAGACTGTCAAAGCCATTTGGCAGAATGCCTCATCGCCAGAACTTTCCAACAAGCACCAAGACGTGGCTTGGCTGGTGGTGAGAAGGGCTCTGCCTGTGAGATCCTTTATGCACGCCCGGACTCTCTGCCACACCGCACGCTGCCCTCGAAGTGGCTGCAGGGGGGACGAGACTGTCACACACCTCCTTCTGGAATGTGCCTATGCAGAGGAAGTCTGGAGAGGAATGCTGTGGTGCTTGTCGAGGTTCGTCCCGAGCAGCTCCGTGACGCGGGACTCCGTGCTTTACGGCCTGTTCCCCGGGACTCACACCGAGACGAACATCAACTGTGCTCCAGGATCATCAACTCAGTGAAGGACGCTCCCTGGGCGGTCCGAAACCTGTCGATCTTTCAGCTGAAGGAGTTGACCCCGACTGAGTGTTGCAGACTGGCACATTCCAAGGTCCGGGACTACTGTTGAGGGACGCGCTGAAGCCTGGGGCAGCTGCTGCCAAGGCGCGGTGGGGAAAGACCACCGTGTAACATCTGCCTGCCTGAGAAGAACAGGGGGCCCACGCAGTCATTTGGGCTCCGCTGACCCCCCTGCTAAATATATGGATATATAATTGATAAATGTACAGACCTATATATACAAATAATTAAATCCCAACATTGTATGTAAAGAAATGGAATGTATACGTATGTATGGCACCACCACTTGTACAGGTCATTAAAATATTTTATGAATAAAGTATATTTTTGAAATAAAAAAATTTCCTAACCAAAGCTGTCTTGTACCAGGCATGAAGATTGCCGAGAGTCTCATGTTCCTCAGGGATACAATCATCTATGTGCTGGACAAGAGGGGTAGACACCTCCCTCATCAGCCTGGACCAGGAGAAAGCCTTTGACAGGATTTTGCACACGTACATGAGGGATGTCCTCTCCAAAATGGGTTTTGGGGAGAGAACCTGCAATTGGATCTGTCTGCTCTACATCAATAGTGTTAGTGCAGTCTCTGTCAATGGGTGGGAATCCCCAAAAGCTTCATAATCAAATCCAGAGTGAGACAGGGCTGCCCATACTCTCCTGCCTTGTTTGTATGTTGTACAGAGCTTTTTATCAAGTCCATCAGGAAGGATGCGAGCCTGAGAGAGGTGACTATTCCTGGCAGCGAGGGCCTACTGGTTAAGGCCTCCTTGTCCATGGATGACATTGCTGTTTTCTGCTCAGATCCACTGTCAGTGCACAGACTCATGTGTACCTGCGACCAATTCAAACGGGCCTCGGGAGCCAAGATAAATTGAGGCAAGAGCAAAGCCATGCTCTTTAGAAACTGGGCCGACCAATCCTTCATCCCCTTCACCATCAGGATGGACTCACCTGAAGGTGCTGGGTATTTGGTTTGGAGGGGCTGGAGCATGCAGCAAGACTTGGAAGGAGTGTGTCATTAAAGTGAGGCAGAAACTGGAGCACCAGTCACTCTCCATAGTGAGTAAAATCCTGGTCATCCAGTGTGAGGTACTCTCAGTGTTGTCATACGTGGCGCAGGTCTGGCCTATTCCCCGAAACTGCACCACCGCAGTCACCTGGGCCATCTTCCACTTCATGTGGAGATCAAAGATAGACCCTGTCCAAAGAGACATCATGTATTAAGATTTGGACAACAGGGGAAAAACATACCCAATGCCAGCCTCACCCTGGTGGCCATCTTTGTATTTGGCTGCATGTGTGTCGACCGTCAGTATGCAAACACCAAGTGTCACTATGTGCTGAGGTTCTACCTGTCCCCGGTGTTGCGAAAGATGGGCCTGGCCTCGCTGCCGCAGAACGCTCTTAGTTGGACCGTTCCGTATCACCTGTTCTTTGTGGAGAAGTTTATGAAGAAAAGCACCTTTGACCACAAGTCCATCAGGAAGTGGTCAGCACGTAGTGTCCTTGAGACCCTTCGGGAAAAGGAGAGGGCGGATCCTGTCGAGCGGTTCCCTGAGCAGACTGTCAAAGCCATTTGGCAGAATGCCTCATCGCCAGAACTTTCCAACAAGCACCAAGACATGGCTTGGCTGATGGTGAGAAGGGCTCTGCCTGTGAGATCCTTTATGTATACCTGGACTCTCTGTGGCACTGCACGCTGTCCTCAAAGCAGCTGTGGAGGGGACGAGACTGTCACATACCTCCTTCTGGAACGTGCCTACTCAAAAAAGGTCTGGAGGAAGATGCGGTGGTGTTGATCAAGGTTCATCCCAAGCAGCTCCATGACACGGGATACTGTGCTCTATGGTCTATTCCCTGGGGCACACACCAAGACTAACATCAACTGTGCCTGGAGGACCATCAACCGGGTGAAAGATGTTCTTTTGTCTGCCTGAAGCTTGCTGGTCTTTCGGTTAAAGGAGTTGACCCTGATCGAGTGCTGCAGACTGGCACATTCCAAGGTCCAGGACTGCGTGTTAAGGGACGCAGTGAAACTTGGGGCAGCTGCTGCCAAGGCACGGTGTGGAAAGACCACCGTATAAGGTCTCTCTGCCAAAGAAGATCAGGGGGCCCACTCAGTAATTGGGCCCTTCTGACACCTCAGCTAAATGGCAAATGGTCGATTGTAACGTTAGAAAATGCAGAACATGAAGGATTAATTTGTTCTCTGTAAGTAAAGAGAGCATAGGGTTGAACAGCTTCATTAACTGCACTTTTTATGAATAAAGTATATTTTCATAATAAATATATTCCAGTAAGTTGTGAAAGATGCTCTTTGGTCTGCCCAAAACTTGTTAGCCTTCCAAAACAAGGAGTTGATCCTGGCTGCGTTTTGCAGACTGGCACATTCCAAGGTCCAGGACACGTGCCAAGGGATGGGGGCAGCTGCTGCCAAGGTGCACTGGGGAAAGACCACTGTCTGAGGTCTTTCTGCTGGAGGTATGTGGAGGTCCATTCAGATAATGGACAGCCCTAGTGCCTCACATATATCTAAATGCTAGTATTGTGTGAGAGGGGTCTTTGGTTTTTCTGGGATAAAGTTCCACATTTTGTTTGTTTGCTTGACATGCGACTGTGCAGAACCAAACTGCTTTTGGGTCAATGTAAATATACAAAGTTTTCTTTTGTGAACAAAGTATATTTTTGAAATTTAAAAAAAAGTATCCCGGCAAGTTGTGGGCTGTAGGTGAGTGAACAGGATCTGATCAGATTTTCATCTGATGTCAATATTGTACGTAGATTCTGAATTGGATTACGCTTACTAAATGGTTCCCATTTGTGTCAATAAGCAGGAAATTACAGCACTGATAATCAAAATTATTTCAATTCATGATCAGAGTTGAACTGCATCATTAATTAAGTCCTTTTACATACATATTTTTGGAGCAGCTTGTGGTAGACCCCACTCAGGAGCAGGCAATTCTGGATTTGAAGATGCATAAAGAGGTAGAGTCGATTAGGGGGCTGAATGTGAAGGGGCAGTCGCCATAATATGACAGAATTCACCCTGCAGCTTGAGAGGGAGAAGCTGGAATCAGATGGAACGGTATTACAATTGAGTAAAGGTAACTACAAAGGCACGAAGGAGGAGCTGACCAGAATTATTTGGAAGTGGAGCCTAGGAGGGAAGATGGAGGAGGAATGACGGCAGGATTTCTCGGGGTAATTCAGGAGACACAGAAGAAATTCATCTCAAGAAGAGTAAAGATACTAAGGAAAGGATAAGGCACCTAGGACTGGTGAGGGAGGTCAGCGTAAAAGCAAAAGAAAATGTGGTAAAAATTAATGGGAAGTCAGAGGTAAAATGGAGGAAAACTAAAAAAGTAATAAGGGACGAGAAAATGAAATACGAGAATAAGCAAAAAGATTGAAAGTGTGTTTTTTAGATATGTAAAATGTAAGAGTGGACACTGCACTGCTAGAACTTGAGGCTGGACAATTAGTAATGGGGAACAAAGAAATGGTGGAGAAACTACTCTGCAGTGGTTTTCACAATGGAAGGCACTAGCAGCACACTGGAACTTCAAGCAAGGGGCAGATGTGTGCATAGTGATCATCATTAAGGAGAAGGTGCTGGGGAAGCTGAAAGGTCTGAAGGTGGATAAGCTACATGTCAACGGGAGGTCATGCCTGACAAATCTGCTATATTTCTTCAGGGAGGTAATGAGCAAGGTGGAAAAAGGACAGGCAGTAGATGTGATCTATTTGGATTTCCAGAAGGCCTTTGACAAGATGCCGCACGGAAGGCTGCTAAATAAGGTATTAGGCACAAGATACAGGCATGGATAGAGGACTGGCCAACTGGCAGAAGACAGGGAGATGGCATAAAAGGGGTCTTTTTCAGGTTGGCAACTGGTGGAGCTCCACAGGGGCGAATGTTGGTACTACAACTGTTCACGTTATGCATTAATGATCTAGATGAAGGAACTGAGGGCATTGTTGCTATGTTTGAAAATGACACAAAGATAAATGGAGGGACAAGTCGTGTTGAGAAAGTGGGAGGCTGCAGAAGGACTTGCACAGGCTAGGAGAGTGGGCAAAGAAGTGGCAGATGGAGTACAATGTGGGAAAGTGTGAGGGTATGCACTTTGGTCAAAGGAATAGAGGAGTAGACTATTTTCAAAGTGGGGAAAGGCTTCAAAACCCTGAAGCACAAAGGAACTTACGAGTCCTAGTTCAGATTCTCTGAAGGTTAACGCACAGGTTCAGTTGGCAGTTAGGAAAGTTACATTGGCATTCATTTCAAGAGCGGTTTTAGGCCCCATGTCTAAGGAAATATGTGCTGGCATTGGAAGGGGCCCAGAGGAGATTTAACAAATTGATCCCAGAGATGAAGGGCAGCGGTTGAGAACTCTGGGTCTGTAGAGTCATACAGCACAGAAGTAGACCCTTCGGCCCAACTCGCCCATGCTGAGCAGGTTTCCCAAACTGAACTAGTTTCATTTGCCTGCATTTGGCCCACATCCCTCTAAACCTGCTCTATCCATGTACCTGGCCAAATGTCTTTTAAATGTACTCGCCTCTACCACTCCCTCGAAGCAGTTCATTCAATGCACCTACCAACCTGTGTGTGCAAAGGGTGCTCTTCAGATCCTTTTTAAATCTTTCCCCTCACCTTAAACTTATGGCCTCAAGTTTTGGATCATCCCCCCCTCCCCAAGGAAAAGACCCTGGCTATTCACTTTATCGACGCCCCCTCCTGATTTAATAGCCTCTTTAAGGTTATTCCTCAGCCTCTGATGCTCCAGGGAAAATAGTCCTGGCCTCCCCTTTTAAGTCAAACCTTCTGGTCTCAGTAACACCCTTGTGAATCTTTTTGCACCCTTTCACTGTTTAATAGCAGTCTTCTTGTAGCAGGGTAGCTAGAATTGTACACAGTGCTCTAAACATGGCCTTACCGATGTACAGCCATAGCATGACGTTCCAACTTGTGTCCTCAATGTTCTGACCAATGAAGGCAAGTGTAGAATGAGGGAAATCTCACTGAATCCTGAAAGGATTGGACACCGTGGACATGGAGAAGATGTTTCCAATCATAGGGGACAATAGGATCGGAGGTCATGGCCTCAGAATAGGGGGACGATCCTTCAGAACAGAGATGAGGGAAAATTTTCTTCAGCCAGTGGGATCTCTCCTCCTGAGCTCAGGGCACCGAGGAACGTACGAGACCAGGACTTGAACTCAGCCCGTGCTGTTCCTCAGTTCCTGGTGCCTTGGCTCAAATGAGTCATGAAGGAAGGTCACCCATGGTAAAAAAGCATCCACTTCCCCTCTGCAGTTCTGTTCTGAATTGGAAACGCATGTTTGGGGGTTGGTGACCCTTTAAGGTGTTGCCGTGGAAGGATGGGGGTGGGGGTGGTGGAGGGAGCTTTCCGGAGGGGTGAGGGGGTGTTGTTTGAGTCTGAGCGCTGAGGAAGTCACTCAAACTGAGAGTACCTCATTCCCCAATAACTAACACAAAACTATCCAGGCTATAATCCCGGCCCTTTGGCAGGTCTCAAATCCCTGAGGGATTGAGGAGGTGGGTAAGGGGGGGGGGCAGTGGATCCGGAGGGAGCAGACCACGTTGCTTGTTTACAGTGCAGGATGGTGGGGAGGACACACATCCTCCACAATCAGACACGGGCAGTCACCCAGCCCCTTCCCGACATCACACATGGAGCTGGGCAGCAGATTCCTGAAGGACTGTGCAATCTTGGATGCTGGGCCTTTTCCTCATCAGATCCGAAGAATCATAGATTCCCCACCCTTCAGAAAGAGGCCACTCGGCCCATTGAGTCCGCCCCCACCCTCCGAAGAGCATCCCACACCATCCCTTGCATTTTTCCCATGGCTAATCCATGTGGCCTGGACTGTGGGAGGAAACTGGAGCAGCTCGAGAAAGCCCATGCAGATACAGGGAGAATGTGACAGCCACGGGAAACACAGACAGTCACCCCAGAGTAGAACTGAAACCACATCCCTGGCGCTATGAGGCAGCAGGGCCTGCCTACCACTGACCCACTGTGCTGTCCTTGACAC
The DNA here is from genome assembly GCF_047496795.1 of Chiloscyllium punctatum. Classification (NCBI taxonomy): domain Eukaryota; kingdom Metazoa; phylum Chordata; class Chondrichthyes; order Orectolobiformes; family Hemiscylliidae; genus Chiloscyllium; species Chiloscyllium punctatum. The sequence continues at coordinate 20,124,873 of NC_092741.1, read as the reverse complement.
CAGTCATGACCTGTCTGAACAGGGTGAAACTCTCTCCCGATGTTTCTCTGACCCAGACTCATCCTCACAAAAACACTGCAGGCATTTCAAAACCGAGAAAGAAGGAGAGACGGTGCTCAGGAGCAGAATCTTTGACAGGATCATTCAACTGAAAATTCAGAGGCACAGGCCAGGGATACAATCAAAGAAAGGAGAGGGGGAAGGGAGGGGAGATCAAACAGCACAAACACTGAGACATGAGTGAGGAAGTAGATCTCTGATACACAGAGACATGAACTCACTGAAGAAAGAAGATTTGTTAAAATGTTCAAAGCGATGGTCAAATCACGAAGCGGCCTCAACCTTCCCTATCTCAATAATCCCCTCCAGACCCACTCCCCTCCCTATCTCTGTAACCCCCTCCAGACCCACTCCCCTCCCTATCTCTGTAATCCCCTCCAGACCCACTCCCCTCCCTATCTCTGTAACCCCCTCCAGACCCACTCCCCTCCCTATCTCAATAATCCCCTCCAGACCCACTCCCCTCCCTATCTCTGTAACCCCCTCCAGACCCACTCCCCTCCCTATCTCTGTAACCCCCTCCAGACCCACTCCCCTCCCTATCTCTGTAACCCCCTCCAGACCCACTCCCCTCCCTATCTCTGTAACCCCCTCCAGACCCACTCCCCTCCCTATCTCTGTAAACCCCCCCAGACCCACTCCCCTCCCTATCTCTGTAACCCCCTCCAGACCCACTCCCCTCCCTATCTCTGTAACCCCCTCCAGACCCACTCCCCTCCCTATCTCTGTAACCCCCTCCAGACCCACTCCCCTCCCTATCTCTGTAAACCCCCCCCGCCCCATGGGAATGCCTGTAAAGCCTGGATGGAGATAAGAACCTGGATTTGATTCTGTTATGCTGTGTGCTGCCTCTCGCCCCCGTCCATACACTGATGGTCTGAACTGGGCCCAGTGTTGATAAGGAGGTGCTCACTCAGACAGCTAACTGTTGTGACAGGTCTATACAAATGTCAATGACAACTGCTGTCCGAGATAAAAATAAGCAACTTGATTAAAGCGCAAACAAAGGGGCATGGGGTTGCTGTGCTGCCCTATTGTTCACTGATTACTGATAGAAAAGCTGATACCATTCAGAAAGCTTTCAACACCTTAAAACCCCCCATCTGTAGCAGGATCAGACTGACGGTACTCCCTCAGATCAAGCCCTGTAAGATTAAAAAAGGCTTTGATCAAGAAGGTATGAAGAAGATATTTTTACTTACAGGAGACCAGACCAGAGCCATCAATGTCAGATAGTCAGTGACAAGTTCAACAGCAAGTTCACTGTAAACCTCATTCCACATTCACTGGTGACAAGGTACAACTCTCCGTCACAATATGTCCTTGAGGTGAGTAAGACAGATACTTTGAAAGGAAAACGGGATAAACAGATGGGGGAGAAAGCAATATAGCGAGATGAAGAGAGGGTTAGTGAGGAGTATAAACACAAGCATATGCCAGTCGGACCAAATGACCCCTTTTATGTTGGAAAGTTCAAGGCACCCATCAGGAAATTCCAGCCAGGATTTGGTAAAGGAAGGTCACTTTTAGAGTCCCCCCCACCTATGAGTGCGTGACCCCTCAGAAAGTGCCCACTCCCCTCCTCAGAGTGTCTGACTCTCAGACAGTGCCCACTCCCCTCCTCCGAGTGTCTAACCCTCAGATAGTGTCCATTTCCCTCCTCCGAGTATCAGACAGTGCCCACTCCCCTCCTCTGAGTATCTGAAAGCACCCACTCTCCTCCAGAATGTCTGACCCTCAGACAGTGCCTACTCTCCTCCCCCGAGTGTCTGGCCTTCAGATTGTGTCCATCCCCCTCCTCTGAGAAAGTGACCCCTGCACTCCCAGCGCAGGCAAATTTAAACTTGACCCCTCTTTCCTCATTCGACCTTCTGTTTCGCAAATTGAGGATAGAATTCAAAACGGCATGTTATTCTGTGGTGTAGATGATAGTAGACAGGAGAGGGGAGGGAAGGGGAAAAAGAGAAGGGAGGCAGGGTCAGAGACTGGTGGTGGCTGGAGTAGTGAGGTGGTAGGAAGGAGTGGGAGAGGGTATAGGGGGGCAACGGGGAAGGAGGTAACGGAGAGGGAGGCAATGGGTAGGGGAGCCAATGGGGAGGGGGGCAAAGAGGAGGGGGCCAATGGGGAGGGAGGGCAATGGGGATGGGAGCCAATGGGGAGGGGGCAATGGCGAGGGGGTCAAAGAGGAGGGGGCCAAAAGGGAGGGGGCAATGGGGATGGGAGCCAATGGGGAGGGGGGAAAAGAGGAGGGGGGCCAATGGGGAGGGGGTCAAATGGGGAGGGGGTCCAATGGGGAGGGGTCCAATGGGGAGGGGTCCAATGGGGAGGGGGGTCGAATGGGGAGGGGGGAAATTGGAAGGGGGACAATGGGGACGGGGCCAATGGGGAGGGGGGTCCAATGGGGAGGGGGGCAATGGGGAGGGGGCAAAGAGGAGAGGGCCAATGGGGAGGGAGGGCAATGGGGATGGGAGCCAATGGGGATGGGAGCCAATGGGGAGGGGGGCAATAGGGAGGGGGCCAAAGAGGAGGGGAGGGGGCCAAAGGGGAGGGGGCAATGGGGATGGAAGTCAATGGGGAAGGGGGTAAAGAGGAGGGGCCATTGGGGAGGGGGTCCAATGGGCAGGGGGTCCAATGTGGAGGGGGGCAATTGGGAGGGGGACAATGAGGACCGGGCCAATGGAGAGGGGGGCAATGGGAAGGGGGGCTCAATGGGGAGGGGGTTGAGTGGTGGGTGGGAGCAGAGGGGAAAGGAGGGAGAAACGAGGAGAGACAAACTGGGGGAAGGGATGAAGAGAAACTCGATTAATGAGGAAGATGGGAGCTGTCCTTTTGTCCTGTAAGTGTTAGCCTCAGACACTTTGTTGATCAAGGAGACCTCTCCCTATCAGGAAGAACAATCTGAGGTAGCCACTGGCTTCCTGATTCTTGTTGATGTAGTAAACAGAGATAAAAGGTCCTTCCTTCATCTGATTAATACTATCTATCAGTTCCCCAGATGGTAAGATGTTTTCGAGGTCTGAAGGCAAATAAATTTATCTGGGTCAGGGCACTGCGTGACTGAGTTCCACGTAACAAACAGAGCAGCCAGCAAACTCTCACCCTTCTCTTCCCGTCGAAACCACATTATTAAAAAGTTGGCTTTTCAGAAAAAAAATTATCGTCAGCTGTAATCTGTCAGCAGAGCTCGCATTCAGTGACTTCACCTTCTCCCCGTTACCCTTTTGTTTTTTGAATCACCATGTTTTTTTTGTTGTGTCTTGAGTTTTTTTATAATTGTGGTAGCGAGATGGTGGCTCTGAGCTGTTAGTTTCTTCTCCGTCAATTCACCCCTGGCTCTCGGAGCCTTGCGGGCCCTCATCCTTGGGGCAGCACCGTGACACCGTGGTTAGCACTGCTGCCTCACAGCGCCAGGGACCCGGGTTCGATTCCAGCCTCGGGCGACTGTCTGTGTGGGAGTTTGCACATTCTCCCCATGTCTGCGTGGGTTGCCTCCAGGTGCTCTGGTTTCCTCCCACAGTCCAAACAAGTGCAGGTTAGGTGGATTTGCCATGCGAAATTGCCCATAGAGTTCAGTGCATTCATCAGGGGAAAATATAGGGTAGGGGAATAAGTCTGGGTGTGTCACTCTTCAGAGGGTCTGTGTGGACATGTTGGGCCAAAGGGCCTGTTTCCATACTGTAACCTAATCTAATCCTCACCATCAGCCTCCTGCTTGGATCTGGGCCTCATTATCATCCTCCTGCTGAGGCCTGGGCCTCATCATCAGCCTCCTGCTGGGGCCTGGACCTCACCATTAGGCCTTGCTGGGGCCTGGGCCTCACCATCAGGCCTTGCTGGGGCCTGGGCCTCACCATCAGGCCTTGCTGGGGCCTGGGCCTCACCATCAGTCTTGCTGAGGCCTGGGCCTCACCATCAGGCCTTGCTGGGGCCTGGGCCTCATCATCAGGCCTTGCTGGGGCCTGGGCCTCACCATCAGGCCTTGCTGGGGCCTGGGACTCACCATTAGGCCTTGCTGGGGCCTGGGACTCACCATTAGGCCTTGCTGGGGCCTGGGACTCACCATTAGGCCTTGCTGGGGCCTGGGCCTCACCATTAGGCCTTGCTGAGGCCTGGCCCTCACCACTAGGCCTTGCTGGGTCCTGGCCCTCACCATTAGGCCTTGCTGGGGCCTGGGACTCACCATTAGGCCTTGCTGAGGCCTGGCCCTCACCATCAGGCCTTGCTGGGGCCTGGGACTCACCATCAGGCCTTGCTGGGGCCTGGACCTCACCATCAGGCCTTGCTGAGGCCTGGCCCTCACCATCAGGCCTTGCTGGGGCCTGGGACTCACCATTAGGCCTTGCTGGGGCCTGGGCCTCACCATTAGGCCTTGCTGGGGCCTGGGACTCACCATTAGGCCTTGCTGGGGCCTGGGCCTCACCATTAGGCCTTGCTGAGGCCTGGCCCTCACCACTAGGCCTTGCTGGGGCCTGGGCCTCACCATTAGGCCTTGCTGAGGCCTGGCCCTCACCACTAGGCCTTGCTGGGTCCTGGCCCTCACCATTAGGCCTTGCTGGGTCCTGGCCCTCACCATTAGGCCTTGCTGGGTCCTGGCCCTCACCATTAGGCCCTGCTGGGGCCTGGCCCTCACCATTAGGCCTTGCTGGGGCCTGGGCCTCACCATTAGGCCCTGCTGGGGCCTGGCCCTCACCATTAGGCCTTGCTGGGGCCTGGGCCTCACCATTAGGCCCTGCTGGGGCCTGGGCCTCACCATTAGGCCTTGCTGGGGCCTGGGCCTTAGCCTCTGTTCTGCTCAGCACTGGCCCTAAGGCTCAGCCCTCAGCTCAGTCTCTGGCTGCTTTCTCTCTCTCAAGGTTGTGTCTCTCTGTCCTCAGCCTCCAATCTTGCACCTCAGGCCATAGCCTCTGCACATCAGCCCTGGTGCTAACTGAAGCCCGGCCCTGACTCTCTCACAGCGAGGAATGGAGGAGAAAGTGCCCTTCAGAGCTTGGGCCCAAAATAAACACAGACACAACATCAAGCAACTCCGGATTGGATCGAGAGCGATAGAAGGAGTGACAGGGTGAAAGGAGGAAAGATGAGAGGAAGAAAGGCAGTGAGGGAAAGTGAGAAGGCAATGAGAAAGAATAGATAGAAGTGAATAAAGAGAAAAAAGGAAATAAGTAGAAAGCTAAATAAAGAACAGAGAGAGGGAGAATGAAGGGGAAAAAGGAGAGAGCTGCAGCACACATTCCTTTCAAAGGTCTCTGTATGTGTGAGTGAGGGGGAGGTTGCATTTACACAGTACCGTTTCCTTTTCCGGTGTACAATATGTCCCAGAATGGGCTTTGCTTCATACAACACAGCTTCTTACAGTTCGAGGCCTGTGCTGTCAGAAAATTCTCTATCATGTCCTCACACAGACCGATACTGCTCTGAAGGAGGTGTCATTGGGAATGTGATTAGATTTTTAGATTCTCTACAGTGTGGAAACAAGCCCTTCAGTCCAACAAGTCCACACCGACCCTCCGAAGAGTATCCCACCCAAACCCATTCCCCAAGCCTATATTTCCCCTGACTAATGCACCTAACACTACGGGCAATTTAGCATGGCCAATTCAACCGGAGCACGCGGAGGAAACCCACACAGACACGGGGAGGATGTGCAAACTCCACACAGACAGTCGCCCGAGGTGGGAATTGAACCCAGGTCCCTGGCGCTGTGAGGCAGCAGTGCTAACCACTAAGCCACCGTGCCACTCCGTTCAGGGGGTAGACTGCTATGACAGCTTCCTCTTGCTGGGCAGTGGGGGTATTCAATGGAGGCTCTTCCATTGTGACCCGAGTATCAGATGGCCTTGATCTCGTGCCTCTCTTCCACCCCGTCCCCCTGAGTCTCCAGCAGACAGCTCTGAGTGCCAGTCGGTAGGTATGCATGGCCAAACAGCTGGCCACGAGGGCCTTGCTCATCAGGGGCACTGAGCAAGAAAGTTGCCCTCCCAACTTTGAATTGTCCCTGTATCTATTAACTGTCCTTAAAATGGCCACTTAATCTCCTTTTTTTTTGTATATCTGCCAAGTGTTGGCTTGGAGCCCTTCTGTCAGGGATCCCCACAGTCTGGAAGGTCGTTTAGGGAAACTGGACAGAATTATCCAGCTGGAGATCCTTTCTATCAGAAGCAGGGGGCTGAGAGGGCTCGTTAAAACTGAAGAGAGGGTTTTAGAGGGTTGATGTAGGGAAGTTGCTTTTGATTGGAATAGGGGTCACAGATTATAAGGTACTGACACTTCAGTCCAAGAGGGAATTGAGAGAAACCTCTTTACACAGAGAGCTGTTAGAATGTGGAAGTCACTCCCACATGAACTGATTGAGGTGAACTGAAGGGGAAGCTGGACAAACGTAGAGGTAAGAATTGAAGTCGAACATTGTGCTGCTAGGGTTAGGTGGGGAAGGGGTGAAAGCAGGTCTATAAGGAGCATCAATACCAGGATGGACCAGTTTAACCAAACGGTCTGACCATGTGCTGGTTGAAGCTAGGCCCAAAAAACAAAGATGGCTGTGTTTGCTTTGTTGATAACTTGCGCTCGCTGGATTTTTAAAACTCAGAGAAAGATAAACCCTGGTGACATGTTTTCCCAGTGAGACTTACTCTTCACGTTGCACAGTGGTCAAGCCCCTGCACTTCATGTTTAGAACATCAGGAATTATTTCCCACTCACCTCTGAGTTGAAATTTCGCAAACAGGGAGTGGAGGAGGGAGAGGGGCTGGGGTGGAGGCTGTGACAGCTGGGCCGGGGGTGGGGACATGTCGGGGGAGCAGTTTCAATGTCTGCTTTGATCATGGTGGCATTTAATGCAAAGACAAATTTTAAAAAAATCTCTGCTCTAGCTGTGGTCACAATGGGAATTCCAAGCAGGAATCCAAATGAGACCATGACCTGCCTTAGAGGTCAATAAGAGAGTAGTCCTGTGTTTAAATTACAGTTAAAGGGTATAATATTCACACCCAACTCCGGAGACTTGAGTGGTTAATCCAACTATTCTTGGGAAGAGTCATATTGGACTCAAAGCACTAACTCTGTTTTTGTCGCTTTCTGTCTCTCTTTCTCTCCATAGACACTGCCAGACCTTGTGAGTTTCTGGGTTTTTTTCTCCATATTCACTATGGCAGTACTGTGCTTCCTGTCAGAGGTACAGTCTTTATAACACAATATCAAACCATATCCTTTTAGGTGTTAAAAAAATTCACATGGCTAACTGTTCCAAAAGAAGCAGGGGAGCTGTCCCCTATAACTTGGGCCAACATTTATCGTTAATGTACAATCACTAAAAAACACCCTCATCTTTCAGTCAAGGTCTCTTTGTAGAATCTTGTTTGAATGTCAACAGTGACTAAACTGTAAAAAGTGACTGAGAAGAGCTTTATAGTGTCTGTGGAAGTAGCTACTTTAAACGTGTCAGACTTTCTCTATGTTCCGATCCAGCAGTATGTACATATACATGGGTGATCAGTGATCAACATCCAGGCACAAAACACCTCCATCTGTACGGGTATTTGTGAAGGTCGTTTTAGAATCCCTCAAAACACACTCACCAACTTTACTCTGAGTTTCTCACAGAGAGGGTTAGATAGGGTGGACAGGGAGAGCCTTTTTCCAAGTATGGTGACAGTGAGCACGAGGGGCATAGCTTTAAATTGAGGGGTGATAGATATAGGACAGATATCAGAGGTAGTTTCTTTACACAGAGAGTAGTAGGGGTATGGAATGCTTTGCCTACAATGGTAGTAGATTCGCCAACTTTAAGTACATTTAAGTCGTCATTGGACAAGCATATGGACATACATGGAATAGTGTAGGTTAGATGGGCTTTAGATTAGTATGACAGGTCGGCGCAACATCGAGGGCCAAAGGGCCTGTACTGCGCTGTAATGTTCTATGTTCAACCTACCACTAATTCCGTGTCCTAACTAACCTCTTCTACTCTCCACCAGAACTTAGCTGCACCTCACTGCATGGGCACATGACACTGCATGACATGCCTCTAAATCTTCCGCTTGCCAGGATTCAACTTAATGCAAAGTCTTTTTTTTTATTTATTCATGCTGGCTAGCATTTATTGCCTGTTCCCTAGGTGCCCTTGAGAAGGTTGCCCCTCGAGCCACTGCAGTCCATGGATGTTTGAGGAATGTGGTGTCAATCAAATGGGCTGCTTTGTGTCAAGCTTCCTGTTGGAGCTGCACCCATCCAGGACAACTATTCCACCTCTTGACTTGTATCTAATCAATGATGGACAGGCTCTGGCAAGTCAGGAGGTGATTTACTTGCCGCAGTATTCCTAGCCTCTAACTTGCATTTGTAGCCACTGTGTTTATGTGGCAAGTCCAGCTGAGTTTGTGGTCAAACGTAACCCTCAGGATGTTGGCAGTGCAATTCAGTAATGGTAACACCATTGAATGTCAAGAACAATGGTTAGATTGTCACGGTCATGTCTTCACATTTGTGTGGTGTGAATGTTACCTGACACTTATCAGCCCAAGCCTGGTCATGGTGCAGGTTTAGATACATTTCAGCATGGACTGCTTCAGTATCTGTGGAGTCCCGAATGGTGCTGAACATCCCCACTTCTGACCTTATGATGGAGGCAAGGTCATTGATAAAACATCTGAAGATGGTGAATGCAAATACACATTTAACATTTCCCCTTTATCAACTTTGTTTACTATGCCCTCTGAAAGAATTCTAGCAAATTTATTAAAACACTTTTTCCCTTTCACAAAACCAGGTTGACTCTATTTGATTGCATTAACCTTTTCTAAATGTCCTGTTTTTGCTTCTTTCGTAATGGACTCCCAGGCTAACTGGCCAATATTTTCCTACTTCCTTCTTATACAGGGGTATCACATCAGTGGTTTTCCAAGGAATCCAGGAAGTTGTGGAATATTTCAACTAATGCCTTCGCCATCTCTGCGGCCTCAAATAATTTGTCCTTCGTGATAGAGAACGTCAAAAGATCTTTCCTCCCATTAGCACTTTGCTTATCTGTGATCTTTCAGATATTTACAGTGTTCCTCACTGATGAAAAATGTTGGTTTAATTGATCTGCATTTCTCTGTTCTCCATTATCAATTCCCCAGTTGCATCCTGTAAAGGTCTGACTTTCACTTTAGCCATTATCTTTCTTCTTATATATCCGTAACAGCTCTTGCTGTTTGGTTTTGTATTTCTTCCCAATTTGCTTCTATGATCAATTTTCTCCCTTTTCATTAGGTTTTTAGTCATTCGATGCTAGATTCTAAAAAAATCCAATCATGTGGGCCAACACTCCGTTTTACCACTTTGAACTCCTGATGCCCGAAACGTCGACTCTCCTGCTCCTCGGATGCTGCCTGACCTGCTGTGCTTTTCCAGCACCACACTCTCGACTCTGATCTCCAGCATCTGCAGTCCTCCCTTTCTCCTTTGGCACTTTGAATGCCTTCGTTTACTCTCCTTAACCACCAAGGATGGTTTATCCTTCTCATCGAGTCCTTTTTGAACAGAATAATGTTATGCTGACTATTATGAAATCCCTAGAGAATTGTGAACAATACTGGGCACCAAAATTTAGAAAGAGCAATTAGGGATGGGTAATAAGTGCTAACCTAGTGACACCCACAGTCGATGAATAATTAAAACAAAATTACACTAGCCTTGAACTTAACCCTAAGTTATTAGGACTTGGACTTCAAGGTATAAACAGGTTAAACAAACTAGTGCTATCTGTACTCACTGGGATTTAGAATGTTAGAGGGTAATCAGTTTGAAATCTTCAAGATATTAAAGGGAACAAAGTTAAAAATCACACAACACCAGGTTATAGTCTAACAGGTTTATTTGGAAGCACTAGCTTTCGGAGCACTGCTAATGTTTCCAATTAAACCTGTTGGACTATAACCTGGTGTTGTGCAATTTTTAACTTTGTCCACCCCGGTCCAACACCGGCATCTCCAAATCATGACATAAAGGCAAGAGACCGGGTCGTTGGAGAGAAGCATCCCAGGGAATCCAGGATGAAGTCAATAAGTTAGAGCCACGCCTTCCAGGAGGAAAATTCCAAACTATTTTTACGTACAAAGAGTACAAGCAGATTGTCACTTTCTGGCACAAAACACCAATTGATGCAAGATCGGTTGTTAAATCTAAATCTGCCTTTGATGAATATTTGTAAAGCAAAGATTATGAGGGATTAGAAACAAAGGCAGATATTTAGAGTTATATGCAAATTAACCAGAATCTCACGTAGTAGTGAAACATGTATCAGAGGGCTCCACATTCTGATCATTGTCTTCGCAAATAAATTCTTTCATTTGAGCAGCTTATAACTATCTTGATGAAACCGTCCCTCCCTTCTACCCTATTCAGCCTCTTTGTTTGTTTTAAAAACTTCTGTCAGGTCTTCACTTGTTCAGTGAAGCAAGCCTCATCTTGCCCGACTTTCTCTGACAGTCATAGAATCATAGAATCCCTACAGTGTGGAAACAGGGGCCCTTCGGCCCAACAAGTCCACACAAACCCTCTGAACAGAAACCCACCCAGGCCCATTCCCCTTCCCTATATTTACCCCGACTAATGCATCCAACCTACACATCCCCGAACACTAAGTGCAATTTAGCATGGCCAATTCACCTGACCCACACGTCTTCTGGATTGTGGGAGGAGACCGGAGCACCCGGAGGAAACCCACGCAGACACAGGGAGAATGTGCAAACTCTACACAGACAGTTGCGTGAGGGTAGAATCAAACCTGTGTCCATGACTCTGTGAGGCAGCAGTGCTAACCACTGAGCCACTGTGTAGTCATATCCTCTTAGTTCCTGGAGTGACAGCCTGGTAAGTCTTTTCTATACCGTTTCAGAGCTCTGTTTTACAGTCTGACAACAGTACTGTACCCATTATGCAAATGTGAAAAAGCCAAGGTAACCAGACTATTGGAAATAATATCATGGATGCTGCCTGACCTGCTGTGCTTTTCCTTATAAATCTCTATAAGGTCACCCCTCAGCCTCCGACGCTCCAGGGAAAACAGCCCCAGCCTGTTCAGCCTCTCCTGTAGCTCAAATCCTCCAACTCTGGCAACATCCTTGTAAATCTTTTCTGAACCCTTGCAAGTTTCACAACATCCTTCCAATAGGAAGGAGACCAGAATTGCACACAATATTCCAACAGTGGCCTAACCAACGTCCTGTACAGCCGCAACATGACCCCCCAACTCCTGTACTCAATACTCTGACCAATAAAAGAAAGCATACCAAACGCCTTCTTCACTATCCTATCTACCTGTGACTCCACTTTCAAGGAGCTATGAACCTGCACTCCAAGGTCTCTTTGTTCTGCAACACTCCCTAGGACCTTACCATTAAGTGTATAAGTCCTGCTAAGATTTGCTTTCCCAAAATGCAGCACCTCGCATTTATCTGAATTAAACTCCATCTGTCGCACCTCAGCCCATTGGCCCATCTGATCAAGATCCCATTATGATCCAAGGTAACCCTCTTTGCTGTCCAATACACCTCCAATTTTGGTGTCATCTGCAAACTTACTAACTATATCTCTTAAGGTCACACCCACTACTTACTTTCCGAAGGCTAATTAATAGAGGGAGGCTGTGGTCTATTGGTAGCTTCACTGGGTTAGTAATTCCAGTGTCTTTGGCAATGTTCTGGGGCATGGGTGTGGAGAAATTTTAATTTGATGAAAATTTAGAATTAAAAGCTATTCTAATGAAAACCTGCTCATGACGATGCTGTTGATTGTTCTAAATACCCATCTGTCTTCTTCATGTCCTTTAAGGAGGGAAAACAGCTGCCCGTGATCGATGTGGCCTCTGTATACTTACAAAGGCCTTTCTAATGCCTCCGTTGAACCTACCTCCACTGCATGTATTCCATACCCTCACAATTTACTGGGTGGACAATTTTTCCTCACATTTCCCTTGCTTTGATTGTACATTTCAAATTTATGACTTTTCATTCTTGATCCTTTCTACAAGTGGGAATCGCTTCTTCCGATCTACTCCATCCAGGTCTCTCATGATTTTAAAAGCCTCTATCAAATCTCTGCTCAGCCATCTTCTCTCCAGGGAGAAAGAGCCCAACTTCTTCAATCTACCCTCATTGCTGAAGCTTCTCATTCCTGGAACATGCTTGTCAATCACTCCTATATTCTCTCCAATGCATTCAGATCTTTTCTATAATGTTGCACCCAATACACAATACTTCCGCTGAGGTCCAACAAATTTCATGTACAATTTCAACATCAACTCTTTGCTCCTGTACTCTATGCCCCCTTTAATAAAGCTGAGAGCTTTATTTACTGCTAGCTACCTGTCTTGCCAATGATTTGCACACAGATCCCTCTGCTCCTGCAACTCTTTGAGAATCATAGCCTTATTTTGTGTTACCTTTCAACGTTTTCCCAAGAATCATCTCACAATTCTCTGCATTGCCATTCTCATCTGCCATCCTATCAATTTGTCAATGTCCTTCTAGAGTTCCACACTCTCCTCCTCACAGTTTGCAAATCTTCCAAGTTTCATGTTATCCGCAAAATATAAAATGTAGTTGACTCTGAAGGGGCCCTAGCAAGCCACTCAATTCAAGGGCAATAAATGCTAGCTCAGGTGTCCACATCGCATGACCTGTAGGTATCAACTTAAAATTTGCTGGGTTCGCCAAAATGAAGTTAAATGAACTTAAATAAGAATGAAACGAGGAGGACGAGGCATGGTGTTGACTTCATGGTTAGGAAGAGGACATGGTTTTGAAAGTGTTTATGTTTAGGCTGAAGGAATGTGCGTGTTTGTTTACATCAAGACTTGAGACTCAGCAGTAACAGACTGATCTGTCGCAGTAACTCTGGAAATGCTGAGGTCTGATTTAAAACAGACACACTGAATTCGATGCGATAATGTGGACTATGTACCAGCTGCGCTTTGAATTATTCTGCGTAAATGTGATACAGCTGATTGGTTGACAAAAGAGTAAGTCTTAATGAGTTAATTGATCAAACCAACGCGGAAGACATGACACGTTTGTGATGTTTCCCAGTTGTCAAACTGACCATTGTGTAATGTGGGATATTATTTACAACTGCAGGAAGATTGAAAAGCTAAGGTTTACTTCAACGGAGAAAGACTGCGGAATTCTGAGGTGCAGAGAGACCTCAATGTTCTAGTGGCTGTGCTGCACAAAGTTAGCAGACAGGTACGCACGTAATCAAGCAGGGCAATCGGATGCCTTTCTTTATTACAGGATCGTAAAAATTGATCGTAAAAATCAGGATGTTACACCTCAGTTATACAGGGCATTGGTAAGGCCACATCTCAAATACTGTGCATAACTTTATTTAAGAAAGAATTTAAATGATGGGAGAAGATTCAGAAGAAGTTGAATAGATTGATCTCAGGAATTAGCAGGATGTCTTATGAGGGGAGGTCGGACATTCTGGGTTTATTTTCACTGGAGTTCAAAAGAATGAGGGATAATTTGATTGAAGTTTATAAGATCCTGAATGCTCTTGACACAGTGGAGGTGGAAAGGATGTTTCCTGTTATGGGACAGTCCAGAACCAGGGGGATCAGTTTTAAAATTATGGCTCATCCTTTCAGGTCAGAGACGATAGGACATTTTTCTCTCCGAAAGGGTTTTATGACTTTGGAACACACTGTCTCAGAAGACAATGGAGGTGAGTTCATTAAATATGTTTTACTCAGAGGTGGATAGATGCATGTCAGAAAGGAGAATGAGGGGGTATCAGGGATAGATGGAGAATGCAAGCAGGTCAGGCATGAAGGGCCAAATGGCCTACTCTGCACCTATTTTGTTTAAACTAGAATGAGAAAGGGAACGATCAGGAATGGACAGAGAGAAAATGTTGAGCAACAGAGGTAGAAAATGATTAGGAATGGAGAGAAAAATGATCAGAGATGGAAAGATCAAAAATTGGGAGAGAGAAAGAAAAATTGGAAAAGGGGTAAGAGAGCAAGATCTGGCATCGAGGGGGGGAGAGAGAGAGAAATGGAGGGATACAAAATCAATACAGAGGGGGACAAATGTCAGGAATGGAGGAAGAGAGAATGATCAGGAATGGAGAGAGAGGGAAAGAAAAAAAATCAGGAATAGGGCAACAGAGAGAAAGAATGATCAGGAATAGAGAGAGAGAGAAAGATCAGGAACGGAGGAAGAGAATGAGAGAGAGTAATTGAGAGAGAGGGAGAATGGTCAGGGATGATGAAGGTGTGGGAACATTGGCGAGTAAAAGTGAATATGATGGGTGTTGCATAAGAAAACACTAAATGATGAGTCACTAGGATTCCCGTCTAATCACGGAGTGTTTTATAACTTCCAATTATTGCTGTTTCATTTGCGAACCACACCTTTGCCCAATTATTGCTGTCTTCAGTCTGTCCAAGCTCTCTCTCTTTACTGGCTGACCCAAGCTGGAGCAGCTAGGTGATGTGAAGTACGAGGTGGTGAAGGGCTGAACCATCCCTTGGTGAGTTCATCACTGCCAGCCTCTTGGCTAAAGAATCCAGCCACGCTTCCCACAGGCAGCACTCCTTCACCAACTAACACCGGGGACAGGGCACGGTACAGACAGAGCCATTCCAGAACAACTAGGAGGGCATGAGACAGCCCATTGACCACACGCTCCCCACTCACCAGCTGCAACATTGGCTCCCAACACCCACTCGCCTCATTAGGCGCAAAAACATGACCCTCCCAAATATGCTACAAGGTTAAAGCTGAGAGTCATGAGCGGCACTGTGGGAAATGGATGGTGAGATTCAGAATCAGGCAGTGGGAGTGAGAACCAGAGGGAATGCGAATTAGTGGGATGGGATTGGGAATTGGTAGGAATGGGATTGGGAATTGGTAGGAATAGGATTGGGAATTGGTAGGAGTGGGATTGAGAATTGGTAGGAGTGGGATTGAGAATTGGTAGGAGTGGGAATGGGAATTGTAGGTTTGAGATTGAGAATTGGTACAAGTGGGATAAGGAATTGGTAGAAGTGGGGATGGGAATTGGTGGGAGTGAGATTGAGAAATGGTAGGAGTGGGATTAGGAATTGGTAGACGTGGAAATGGGAATTGGTGGTGATAGGAAGTCATTGCCAGGAATCTCTGTGGCAAATGGCCTAAGCACTCAGGGACAAGATGACTTTGTGAGGAATGCAGCAAGAGTTCCTGATCCCACCTGTATGTTAGCCTCTCCCACCCCTTCCTCATCCCAGCACCAGGCAGTTCTGCCTTGACTCTGAAACTAGCCTTGATTCCCAGCTCAGGCCAAACTAGAAGGCATAGGTTTCAGGTGAGAGGTAAAAGATTTAAAAGGGACCTGAGGGGCAACTTTTTCATACAGAGAGTGAACTGCCAGAGGAAGTGCTGGAGGCTGGGACAATTACAACATTTAAAAGGCATCATAAATGGGAAGGGTTTAGAGGGATATGGGCCAAGTGCTGGCAAATGGGACTAGATTAATTGAGGATATCTGGTCAGCATGGACAGGCTGGACCAAAGGGTCTGTTTCTGTGCTCTGCAACTTTGACTCTATGACTCTATAACAAGTGGGTCAAGCCCCAGTGTTAACCCAGGCTAATCTGTCCATTCAACAAGAATGCTCCTGTTTCATGTGGGAGAGGAAAGGACCATTCCATTTTTAACCAAACCTAATGCTTGGTTTTCACTAAACGAGAGACAAGGGCAAATTCCAATCACAACGAAATGTTTCTGCAGAATCATTTTAAATTCACCTTCTTTCTGTAGAAGGCAAAACAGCCTGAACTGATCACATGATCAAGGGCCTTAGGTTCCTTGTAGTTGTGACCCTGTTATGGTGAGTATCTCCTCTACATGGAGAACATGCCCACAGTACTTTGTCAATCCTTTGAGTTCAAGCTCTGAAACCCTCCATTAGTCTAGTTTGTTGTCTTCTGCAAGTAGTTGTAATATCCTTTATCTATTGTGGCAAACAGACATTATGCAAAGAGCAGTCACAGTAATGATTTCTTAAGCAGCATCAGTACCTCATTATTTTAGTTCAATATTGACCTTTTAATGCACATCAACAGTTAATTTGCTTTACTCTTCTGAGTTAGTATTGTTACAACAGCTACAATTTATCATCAGTAAGGCCCTTTCATTTTCCATCCACAGTTTATTCTTTCCAGAAGCACAATATCAAAGGGCTTACTGTTATCTAAGTACACCGCACCCACATGCCTTTCCCCTATCTACCTCCTTGCTTACAGTTTTAGTAAATAGCAATAAATTAAATTGGCAAGACTTCCCCATCAATAACCCACCCTGGCTATCATTTATGATTTTATTTGCATCCAAACTCTCTACTATCTTATTTTTAATAAGGGTTTTGTGGCTATACAAACAATGAGAATCAATAAAATGAACAGGCATGCATTCGTATGACACCTAACACAACCTTCGGACACCCCAAAGCCCTTTGCAGCCTATGCTTGCTTGTAGTTGTACTGTCGAGAAAAGGGAAAATCAATGTGGGTATTTAACTGTTAAAAATAACAGGAGCAGAAGATCATTGACCCTTGACCCTGTTCTGTCACCCAGTCTGAATGTGTCTGATTTTCAACGTCTACCTCACTTTCCTGCCTCATCCCATTCTGCTCAGATTTCTTTACCATCCAAAAAATCTTTCAATATTTGCCTGGAAAGGGCTCAAACATGGAGTGTCCACCCGAGGGTAGAGAATTTTAAAGGTTCATAAATCTGTGGATGGTAACCATAGTTTAGTTAAATGCACCTCCACCCTTTATGGGCAGCACGGTGACTCAGTGGTTAGCACTGCTGCCTCACCGCGCCACAGATCTGGATTCGATTCCAGCCTTGGGTGACAGTATGTGTGGAGTTTGCACGTTCTCCCCGTGTCTGTGTGAGTTTTCTCCGGGTGCTCTGGTTTCCTCCCACAATCCAAAGGTGTGCAGGTTAGCTGGGTAGGCCACGCTAAACTGCCCATCGTGTCCAAGGATGTGCAGACCAGGCGTGTCGGCCACGCAGGGTTACAGGAATGGGGGAGGTGGGATGCTCTTCGGAGGGCTATTTTGGCTCGATGGGCTGAACAGCTTGCTTCCACACTTTAGGGATTCTATGATTCGTTTGAGTCCAAAGATGCTGGGTTCAAATCCACCTCTGGGAACAGAATGGACTGAGCCAGCTTTGGCTGATTATCCTTCCCGTTGAGTCCTGAACCTCTCTCAGATAGAGAAGGTTGTGAAGATGTGTAGGTGTGTCATCCCTGGTACCCAGGCCAACACTCATCCCTCAACCAGCGCTGAATGGGCTGAATGGCCTCCTGCATAGAATTGTATTGCTGCTTGGAGGAGCCTTGCGTTTCTTGCACTACAGGAGTGACTACAAGACTTCAATGACTGTAAGCGACTTTGATGACCCTAGTGATTGCAGAAGGACAGGACTTGCCTTGTGAAGGAACTGCTCCTCAACCCAGCTCCAAATGGCTGCCCCACTTATCTTCAGCTTAGCGTTTAGTTCTCAACTCACCAGCCAGGGCAAACTTTTCCTCAATATCTAATCTGTTAAACTCCCTAAAATTTTACGTTCTGTTTTCTGTTTTGATGAGATCATCTCTTATTCTTCCAAACTCCCAGCAATACAGACCTAATCTATTCAATCTCTCTTCATAAAACAATTTCTTCATCCCAGGAATCGGTCTGGTGAACTTTTGTAGCACCTCCTTAAGACACAGCCACATTCTTCCACAGACAAGGAGATCAGAAACGTCCCTGATAATTCCGGAGAGGTCTCACCAAACCTTACATCATTCTTCTCATTCTCAGGATCTCTTAACAAAAAAAGGCACAGCAAAAGGCAAAGTGATCACAGTCTAGGACAGAGTGGTGAGGAGCAGGGAAAAAAAAAAATCGACGTTTCGGGCAAAATCCCTTCATCAGGAATGAATGATGAAGGGCTTTTGCCCGAAACGTCGATTTTTCCTGCTCCTCGGATGCTGCCTGACCTGCTGTGCTTTTCCAGCACCTCTCTGACCTAGACTCTGGTTTCCAGCATCTGCAGTCCTCAGTTTTGCAAAGTAATCACAGGCAAATAATCACTTTCAGGGGTGCACCGTTGAATCTCCCACCACACGGAGTACAGGAGGGCAGTGAAGACTCTTAAAGATGTTAGCCCCTCTCCCAATTGTATAGATAAGCATGGACAACATCGGTTGTAGCTAATCATGCAAATTACTATCAAACTGGAGTAATTATAGTCCAAGATAAAAAGAAAACAAATCTTAAACTGTGGGTTGTCACTGTAGTTGCTTTACGGGGCTGGTTCACCACAGTTCACTCTGACATATCAATTGTTTATTGTCTTGGCACATTTGAAAAATTGCTCAAAAATAAATAATTTTCCAACCAAAAGGCCCTGAGCTTCAACACAAAAATAGCTGACTAGATGCAACAGAGAAGGAGAGAGATAAACAGGGCCTATGTCAGGGCCAGCACTGACATATCGCATGGAACATCAAGCTAGCTGGCTGTTATCACAGAGTATCACGTCAAATCTTTCCACAATGGGACAGCAACTCCCAGTCTGACACAACATGGGAGGGCCGGACCCATTACAACAGGGACTCCTTACACTGTGTAAAACAAGGTGTACACTTTTCACACTTACGCACATGATATATTGCACACACACACTCACACGCACATAAAAAACCTTCATATGCAGACACTCGAATACACACACACACAGAAAGACAGAAACACTCACACACCCTCATGCACACAAAGATGGTGAAAGTAAGTGTTTTAGACACCAGCCTGTCCTGCTTTACAACACCATGCAGTGTACTCGAAAAGTTTTACAGGAGGGGAAAGGAGTGGAGGAGACAATGCTGAGAACAGGCCCAGCCAACGCACTGGCTGCAATGAGTTACTAACAGAGATAACAATCTCCTCTCACAATCTCACTGCAGCATACTGTTTTTTCCACTCTCTCTCTCTTTGATTCTTTACTTTTTCATCGCTTTCTTTTTTATGCTCTTCCTCTTCCCCCCTCTCTTTGTCTTTAACATTTTCTCCCCTTTTCTGTTTCTCTTTATCCTGCCTTCCTCTTTTCTGACCTTTTATTGCTTCATTTTTCCTTACCTTTCCTGTCAATTCATTTTTCTTTCTCTTACCCTATTTCTCTTTCTTTGTCTCTTTTCCTTTATTGCCAGCTTCCTTCCTTTAGTTTCTCTCTCTCTCTCTCTCTCTCACACTATCTCTGTCCAGGATCCACATCTCCATCTCCTAGATCCTTTCTCTCTCTCTCTCTCTCCCTTCCTCCAACATCGCCCCCACCCCGACCGGACCTCTTTCTCTCTCTTTTCACGCTCACTGTCACACTGCATCTATTCCAGGTGCCATTCCCACATTTTCCCACCCTAGACCCCAACTTCATATTCTTTCACTTTCATCAGATTCCCACTCTCTTTCTCTTCCTTTAGGCTTCTTCTCTCTCTCTCTCTCTCTCTCTCTCTTTAAACTCCCACTCTCACACTGTACCTCTCCAATTCCCATGCTCTCTTCTATCTCTGGAGCTGATCCCTGTTTGGGACTAGTAGTTAATCCCGATTGTCCCTGAACTAGAGGAGGTGTGAAAACAATCCGGAAGACCCCACTCTTGACCACTGCCCAGTCACCCTGGGTTCGCATTGTAGGTTATCCTGAACTGTGATGCCTCTGCTGACACAAAAACACAAAGGAATGTCCACTGGGACCAAATGCTATCGAGGGAGTGGGGGTGGGGGTGGTGTGGCGGAGGGGAATAGGAAGGGAAAGCACTTTGGAAACTTTCTTCAGATGGTCTGGTCTCCTCCCCCTGGGTTAATGAGAGTGCACTGAGGGGTTATAAATCCAATTTCCTCATACCCTGAGCCCAGGATTACCTCATTCTGCTTACCCCAAACAATAATATCGTCAGTACTCTCTGTTTAAAATAAGCCTTCCACCGAAATAGATACAACAGAAATGACAGCAAGATATGACAAAAAATTCCATTGCTTTGAGTCGATTTTATAATAGTGTGTAAATAAATATATATATAGAAGAATTATAGCCCTGCCTCCATCACACAGGAGAGCTAGAAGCTGCCAAGACTTTGAATGTCTCTCTGAAACAATCAGATTGAGACTCTGGGTTTAATTCCTTTGTGTTGACTGGCGTGGATTCTCTGGTGTGGAAGCAGGGAATGCCCAGGAATCTGGGGAGTGCTGGGGGAGGGGGGGGGGGGGGGGTTAGTGAAGACAAAGAGAAACCCCCATTTCTAACAACTCAACTTCCTCTGCCAGCACTTTACCTAAATGATCCTCTTCCTGACAACCCCCCCCCACCCTTATTCCCCTTTCCAAATGTTTATCCAATTCCCTTCGATTGAATTTGTTTTCACTGCATTTTTCCTCTTTTGCCAACTAGCTTAAATCTGTGTTCTCTGGTTACCAACACACATACTACTGGAAACACTTTCTCATTACTTAATTACTTCCCGTAGTAGTTTATGATTTGGTACACCCCTCTTAAATATCCTTGGAGCCTCAGAGACTGAGGGGTGAACCATTATAGAATCATGACGGGCATGGATGGGGTGAACAGCCCAGGTCTTTTGCCCTCGGGTTGGGGAGTCCAAAACTAGAGGGCATAAGGTGAGAAGGAAAAGATATAAAAGGAGTATAAGTGGCAATCTTTTCACAGAGTGGTGTGTGTATGGAATGAGCTGCCAGAGAAAGTGGTGGAGGCTGGTACAATTACAACATTTAAAAGGCATCAGGATGGGTAAATGGATACGAAGGGTTTAAAGGGACACAGACTAAATGCTAGCAAATAGGACTAGATTTATTTAGGATACCTGGTCAGCATGGATGAGTTAGGGCAAAGGGTTTGTTTCTGTACTGTACAAGTCTATGACTCTATAATCTTCTCTGCCCTAAGGTTTGGATATACTGTTGTTTGTGATTTCATGTCATTGCACAGTCAGTAACAAATCCAGCCCAGAGCACGGTCACTGTCAGTGAACTCCAAACCTACATGCGGTGCAATGATGTTCTCCTGCATCAGTATTCCCCCACAGATCAATCCTTGGTCCTTCCCATTCCTCATCTCCAAATTACCCCTCTGTGACAGCATCAACTGACACAGTGTTAGTCTTTACAAACAGGCTGATCGCACCCATCAATTATCTCAATGGTACCTGTCTCACAATCCCTCTACCATTAGTACATTGTCAACTGCTCATCGACTTTATCTTACAGCTTAACCAGACTGTTTGTAAATGTGGTAACACGTTGAAAGACACACACTACCATGTTGAGAGTAGTGGAATATCAGAAGATTTATAAACCAGACGACTCAGAAAAAAGTAAACCAGCAAGAAATATAAAAAAGGATTGTAAAAGCTTCTTTGTGGATGTGAGATGGAGCTAAAGTGAGTGGTTGGCCCCTTTGCAGATGAGATGGTGGGATTTATAAAGGAAAGCAAGGAAATGGCAGGGAACTTAAACAAGTGTTTTGTATCTGTCTTTACAGCAGAAGATCCTAAGAATGTTAGAAAAAATGTACTAGAAAGACTAGACAAACTGACAAGCCCCCTGGCCCTGTTAGCTTGCATCCTAGGCTTGTCAAATAAATGTCTGCCAAGATAGTGGGTGCATTGGTTGTAATTCATGCCTGATTCTGGAAAGATCCCTGTGTACTGGAAAGCCAGAAATAAAGCACCTCAATTCAAGAAAGGGGAATTCAGAAAGCAGAAAATTATAGGTCAGTTGGTCTAACATCTGTTGTTGGGCAAAGGCTAAAATCCATTATTAAATAGATAGTCAAGGTCAGAAATCACAAACACCAGGTTATAGTCCAACAGATTTATTTGGAATCACAAGCTTTCTGAGTGCTGATCCTTCATCAAGTGACCTGGTGTCATGTGACTTGCCCACCAGCACCTCAATATCATAAATTGATAGTATCAGAGCATTTAGATGTGAACACTGCTGGCAGATCCAACATTTGTTGTCCATTCGTAACAGAGATATCAGGCTAATTGAGAGGGCGTTTTAGAGTCAGCCATTTTGCTATGGATCTGGAATCAAATGTAGTGAAGGACAGTCCATTTCCTTCCCCATAGAACCTGCAAGGTTTTCACAACCATCAATAATAGTTTTATGGTCACCGTTACTAGTTTTGGGCTCTTTTTCAAAAAATAATTAATTAAATTTAAATTTCATAGCTACCCTGGTGGAATCTGAACCAATATCCTCAGAGCCTTGATCAATCCAGCCACATTACCATGACACCACCATCCACCTCTGTAGATATCAGTGCACAGTCAGGCAGAATCAACATGGCTTTGTGAAAGGGAAATATTTCTAGACAAATTTAATAGATGTTTGAGGTTATGATAAACATATTGATAAAGCAACATTGGTAAATGTAAGTGTATTTAGATTTCCAGAAAGCATTTGATAAGGAGTCACATAAAAGTTCTTGAACAAGTTAAGAGCTCGTGGGATTGGGACAATTTACTAATGTGAATAAAGGATTGACAAACAAGTAGGAATCAGAGAGTCAGCATAAATGCATTATTTTCAGGTGAGCAAACTATGTTTGGGATCAGTATTGGGACCTCAATCTTTTTATAAGATGCAGTTCTGGTCTCCTTCCTATCAGAAAGATGCTGTGAAACTTGAAAGGGTTCAGAAAAGATTTACAAGGATGTTGCCAAGGTTGGAGGATTTGAGCTACAGGGAGAGGCTGAACAGGCTGGAGCTGTTTTCCCTGGAGCGTCGGAGGCTGAGGGGTGACCTTATAGAGGTTTACAGAATTATGAGGGACATGGATAGGGTAAATAGGCAAAGTCTTTTCCCTGGGGTCGGGGAGTCCAGAACTAGAGGGAATAGGTTTAGGGTGAGAGGGGAAAGATATAAAAGAGACCTAAGGGGCAACTTTTTCACACAGAGGGTGGTACGTGTATGGAATGAGCTGCCAGAGGATGTGGTGGAGGCTGGTATAATTGCAGCATTTAAGAGGCATTTGAGTGAGTATATGAATAGGAAGGGTTTGGAGGGATATGGGCCAGGTGCTGGCAGGTGGGACTAGTTTGGGTTGGGATATCTGGTCAGCATGGACGGGTTGGACCAAAGGGTCTGGTTCCATGATGTACACCTCTGTGACTCTATGACTCTATCTACTTATGGCCTGGTTGACAAATTGTATTGTAACCAAACTTGAAGATGATACAAACATAGGCAGGAAAGCAGGTTTTGAGGAGGGTGCAGAGAAACTACAAAGGGATGTCGATCGTTTAAGTGATCAAAAACTTGGCATGCGGAGTACAATGTGGGAAAACATGTTGTTGTCCACTTTGGTAGGAAGAACAGAATACTGTTTGAACAGAGAAGAATGCTCAGTACAAACAGGTCGAGGAGTCATTGTAAACAAATTTCAAACATTTCGCCTGCAGATACAACAAATAATTAGGATGACAAGTTAATGTTGTTTTTATTGCAAGGCAGATGGAGTATAATGTTAGGGGAGACCTGTTACATCAGGACAGGTAAGACCACAGCTGGCGAACTGTGTATAGCACTGGTCCCCTTATTTAAGGAGACATTAGAAGCAGCTCACGGAAAGTTCACTTTGCTGATACCTGGGGTGAAGGTGTTATCTTATGATAAAAGGTTGGTCTTTTACCCATTGGAGTTGAGATGTTGAGAGCTGATCTTGCTGAAAGCTACAAGATTCTGAGAAGGCTTGTCAGGGTAGATGCAGAGAGGACTTTTCCTCTTGTGATGAATCGAGAACTAGGAAGAATTATTTAAAAATAAGGGGTCCCTTGTTTAAGACAGAGCTAAGGGGAATTTCTTCCTTGGGAGGTTTATTAATTGTCTACCTCAGACAGCAGTGGAGGCTGGGTCATTGAATATATTCAAGCCTGAGGCAAAAGTGAGGAGAGCAGATGCTGGAGATTAGAGTCAAGATTAGAGTGGTGCTGCAAAAGCACAGCAGGTCAGGCAACATCCTGATTTTCCTGCTCCTTGGATGCTGCTTAACCTGCTGTGCTTTTCCAGCACCACTCTCATATTTAAGACTGAGTCAGACAAAAGGGAGTTCGGGAGAAAGTGAAACCACAATCACAGCCAGAGCATAGAACATAGAATATTCATGGAATGCCCTGCCAGTAGCAGTGGTGGAATCTCCCTCTTTATGGGTATTTAAACGGGCGTTGGATAGGCATATGGAGGATAGTGGGTTAGTGTAGGTTAGGTGGGCTTGGATCGGCGCAACATCGAGGGCCAAAGGGCCTGTACTGCGCTGGATTAATCTACGTTCTATGTTCTATATTACAGTGCAGTACTGGCCATTCGGCCCTCGATGTTGCGCCCAGCCTATCATACCCTGAATCTGAAGCCCATCTCACCTACACTATTCTATGTACCTGTCCAATGACGACTTAAATGTACTTAAAGTTGGCGAATCTACTACCGTTGCAGGCAAAGCATTCCATACCCTTACTACTCTCTGAGTAAAGAAACTACCTCTGACATCTGTCCTATGCCCCCTCGTGCTCACCGTCCCCATACTTGGAAAAAGGCTCTCCCTGTCCACCCCGTCTAACCCTCTGATTAACTGATATAAAGACCATGAACTGAGTGAATGGTGGCACAGGCTTGATGGGCCTGCTCCTCTTTTTGCAATCTTATTTGACGCCAAGATCCATTTCTGACGACACGTCCACACTATCGTAGCGGCTGAGGTTTTCCACCTCTGTCTCAGCTGCTACTTTGGGCTTATGTTAACTCTAGCCCTGACAACTCCAATACACTGTAGGACTTGGCGGTCACTTGGTCTACTGAATGAGACCTTTCATTTCAGTGGGAATCCAGATGCTATCAGGAGGTGCACTGCTGTGATCTCGGAGTTCTGCTACACCTGCCCCAAAGGGAGTCACAAAATGTTTGAACAGCTTATCGAAATAACTATTCCTACATTGATCTGTTCCCCATTATAAATGTTCCTCTCTATTTAATGAGGCCACATTTATCCTTGCTAGTCCTTTTCTTTTCACATATCAATAAAAGCTTTTCTATTCTGACTTTATGTACCTCGTTAGCTTACATTCATATTCTCCTTATCTAATCCTAATCAGTTCCTTGGTTGTCCTTAATTGCTTCCAATCCTCAGGCCTACCACTATTCTAGCTTTCTTAAAGCCACTTCCTTTTGATCGATTGGAATCTAAAGTAAAACACACCCACACACCCACACAAACAAACACACAGACACAAACACACACACAGACACAAACACACACCCACACACAAACAAACAGACACACACACAGACAAACAAACAGACACAAACACACACCCACACACAAACAAACAGACACACACACAGACAAACAAACACACAGACACACAAACAGACACACACACAAACAAACACAAACACATACACAGAAACAGACACCCACACACACAAACACACAAACAAACAGACATACACAAACACACACAAAAAACACACACAGACACACACACAAAAAACACACAAACAGACACACACAAACACACACAAACACAAACACACACAGACACACACACAAAAAACACACAAACACACACACACACACAAACAGACACACACAAACACACACAAACACAAACACACACACACACACAAAAAACACACAGACACACACACAAAAAACACACAGACACACACACAAAAACACACAGACACACACACAAACACACACATACATAAACAAACAGACACACACACACAGACACAGACACACACAAACACACACACAGATACACACAAACAAACACACAAATAGACACACACAAACACAAACACACACAGACACACACACAAAAAACACACACAAACACACACAGACACGCACACAAAAACACACAGACACACACAGAACACACACACAAAACACACAGACACACACACACAAACAGACACAGACACAGACATACACACACAAACAGACACAGACACAGACACACATAGACACACACACACAAACAGACACAGACACAGACACACATAGACACACACACACAAACAGACACAGACACAGACACACATAGACACACACACACAAACAGACAGACAGACACACACACACACACATAGACACACACACACAAACAGACAGACACACACACACAAACAGACAGACACACACACACAAACAGACAGACACACACAAACACACACAGGCACACACAAACTAACACACACAGACACACACAAACAGACAAACACACACACAGACAGACACACACAAACAAACACACACACAAACAGACAAACAGACACACACACACAAACAGACACACACACACACAAACAGACACACACACACACACAAACAGACACACACACAAACAAACACACACACAAGCAAACAGACACACACAAACAAACAGACACACACAAACAAACAGACACACACACACACACAGCTGGTTTCCCACATTCTAACCTCCGTAAACTTCAGGTCACCAAGAATCCTGCCTCACTTTTTTTTAGCTTGCTCTGTGTTTCTTTGACCCAGCACTCCCTGCATGCTCAGTGATCCACCAGTTAAGAAATGCTCCAATGTTTAAATTATCATCTTTGCTTTCAAATACCTACTCAGACTTACCCCTCCCTATTTTTGTAACCTAGCCCCTCTCTTACAATCCTCCAAGAACTCTCTAATTCTGGTCTTTTGTGCGTTCTCAATATTCAATATTCGCTGTTCCACCATTGGTGGCCTGGCCCATAAACTGAGGAATTTCTTCCCTGTACCTCTCACCTTTCAACCACCTTTTCCTCTTTTAACACATTAGAACATAGAACATAGAAAAGTACAGCATAGAAGAGGCCCTTCGGCCCCGATGTTGTGCCGAGGGTTAATCCTAACGTGAAATAAAATAACTGAACCTACGCACCCCTCAACTCACTACTATCCACGTGCAGGTCCAGCTGTCGCTTAAAGGTCCCCAGTGACTCTGCTTCCACCACCACCGCTGGCAACGCATTCCATGCATTCACAACTCTCTGCGTAAAGAACCCACCTCTGACGTCTCCTCTATACCTTTCCCCTAATATCTTAAAACTATGATGCCTTGTACCAGTCAATTCTGCCCTGGGGAAAAGTCTCTGGCTATTAACTCTATTAAACCATTCTTTAAACCCTACCTGTTTGAGCAAACGTTTTGGTCATTGGGCCTGATATCCAGAATGTAGTCTGACACCTGCATGTAGCATTTCTCTGAAGCACCGTGATGCTATGTTACAACGCTAGGTAAATGCAAGTGTTGTTGTTGCCTCCCTCCCTCCCTTGTTAATGGAGAGTGAGAAGTGAGTGCTTGTACTCACCACCCTGGGTTTGGGCTGATGCTCCAGGGTCTGGAGAAAGGCTGAGCTGACATCCCCTCCTTTGTCCGGGTCACTCGAGATGTCTTCCTCTGACTCGTCCCAGGAGGAGGAGAAGCCAGCAGAGGAGGCCGACGAGGAGGAGAGTTTGCGGATGAAAACCCGGGGCCCATTGGGATTCCCATCATCGTTGGCCTCCCTACTGTCGTCATGCCCGTGCTCTGTCACGATGACGTGGGGGATCTCCACCAGTCCGGACTGGGTGGCAGGGGGTGGTAACGGGTGACAGGCCGGAGACGGAGTCCTGAGGCTGTTCGGCCTATCTCCAGGGCGTTGGTCCTCATTAGGGCAGTGCCGGGTTAACTGGCTGCCTTCCTCCTGGCCTGAACTGGTGCTTCTCTTCAACGTGCTGCCTGGTATTGCCAGCAGCGCCGTATCCCTGCTCTGCTCCGGCTGGTTGTCTCTGGTGACCCCCGTGCCTGCTGAGATCTCCTCATCTGTTCGGGAACACTGCCACTGTCTGGCCAGCCTCCTGCCCCTGAGCAGCTCCTGCTGATCTCCGGACGTTTCAGAGATTCCGCGCTCCTGTTTGCCCTGTGGAAGGGGGCTGAGGGGGGAGCTGGACGTTCCCTCCAGAGGAGGGGCTGGCCCTGGGGATCGGCTGCGCACTCGCAGGTCCTCACTGGACCGAGCTGGCGAGAGCCCACGCCCGCCATTCACCCCAGGGCTCGGTGCCAGGCGCACATGGCAACGCGAGACGTGTCTCTCGGGCACCTTCAGCGCCAGCCTGGGAGTTCGATGGGGACAGTCTGTCTTGACGTTGTTGCTCATTCTGCCCAGGCTGATCAAGGTGCAAGCAGCCATAGCATCAGCAGCGGGCAGTGCGGGTGGCCGCACAAGCACCCTGGGTAATGGGGAGCATTGACATCCAGCCTCAAATTCACTGGTGCCAACCTCCCCTCCCCTGCCAGGAGCTGGCTGTCCCACCTCGCCGAGGTTAAGAAATCTGTCCGGGCATCGCCAATGAATCCACCGGTGGGTAACTATTCAGAACATGACCCCTCTCTCAGATCCGGGCGAGTGAGTGGGAGGTGGGCACGGAGATTCAGGAGGCAGGTGAACCGAGAGTCCCTGAGCGCTGGTGGTGGCAATGTCAACGTGCCCTCTCCAGTTCCCTACAATGCACTGCAGAGTCTCTGCAAATCCGAGTGGCACCTGGGCAGATTCCGAAAGCCCAGTCCTTGAAGAACCATCCTCTTCTTGAGACCCTCTTTTGCCCCTCCTTGCCTCACAGTTAAACTGGTGCCAGTCTGCGGGGTGAAACCACTCTTGATGCAGCCAGTGCCTTGTGTGGGTGTGGGAGGGAGAGAAGCTGACTGTAAACTCTCCAGTAACCCCAGAACAACACACAAACACCTCAGGGGGGCTGCACACTTGGTCACATTCAGCGTCCAGGAGGAATCTTTGCAGTTCCCAGTCCGGAATCCAACACTCTAGAGTAGCATGGGGACCCTCCTATTGCGGTCCCAGCCCACTGCCTTTTTCAGCCACGGGAAAAACTCTTGCAGTAACCCAAGTCCAAACGGGCAGCAATTAAAACCACATTGAAGCTTCACTCACAGCAAACCGCACGACTTGACTTCACAGAGAGGGGAGGGGAGGGGAGGAGTGGGGGGATTGCAGGAGCCACCCCCTCCAGACACTTGCTGCTTTCCTCAAGTTGAAATGAAATTGTTAATAGCCAGTTGAGTTGAGCTCCAAGGCTGGGAGGCTGCAGCTCACTCCGCTCTCAACAGGGAGTGTGTGTTGACCTCGGCTGAGCTGTGATATTTTCCGATCTCGTTCTCTCTCTCTCTCTCTCTTTTTCTTTGCAGCGACTGGTTGGTTCACAGCCCAGTGTGTGTCTGTCTGTGACTGCTCTCCGGGCAGGAAGGAAGTGAGTGACTGTCGGTTCTGAAGAGTGGATGTGAGCAAGGCAGCTTGTTTTGACACACACAGATACACACAGGCAGAAAGATACCCACACACTCACATATAAAGACATACAGTGAGACACCCACACCCACACACACACACACCCAGACACCCAGATATAAACACACACAGTGAGACACTCAGATATAAAGACACACACACACAGGGAGACACCCACACTCCACACACTCCCACAGTGAGACACCCACACCCCCGCCCCACACACTCACAGTGAGACACCCACACCCCCGCCCCACACATTCACACAGTGAGACACCCACACCCCCACCCCACACATTCACACAGTGAGACACCCACACCCACACCCCACACATTCACACAGTGAGACACCCACACCCCCACCCCACACATTCACACAGTGAGACACCCACACCCCCGCCCCACACACTCACAGTGAGACACCCACACCCCCACCCCACACACTCACAGTGAGACACCCACACCCCCGCCCCACACACTCACAGTGAGACACCCACACCCCCGCCCCACACACTCACAGTGAGACACCCACACCCCCGCCCCACACACTCACAGTGAGACACCCACACCCCCGCCCCACACACTCACAGTGAGACACCCACACCCCCGCCCCACACACTCACAGTGAGACCCCCACACCCCCACCCCACACACTCACAGTGAGACACCCACACCCCCGCCCCACACACTCACAGTGAGACACCCACACCCCCGCCCCACACACTCACAGTGAGACACCCACACCCCCGCCCCACACACTCACAGTGAGACACCCACACCCCCACCCCACACACTCACAGTGAGACACCCACACCCCCGCCCCACACATTCACACAGTGAGACACCCACACCCCCGCCCCACACACTCACAGTGAGACACCCACACCCCCGCCCCACACACTCACAGTGAGACACCCACACCCCCGCCCCACACACTCACACAGTGAGACACCCACACCCCCGCCCCACACACTCACAGTGAGACACCCACACCCCCACCCCACACACTCCCACAGTGAGACACCCACACCCCACACACTCACACAGTGAGACACCCACACCCCCGCCCCACACACTCACAGTGAGACACCCACACCCCCACCCCACACACTCACAGTGAGACACCCACACCCACACCCCACACACTCACAGTGAGACACCCACACCCCCACCCCACACACTCACAGTGAGACACCCACACCCACACCCCACACACTCACAGTGAGACACCCACACCCCCACCCCACACACTCACAGTGAGACACCCACACCCCCACCCCACACACTCACACAGTGAGACACCCACACCCCCGCCCCACACACTCACAGTGAGACACCCACACCCCCGCCCCACACATTCACAGTGAGACACCCACACCCCCGCCCCACACACTCACAGTGAGACACCCACACCCACACCCCACACACTCACAGTGAGACACCCACACCCCCACCCCACACACTCACAGTGAGACACCCACACCCCCACCCCACACACTCACACAGTGAGACACCCACACCCCCGCCCCACACACTCACAGTGAGACACCCACACCCCCGCCCCACACACTCACAGTGAGACACCCACACCCCCGCCCCACACACTCACAGTGAGACACCCACACCCCCGCCCCACACATTCACAGTGAGACACCCACACCCCCGCCCCACACACTCACAGTGAGACACCCACACCCCCGCCCCACACACTCACAGTGAGACACCCACACCCCACACACTCACAGTGAGACACCCACACCCCCGCCCCACACACTCACAGTGAGACACCCACACCCCTGCCCCAACCATTCACACAGTGAGACACCCACACCCCCACCCCACACACTCACAGTGAGACACCCACACCCCTGCCCCAACCATTCACACAGTGAGACACCCACACCCACACCCCACACACTCACAGTGAGACACCCACACCCCCACCCCACACATTCACAGTGAGACACCCACACCCCTGCCCCAACCATTCACACAGTGAGACACCCACACCCCCGCCCCACACACTCACAGTGAGACACCCACACCCCACACACTCACAGTGAGACACCCACACCCCCGCCCCACACACTCACAGTGAGACACCCACACCCCCGCCCCACACACTCACAGTGAGACACCCACACCCCCGCCCCACACACTCACAGTGAGACACCCACACCCCTGCCCCAACCATTCACACAGTGAGACACCCACACCCCCACCCCACACACTCACAGTGAGACACCCACACCCCTGCCCCAACCATTCACACAGTGAGACACCCACACCCACACCCCACACACTCACAGTGAGACACCCACACCCCCACCCCACACATTCACAGTGAGACACCCACACCCCCGCCCCACACACTCACAGTGAGACACCCACACCCCCACCCCACACACTCACAGTGAGACACCCACACCCCCGCCCCACACACTCACACAGTGAGACACCCACACCCCCACCCCACACACTCCCACAGTGAGACACCCACACCCCCGCCCCACACACTCACAGTGAGACACCCACACCCCCACCCCACACACTCACAGTGAGACACCCACACCCCCGCCCCACACACTCACAGTGAGACACCCACACCCCCACCCCACACACTCACAGTGAGACACCCACATCCCACACACTCCCACAGTGAGACACCCACACCCCCGCCCCACACACTCACAGTGAGACACCCACACCCCCACCCCACACACTCACAGTGAGACCCCCACACCGCTGCCCCACACACTCACAGTGAGACAACCACACCCCCGCCCCACACACTCACAGTGAGACAACCACACCCCCACCCCACACACTCACAGTGAGACACCCACACCCCCGCCCCACACACTCACAGTGAGACCCCCACACCCCAGCCCCACACACTCTCAGTGAGACATCCACACCCCCACCCCACACACTCACACAGTGAGACACCCACACCCCCGCCCCACACACTCACAGTGAGACTCCCACACCCCCACCCCACACACTCACAGTGAGACACCCACACCCCCGCCCCACACACTCTCAGTGAGACACCCACACCCCCGCCCCACACACTCACAGTGAGACACCCACACCCCCGCCCCACACACTCACAGTGAGACCCCCACACCCCAGCCCCACACACTCTCAGTGAGACACCCACACCCCCACCCCACACACTCACACAGTGAGACACCCACATCCCACACACTCCCACAGTGAGACTCCCACACCCCCACCCCACACACTCACAGTGAGACAACCACACCCCCACCCCACACACTCACAGTGAGACACCCACACCCCCGCCCCACACACTCACAGTGAGACCCCCACACCCCAGCCCCACACATTCTCAGTGAGACACCCACACCCCCACCCCACACACTCACAGTGAGACACCCACACCCCCGCCCCACACACTCACAGTGAGACACCCACACCCCCGCCCCACACACTCACAGTGAGACACCCACACCCCCACCCCACACACTCACAGTGAGACACCCACACCCCCGCCCCACACACTCACAGTGAGACTCCCACACCCCCGCCCCACACACTCACAGTGAGACACCCACACCCCCACCCCACACATTCACACAGTGAGACACCCACACCCCCACCCCACACACTCACAGTGAGACACCCACACCCCCACCCCACACACTCACAGTGAGACACCCACACCCCCACCTCACACACTCACAGTGAGACACCCACACCCCCGCCCCACACACTCACAGTGAGACACCCACACCCCCACCCCACACATTCACACAGTGAGACACCCACACCCCCACCCCACAGACTCACAGTGAGACACCCACACCCCCACCCAACACACTCACAGTGAGACACCCACACCCCCGCCCCACACACTCACAGTGAGACACCCACACCCCCACCCCACACACTCACAGTGAGACACCCACACCCCCGCCCCACACACTCACAGTGAGACACCCACACCCCCGCCCCACACACTCACAGTGAGACACCCACACCCCCGCCCCACACACACACACAGGGAGACACCCACACCCCCGCCCCACACACTCACAGTGAGACACCCACACCCCCACCCCACACATTCACACAGTGAGACACCCACACCCCCACCCCACACACTCACAGTGAGACACCCACACCCCCGCCCCACACTCCCACAGTGAGACTCCCACACCCCCACCCCACACACTCACAGTGAGACACCCACACCCCCGCCCCACACACTCACAGTGAGACACCCACACCCCCGCCCCACACACTCACAGTGAGACACCCACACCCCCACCCCACACACTCACAGTGAGACACCCACACCCCCACCCCACACACTCACAGTGAGACACCCACACCCCCGCCCCACACACTCACAGTGAGACACCCACACCCCCGCCCCACACACACACACAGGGAGACACCCACACCCCCGCCCCACACACTCACAGTGAGACACCCACACCCCCACCCCACACACACACACAGGGAGACACCCACACCCCCGCCCCACACACTCACAGTGAGACACCCACACCCCCACCCCACACACTCACACAGTGAGACACCCACACCCCCACCCCACACATTCACAGTGAGACACCCACACCCCCACCCCACACACTCACACAGTGAGACACCCACACCCCCACCCCACACATTCACAGTGAGACACCCACACCCCCGCCCCACACACTCACAGTGAGACACCCACACCCCCACCCCACACATTCAAACAGTGAGACACCCACACCCCCGCCCCACACACTCACAGTGAGACACCCACACCCCCACCCCACACATTCACACAGTGAGACACCCACACCCCCACCCCACACACTCACACAGTGAGACACCCACACCCACACCCCACACACTCACAGTGAGACACCCACACCCCCACCCCACACACTCACACAGTGAGACACCCACACCCCCGCCCCACACACTCACAGTGAGACACCCACACCCCCGCCCCACACACTCACAGTGAGACACCCACACCCCCACCCCACACATTCACACAGTGAGACACCCACACCCCCACCCCACACATTCACACAGTGAGACACCCACACCCCCACCCCACACACTCACACAGTGAGACACCCACACCCACACCCCACACACTCACAGTGAGACACCCACACCCCCGCCCCACACACTCACAGTGAGACACCCACACCCCCGCCCCACACACTCACAGTGAGACACCCACACCCCCGCCCCACACACTCACAGTGAGACACCCACACCCCCACCCCACACACTCACACAGTGAGACACCCACACCCACACCCCACACACTCACAGTGAGACACCCACACCCCCGCCCCACACACTCACAGTGAGACACCCACACCCCCACCCCACACACTCACACAGTGAGACACCCACACCCACACCCCACACACTCACAGTGAGACACCCACACCCACACCCCACACACTCACAGTGAGACTCCCACACCCCCGCACCACACACTCACAGTGAGACAACCACACCCCCACCCCACACACTCACAGTGAGACAACCACACCCCCACCCCACACACTCACAGTGAGACACCCACACCCCCGCCCCACACACTCACAGTGAGACACCCACACCCCCGCCCCACACACTCACAGTGAGACACCCACACCCCCGCCCCACACACTCTCAGTGAGACACCCACACCCCCACCCCACACACTCACAGTGAGACACCCACACCCCCGCCCCACACACTCACAGTGAGACACCCACACCCCCACCCCACACACTCACAGTGAGACACCCACACCCCCGCCCCACACACTCACAGTGAGACACCCACACCCCCGCCCCACACACTCACAGTGAGACACCCACACCCCCGCCCCACACACTCACAGTGAGACACCCACACCCCCGCCCCACACACTCTCAGTGAGACACCCACACCCCCACCCCACACACTCACAGTGAGACACCCACACCCCCGCCCCACACACTCACAGTGAGACACCCACACCCCCACCCCACACATTCACACAGTGAGACACCCACACCCCCGCCCCACACACTCACAGTGAGACACCCACACCCCTGCCCCACACACTCACACAGTGAGACACCCACACCCCCACCCCACACACTCACAGTGAGACACCCACACCCCCACCCCACACACTCACAGTGAGACACCCACACCCCCGCCCCACACACTCACACAGTGAGACACCCACACCCCCACCCCACACACTCACAGTGAGACACCCACACCCCCACCCCACACACTCACAGTGAGACA
Organism: Chiloscyllium punctatum; assembly: GCF_047496795.1. Classification (NCBI taxonomy): domain Eukaryota; kingdom Metazoa; phylum Chordata; class Chondrichthyes; order Orectolobiformes; family Hemiscylliidae; genus Chiloscyllium; species Chiloscyllium punctatum. The sequence goes on along the minus strand of NC_092741.1, from coordinate 20,089,137 downwards.
CCCACACCCCCACCCCACACACTCACAGTGAGACACCCACACCCCCGCCCCACACACTCACAGTGAGACACCCACACCCCCGCCCCACACACTCACAGTGAGACACCCACACCCCCGCCCCACACATTCACACAGTGAGACACCCACACCCCCGCCCCACACATTCACAGTGAGACACCCACACCCCCGCCCCACACATTCACAGTGAGACACCCACACCCCCGCCCCACACACTCACAGTGAGACACCCACACCCCCACCCCACACACTCACAGTGAGACACCCACACCCCCGCCCCACACATTCACACAGTGAGACACCCACACCCCCACCCCACACACTCACAGTGAGACACCCTCACTCTCATAAACAAACACGGAGACAGAGACACTGAGAGAAACACACACAAGCACAGCCACACACAAGGCTCCGAATAGGGACTCTAACAATGCGAAACTTGAGAAAGTTCACCACCAACAACAGACTTGCTCATGAGCCTTTAGAAAATGTACACACCGCAATGTCATAATTTTACAGTAACTCCGAGACTGAATGTGAAATGGTTTTTTTTGGGGGGAGGGGGTGGGGAGGGAGGAGGTTACAGTTTATTTTACTTTCTATTCTCTCTTTCTTTGGGCAGATTATTTATTTGCTGACACACAGACATGTGTGGGGAGTAGATAGGCAGGCTGGCCCTGCCACAGGATCAGTAAAACCTGTTAGCGACTCATTCCGAACACAGGGCTAGACCTGGAGCCTGGGTCACATCGTTGCTGGCCGCCTAGCTATCGTGCCTTTGGCTCAGCTCAAAGCCAGCACTTACTGGCCAGGACCTGGTGGAAAACACTAACCCCACCACCTGTTCCCCCTCATCTGCTTCCCCTAGCCCCTCACCCCTTTGGTTATGGGCAACAGCCTGTAGACCCACATCCCCATGAACAAATGGTTCCAGGCAACTGTTCACATCTACCTCAGAGAGGTGACTATGCATCTGAAATACAGAACATTCAACAGGGCAGCACTCCCGCAGCACTGCCCTGGACTGACCACCTCATAGAGTCATAGAGATGTACAGCACGGAAACAGACCCTTTGGTCCAGCCTGTCCATGCTGACCAGATATCCCAACCTAATCTAGTCCCATTTGCCAGCACTTGGCCCATATCCCTCCAAACCCTTCCTATTCATATACCCATCCACATGCCTCTTAAATGTTGCAATTGTAGCAGCCTCCACCACATCCTCTGGCAGCTCATTCCATACACATACCACTCTCTGTGTGAAAAAGTTGCCCCTTAGATCCCTTTAAAATCTTTCCCCTCTCACCCTAAACCTATGCCCTCTAGTTCTGGACTCCCCCACCCCAGGGAAAAGATCTTGTCTACATAACCTACACATGCCCCTCATGATTTTGTAAACCTCTATGAGGTCACTCCTCAGCCTCCGACGCTCCAGGGAAAACAGCTCCAGCCTACTTAGCATCTCACCATAGCTCAAATCCTCCAACCATTCAAAGTCTCACAACATTCTTCCGAAAGGAAGGAGACCAGAATTGCACACAATATTCCAACAGTGGCCTAACCAACATCCTGTACAGCCGCAACATGACCTCCCAACTCCTGTATTCGATGCTCTGACCAATAAAGGAAAGCATACCAAACACCACCTTCACTATCCTATCTACCTGTGACTCCACTTTCAAGGAGCTATGAATCTGCACTCCAAGGTCTCTTTGTTCAGCAACACTCCCTAGGACCTTACCATTAAGTGTATAAGTCCTGCGAAGATTTGCTTTCCCAAAATGCAGCACCTCGCATTTATCTGAATTAAACTCCATCTGCCACTCCTCAGCCCATTGGCCCATCTGGTCAAGATCCTGTTGTAATCTGAGGTAAACTTCTTTGTTGTCCACTACACCTCTAATTTTGGTGTCATCTGCAAACTTACTAACTGTACCTCCTATTATCACATCCAAATCATTTATATAAATGATGAAAATCTGTGGACCCAGCACCGATCCTTGTGGCACAGGCCTTCAGTCTGAAAAACAACCCTCCACCAACACCCTCTGTCTTCTACGTTTGAGCCAGTTCTGTATTCAAATGGTTAGTTCTCCCTGTATTCCGTGAGATCTAACCTTGCTAATCAGTCTCCCATGGGGAACCTTGTCGAACACCTTACTGAAGTCCCTGAGATCACATCTACCACTCTGCCCACATCAATCCTCTTTGTTACTTCTTCAAAAAACTCAATCAAGTTTGTGAGACATAATTTCCCACATTCAAAGCCATGTGGACTATCCCTAATCAGTCCTTCCCTTTCCAAATACATGTACATCCTGTCCCTCAGGATTCCCTCCAACAACTTGCCCACCACCGATGTCAGGCTCACTGGTCTATAGTTCCCTGGCTTGTCCTTACCACCCTTCTTAAACAGTGGCACCACGTTTGCCAACCTCCAGTCTTCTGGCACTTCACCTGTGACTATCGATGATACAAATATCTCAGCAAGGGGCCCAGCAAACACTTATCTAGCTTCCCACAGAGCTCTTGGGTACACCTGATCAGGTCCTGGGGATTTATCCACCTTTATGCTTTCCAAGCCATCCAGCACCACCTCCTCTGTAATCTGGACATTTTGCAAGATGTCACTATCTATTTCCCCACAGTCTATATCTTCCATGTCCTTCTCCACAGTAAATACCGATGCAAAATACTCATTTAGTATCTTCCCCCATCTCCTGTGGCTCCACACAAAGGCCACCTTGCTGATCTTTGAGGGGCCCTATTCTCTCCCTAATTACCCTTTTATCCTTAAAGTATTTGTAAAAAATCCTTTGGATTCTCCTTAACTCTATTTGCCAAAGCTATCTCATGCCCTCTTTTTTCCACTCCTGGTTTCCCTGTTAAGAATACTCCTACTGCCTATATACTTTTCTAAGGGCTCACTTGATCTATCCTGTCGATACCTGACATATGCTTCCTTCTTTTTCTTAACCAAACCCTCAATTTCTTTAGTCATCCAGCATTCCCTACACCTACCAGCCTTCCCTTTCACCCTAACAGGAATATACTGTCCCTGGGCTTTTCGTTATCTCATTTCTGAAGGCTTCCCATTTTCCAGCCATCCCTTTACCTGTGAACATCTGCCCCCAATCAGCTTTTGAAAGTTCTTGCCTAATGCCGTTCAACTTAGCCCTCCTCCAATTAAGAACTTCAACTGTTAGATCTGGTCTATCCCACCTCTATCGAATCTCCTCTCAACATTCCCCTTCGAGGAAAACACTCCCAACTTCCACAATCTTTCTATGCAACTGAAGATCCCCTTCCCTGGAATGATTCTCGTCAATCTTCATTGCAGCCTCTCACACATTGTTCACACATCCTTCCTGAAATGTGCTACCAGAACTGAATGCAATATTCCACTATGGGCAGTGTGTTATATCGGGGTTGACCAGAACGGTTTCCATTCATATCCTATCCCTTCTGTAAAATTCCGGGATCCTCCCACCTTCAATTATTCGGGTGCATTTACCCCCAGCTTTCTAATTCCTTCACCTCCAGTTGAACTGCCCTCATTGTTTCATATTGTCTCTCATACGCCTCTGCCTTGAACCACATCTGCCACTTGACTGCTCATTCCACCAACCTGCCTGGGTCAACGCTCAACCTTGCAGGCCCCAGGTGAGAGATACTGCCACCCAACTCACCGTGACAAGGATTCGGGAATAAGCACTTAAAAAGTACAACAGTTCTTTCAGAAAATCCACTTGTGGCATGTGGGCATCACTCGTTCAGCCAGCACTTCACGCCCATCCCTAGTTGTCCTTGAGAAGGTGATAGTGAACTGGATATTTGAACCTCTGCAGTCCATGTGCTATGTATTGATCCACAGTGTCCTTAAGGTGGGAATTCCAGGATTTTGACCCAGCAACAGTGAAGGAACAGTGATATATTTCCAACTCAGGACGGTGAGTGGCTTGGAGGGGGTGGCATTCCCGTGTACCTGCTGCCCTTATCCTTCTAGGTGGAAGTGGTCATGGGTTTGGAAGGTGCTGACTGAGGACCTTTGGTGAATTTCCACAGGGCATCTTGTAGATAGTACACACTGCTGCTGCTGAGCGTCGGTGATGGAGGGAGGGGATGTTTGAGGATGTGATGCTGCTTTGTCAGGATGGTTTTAAGTTTCTTGAGTGTTGTTGGAGCAGCACCCATCCAGGCTAGTGAATGTAATCCACCGCACTCCTGACTTGTGCCTTGGCTTTGGGGAGTCAGGAGGTGAGTTACTTACTGCAGTATTCTTAACCTCTGAACTCCTCTTGTAGCCACTGTTTTTATGTGGTGGTTCCAGTCCAGTTCTGGTCAATGGTAATGCCCCTCAGATGTTGACAGCAGTGGGGGGGGGGGGGGAAGAATTCATGGAGTAACTATGAGATTGTCTCTTATTGGTTAATGCCTGGCATTTGTGTGGTGCAAATGTTACTTGCCACCTGTCAGCCCAAGTCTGGATATTGCATTTGCTTCAGCATCTAAGGAGTTGGGAGTGGTGCTGAACATTGTGTAAACATCGGCGAACACCCCCCCCCCCCGACTTCTGACCTTATGTTGGAGAGAAAGTAATTGATGAAGCAGCTGAAGATGGTTGGGCCTAGGACACTACCCTGAGGAACTCCTGCAGAGCTGACTGATCTCCGACAACAGCAACCACCTTCCTATGTGCCAGATACGACATCAACTAGTGGAGTTTTCACCCTGATTCCCGTAGCCTCCGGTTCTGTTATGATAACATGTTACTTTATTGAAGAATGACAGATGAAAATGATTGACACTGCTTGTGGAAATCTGGAGAGTGAGTCAGCCCAGACAGCTCTTGCACACCTCCCAGTGGTTACACCAAGGTAGCATTGAGAGAGATCTGTCAAGTTTGTCGCTTCCCAATGGTGTTGCAGATTAGCTTGTGGCCAGGCAAGATAGAGGGAGTGAGGAGAGTGGGGATGCAGATGGAGCAGAGAGAAAAGAGTTTAAACTGGAAAAGGGAATACATGCTTCCAAGTGAAAGGGCCTTATTTCCACCAATTGTGGTGTGTTCTCAGGGAGAAGATCCAACTTTCATCTCTGGCCTATCCCTTTCCACTGCAGTTATGAAATAACTCCACAGAGACAGGTATCCCATCGCCAAGTTACTCTTTATTTACACGTGCAGAGACCTTGACATTAACCCAGCTAGTTCAAAGAATGAGCAGCACCCCAACAATCCTGTTTAAATCTGACAGCCAGGGCTCCCTGATTGGACCAAACAAACTAACAGCCCCAATCAGGGAACTCATATTCTATGCGATCCACTTGGCTGACTACATCCCTTCCCCTCTGGGTCTGGGGGATGTAGGCCTATTCTTTTTCCTGCAGCTCCTCCTGGGCTGTTTTCACACCAGGCCCAGTCCCTCCAACTCTGCCTTGGATATGGGCAGCGTGTACTGGACTGTAACACACCTCTTGCGCCTGGAGCGTCTCAGAAGGAATGAATTCTCTTCTTCAGGCAGTAAAGGTGTCGAGGCTGCAACATCCACCATGTCCACCTCAGAGTCAGAGATGTCTTCAACATGGAGGGAGAGAATCCATGGGTTCTGACAGTCTTCCCAGCTGTTCGAGGGGCCAGGTATGTTTTGCTTCTGCCCGGTTTGTGAGTTTGCAGCTTTCTTGTGGTCCATGTGCTTGTTCAGGACGTCCTCTCCTGTCGGACGTTTGTATGTCATGGGACCTGACCTCGTGTTGACCAGGCCTTTTACCCATACAGGGCCATTCTTCTGGTTTCAGAACCAAACCTCGCCTCCTCGAGGGGACTGCCTGTCTTGATAAGAGGAGTCTTGTGATCGGCATTAGCAATCCTGATGCTATTCCAGCCTCCCACCGCCAGGTCTGGGAAGATCAGATTTAGAGATAGTGCCCACCCAAGGCCCCAAAGAATCATTCCAAGTCCGGCAGAGATTTATCTGCATTTCCTCCAACCGGCATCTCCAAATCATTCCTCCAACCTGATTGACTGTATCCGTTGCTCCCGATTTGGTGTTGTCTACATCGGAGAGACCGAGTACAATCTCATGGACCAGTTCAGGGAACGTTTATGGTCCACACGCTCCAATCAACCCCACCTCCTGGTTGCCAGCCATTTTAACGCCCTCTCCCACTACCCCAACATGTCCGTCCTGGGCCTCCTCCACCGTCAAAGTAAAGCCACACGCAAACTGGAGGAAGAGCACCTCAACTTCCACTTGGGGCCTCAACATAGAAGTCACCAGCTTCCAAATTTCTCCACCCTGCCCCCCCATCTCATCCCAGGTCCAGCCCTCCCTCTGCACTCCATCCCCTTGATCTGACCCAACCTGTCCATCTTCCTTCTTACCTATCCATTCCGCCCATCCCACTGACCAGTCCCATTCACCTCCTAACTTCATCCACCTATCACCACCCCACCTACCTTTCCCACAGCCCCCTTTCCCCCACCCTCTATTTATTTCTGAGCCCCCTCCCCCCTCCCCGGTTCTGATGAAGGATCCTGTCGATTCTCCTGTTCTTCTGATGCTGCTTAACCTGCTGTGCTTTTTCCCACTCCACATTTTATCCACCCTAAGATCTGATTTAACCCAATGTGGAGCCTTGTCCTCATTAGCAATTCTGTTCAAGCTATCACTGTGGTTGCCTGAGGGGTGATCTAACAACCGAATAGCAACCAGGACAGTTCGGTTTCTAGTGAAGCTGTAAGTTGTTTCTTTAAGTCTGCCTTCAAAGTTAGGACTGCTCTTTCTGCCCGACCATTGGTTGATGGATGATACGAAGCTGTCCTTGTATGTCAAATGCCATTTCACTTTAGGAAATACTCAAATTCCCTGTTGTCTGTGACCAACACTTCTGGGAGCCCACGGATTGCAAAAGAAGCTCACAGTTTTTCTATTGTCAAACTCGAATGAACTCTGTGCACATCCAACCACTTTGAGTGGGATCCACAAAGCTAGGGACATTGAGTCTATAAAAGGGCCAGCATAATTGAGTCCAGTGTTGACCCAGCCACTCCCATGATTGTGGAGGTGCTGGTGGTGGTAATTGTTGTCCTTGTTGCCACTCTGGGCCCTGCCCAACATTGCAGCTATGTCTGCATCCAATCCTGGCCATCGGGCATAACATCTCACCAACATCTTCGCTTTGGACACCCCTGGATGACCCTGGTGGTGTTCAGCCAGTATCTGGTGATGACCTTTGCTCGGGACAATCACTCTTGCTCCCCATAATAAAATACTGTCCTCTACAGCGATGGGGTCTCATTGGGTCCAGAAAGATTTCTGCCTTGAGTTGAAAAGGCCTTCTGCTCCCCCCATCTTGGCCAGCTATTTTGGTTTTGTCAGGACCAGATCTTTTTGCATTCACTGTCTGATATTAGCAAAAAACAAAAAAAAAACAAAGAACAACACAGCATAGGAACATCCTCTTCGCCTCTCCAAGCTTGCGCTGACATATTTGGCCTTTCCAGACAAAAACTCTCTTCACCTACTGGATCTGTAACCCTCTATTCCCCTCCAATTCATGTGTTCATCCAGGTGTTTCGTGAATGCAGCTGTTGTGTCCGCTCCCCCCACTTCCTCTGGCAGTACATTCCAGGTGCTCACCACCCTTTGTGAGAAAAGCGTGCCTTGCGCATCTCTTTTAGACTTACCCACCACCGAATCTGTGGCCCCCAGTAATTGACCCCTCCGACCCTGGGAAAAAGCCTCATCCTTTCCAATCTATCCATGCCATTCACGGTCTTATAAACTTCCATTAGGTCACCCCTCAACCCAATCTATTCAACCGTTCTTCACAGCTAAAATCCCCCATACCAGGCAACATCCCGGTAAATCGTTTCTGTACCCTTTCCAAAGCATCCACATCCTTCTGGTCGTGTGGTGACTGGAACTGTACACAATATTCCAAGTGTGGCTTAATGAAAGTTCTATAAAGCTGCAGCATAACTTGTCTATCCTTATACTCAATGTCCCTTCCAATGAAGAGAAGTATACCATTGGCCTTTTTTACAACCTTATCTACCTGCGCCACCATCTTCAGCGATCTGTGGACCTACGCACCCAGATCCCTCTGCATCTCAATACTCCCAAGGATTCTGCCATCCACTGTTTAATTTCCACCTGTACTTGACCTTCCAAAATGCATCACCTCACATTTATCTGGATTAAACTCCATCTGCCTATGCCTCCAACTGATCTATATCCTATTGGATCCTTTGACATTCCTCTTCACTATTTGCAGCTCCACCAACCTTTGTATCATCTGGAAACTTACTAATTAGACCAGCCATGTTTTCCTCCAAATTATTTATGTAGATTATGAGCAGAGGCCCCTGCACTGATCTCTGTGGAACACCCAGTACTCACAACCCTCCATTCTGAAAAGCATCCTTCCACCGCTACCCTGTGACTCCTATGACTGAGCCAGTTCTGAATCCATCTTGCTAGCTCACCCCTGATACCATGTGACTTCACCTTTTCTCTCATCAATCATATTCATCACCTCCTCAAAAGACTCGATCAAATTAGTGATGCACGACCTCCCCTACACAAAACCATGCTGTCTATCACTAATAAGTCCATTTACTTATAAATACGTATAGATCTTGTGCCTGAGAATTTTTTCCAACAATTTCCCTACCACTGACATGAGACTCACAGGCCTGTAATTTCCTGAATTAACCACGTTACCCTTCTTAAACAATGGGACAACAGTGGGCTATTCTCCAGTCCTCTGGGACCTCACTTGTGGCCAAAGAGGTTACAAAGATGTCTGTCAATGCTCAACAATTTGCTTTCTTGCTCCCTCAATATTCTGGGATAGATCCCATCAGGACCTGGGATTGTATCCACCTTAATACTTTTTAAGATGCACAACACCTCTTCCTTTTTCATAGCAACTTGCCTTAGAAACTGAACGCTCCCTTCCCTGACATCATCCTCCACCAATTCCTTCTCTTTGGTGAATGCCGACACAAAGTATTCTTTAAGGACCTCACCTACCTCTTTGGCTCCACACATAGATTCTCTCATTTGTCTTAAAGTGAACCAACCCTTTCCCTAGCTACCCTCTTGCTTTTTATATGTGTATTAAAATCCTGAGAATTTTCCTTAATCCTGTTTGCTATGTATCATAATTTTTCATGACCACTTTTAGCCCTTCGAATTCCTTGTTTACGTTCTTTCCTACTTTCCTTATATACTTCAAGGGTTTTGTCAGTTCCCTTCCACCCACACCTTACTTTTTCAGTTTTACTGTTTCCTTTTCCTTTTTGACCAAGGTCATAACATCCCTGGTCATCCAAGGTTGATGTAACTTGCCACACCAAACATTCATTTTTGCAGAAACGTGGCGCATATCAACTTATCAACTGCCGTTTGAAATACTCTCACATGTCCGATGCAGATTAATGCCCCCCCCCAAACAACCACCTCCAATCAAAATTCTCCAGTTCCTGCCTAATATTACTGTTGTTCACCTTCCTCCAATTTAATACCTTCACCCAAAGCCTGTTGTTATCCCGATCCATAAGTATCTTAAAACTCATGGTATTATGGTTGCTACTCCTTAAATGTTCCCCACTGAAAATTCACTCTCCTGGCTGGGCTGATTTCCCAAAACCAGTTACAATATAACCTCTTTCTCAGTTGGACTGTTTATATACTGTGTCAAGAAACACTCCTTACAATATCTGCCCCATCTAAGCCCCTAGCATGAAGTGAATCCCAGTCAATATAGGGGAAGTTAAGATCCCCCTCCACAACAACCTTACATCTTTCCAAAATCTGTCTCCATGTTCTGTCCTCTCTCTCCTGCTGGCTGTTGGAAGGTACAACCCCAACATTGTGATTTCAACTTTCCTCTTCCTGAGTTCTACCCATACTGCCTTGCTGCACGAGTCCTCTAACGTAACCTCCCTCAGTACAACGGTGGTGAACTCCTTCATCAGTAATGCAACTCCCTGGCTCCTTCTACATTCCTTCCTATCACACCTAAAACTAAATCCTGGGACATTCAGCTGTCGGCCTTGTCCCGCTTTCAGCTAAGTGTCCGTAATCACAATAATGTCATAATTCCAAGTCCTAACCAAAGTTCACCTACCTTGTCTATTATCCTTATGAGAAGCAGCTGGTTCAGTTACCACTGATTGCAGTAAAAGGGTCAGCCCTAAGCCTGATGGGGCAAAATTAGTTGGGAAAGACTCACCTAGATTGGCTCAACATTTTTAATTATGTCTGAGTGAAGTCGTAATTAAATACCTGGAGGTTTCTCGGGAAAGTCTAGGGACTAAGAAAGGAGCTAAGGCTGTCTTACATGTTGACCAGGAAGCGTTTCCACAATTCTGGAAGGCCTGCCCAGTGCCATTTGCCAAACGTTGAGGAAGAAATCAGAAGGCTGGCAAGTGAAGGAATCAATAAAATAATGCAGTTTGCAGAATGGGCAGCACTGATCTTATCGATTTGTGAAGCCTAGTGAGTCGGTTTGCCTTTGAGAGAATCTTAAACAAATGGTAAATCACTTCTCGCAGCGGGATAAATACCCAATCACTCGCATAGAGGACTTCCATGCAAAGCTGTTGGGGCTGGGGCCTAAGCTTCACAAAACTGAACATGAGGCACGTGTACCTGCGATTGCAATTAGATGAAGATTCCAAGAAATATGCTACAATTAGCACCCATTTAGATTTGTACCAATACACAAGATTGCCATTTGGGGTATTGTCAGCCTGTGCCATTTTTCAGTGGATGATGGAGAACATTTTACAAGGTTTGCCCCATTTATCCGAACGATGCGCTAATTACAAGGAAGACCAATAAAGAGCATTTAGAGAAGTTGGACACATTTCTCCCAGGCAGGCGTACATGTAGCAATGTGTATTCCAGGTACCCCAAATGACCGACTTGGGCTACAGAGTTGACAAGACTGGGTTAAAACCATTGGAAGATAAAGAGAGGGTGATCAAAGGTACTCTGGCTCCCACGTATTTAGCTTAGGTCTTTCCTTAGATTAGTGAATTATTACAAAAAGTTCATATGTAACCTGGCCTCCATCTTGGCACCTTTACATCTGCTATTAAAAAGTGGACAGACTTGGAAATGGTCTCGTAGCCAAGACATAGCCTTTAGGGAAGTGAAGAAGCAGCTGTCATTGTCTAAGGTGTTGACATACTATGATTCTAAGTGAAATCTAGTGCTGACAGGCAATGCCTCCCTGTACGGTATCGAGGTAGTGTTGACTCATTGGCGGCTCAACTTTCTATCGCAGTTGAATAGAGTTGTGGGTTTACTGATGATGTCACTTGATAAGTAATCTAGGAGCCCTCAGTTCATGTTGTGGGCTCAGAGATTCAAATTCCAGCATAACAGCTGTTGAAATTTAAGATCAATTAATTAAATTTCAGTAATGGTGACCACGTCACCATTGTCAATTGTTGTTAAAACCCCATTTAGTTCACCAATGCCCTTTAGAGAAGGAAACTGCCAGCTTTGCCTAGTCTGGTCTACACATGACTCCAGAATCACAATGACGTGATTCACTCTTAACTGTCTTCTGAAATGGCTCAATGGGCTCAAGGGCAAATTGGGATGGGCATCAAACTGTGCCCTTGCCAGTGATTCCCACTAAATTAAAGCCCCATTAAATAATCAAGTCTCTATAACAATCATTTTAATACTTTTTGGATCATTGCAAGTCTTCAATAGGGAGTTGGGTCAATTCCTTACAACAGCAAAGGTCACATGAAAGTATAGGTGCCCAGAAACGTGGTCCTGGTTACTGATCACCCCTAAGAAGTAGAGAGGGATTTCCCAGATTAATTTATTCCCTTACTGACTGTGCTTTTCGTTTCTCCTGCCCAGGATGTTGCGGTGGGGTGAGAGTGCAGACGGTGGTGAGGGAAGCAATTCCATGTGGAATAAGTGGGTGTGAGGTATAAGTCATGGGCCTGCAGTCAGTTGTGAGGGCCAGGTAGGCGTGATGGCTAAGCTGGTATTTTCCTGCCCAACCTTTCTGACAGTTACTATCACACTTCCTGTTCTGCTATACTTCCTCCCCCTGTCGCCCCAACCCAATCTGGAGACATGACCTCAAATCACTTTAAGCTCTGTTGGTCAGTTTTAAGATCAGTTTCTCTAAAGAGCTCTAAACACTACTTCCTCATCAACCTTTTTTTTTTGTAAGCTGCTGAATCGCACGTTTGCTGGTTTTTAGTTAATTTCCACCAATGCTGGAAGTGACAACTGTGTGATGGGAAAATGGTGGCTGTGTCACCTTCAACCTTTCACCTCCAGAGCAATGTCCAATTCTGCCCTGATCCTGTCAAAGGTCATGATGAACTGACGCCTATTGGTTATGCATCGACAGTGCATGGCTATTCTGATTGGGGATTGTATTTGACTTGGAAGGTGTCGTTGCATTGAAAATCTTGAGAGAGCTTTTACCTGAAAGAGAAGGGAGCTCACATTTTGAATCAATCAGCTCAAAAATGTTATATTGTCTAGAATGTGTCTCACATCAATGGATTCTCCAAAATGAGAGCTGTGTTGTTTTTAGATGACCAGAGCAACTGATTGGATTACAGCTAATTACAGCTAAATTCCAAAATGGCTGACTGGATAGATAAACACAGAAACTGCTGGAGAAACTGTTGGAGGTCTGAGTGTGTGTGTGTGAGAGAGAGAGAGAGAGAGAGAGAGAGAAGCAGAGTTAATGTTTCAGATCATACAGCACAGAAACAGATCCAGGTCCAACTTGTCCATGCCGACTAGATATCCAAAACTAATCTAGTTCCATTTGCCAGCATTTGGCTCACATCCTTCCAAACCCTTCCTATTCATATACCCATCCAGATGCCTTTTAAATGTTGCAATTGCACCAGCCTCCACCACATCCTCTGGCAGCTCATTCCACACACGCACCACCCTCTGTGTGAAAAAGTTGCCCTGAGGTCTCTTTTAAATTTTTCCTCACTTGAAACCTATGTTCCTCTAGTTCTTGACTCCCCCACCCTAAAGACCTTGTCTACTTATCCTATTTATGCCCCTCATGGTCACCCCTCAGCCTGTGATGCTCCAGAAAAAAATAGCCCCAGTCTGTTCAACCTCTCCTTATAGCTCAAATCCCCTAACCCTGGCCACATCCTTGTAAAACTTTTCTGAACTCTATCAAGATCACAACTTCATTCCTTTAGCAGGAAGAGCAGAATTGGACACAGTATTCCAAAAATGGCCTAACCAATGTCCTGTACGGTCACAACATGACCTCCTATACTCAATGCACTGGCCGATAATGGCAAACAAACCAAATGTCTCGTTCACTACTCTGTCTACCTGCGACTCCACTTTCAAGGAGCTATGAACCTGCACTCCAAGATCTCTTTGTTTGGCAACATTCCCCAGGACCTTACCATTAAGTGTATAAGTCCTGATCTGATTTGTCTTTCCAGAATGCAGCACCTCGCATTTATCTGAATTAAACTCCATCTGCCACTCCTTGGCCCATCTGATCAAGATCCCATTGTACTCTGAGGTAACCTTCTTCACTGTCCACTATACCTCCAATTTGCACTTTCTGCTTTTACTTCATGCTTGCAGCATCCAGAGTGTTTTGCTTTTTGCTTGAATGCCTGAATACCTGTTTGGGTTATGTTAAAATAAATATTGACCAGGACGCTCATAACAGGGTCTGTTTAGGGTCATCTGTGAAAGATAGTGCCAGTAACAATGCTGCACTCCTTCACCCAGCCTAGGTTGCTTGTTTAAGTCTTGGATCTTAATAAATGCAGTTCTGGGCCCTGTGTAGAGGGAACTGTAGTCTGAATCTAACTGCATTGTACGTGATACCAGATAGGAAAAGTACCAATGATGATCTCCAGACTGACATGACAAAATAAAGAACAAACTCTCTCAAAATAGCCGTAGAGAAAACCTCTCGGGCTTGGTTCACATCTGCACCATGCAGGATCAGAGCGACGTTCACCAAGCACATTGTTAAACACATGTCATTTAATGTGGGTAAGAATATCCTAACAGGATGGAAACATTTCACAACAGCTGTCAGCTTTTGAAAAACACATTTAAATCTACGTATATCCAAAGGACAGAGAGAGAATTTATATGGATGTGGGGGAGGGGGCACTGTAGCCCGCAGAGCAAAGTTTGGCTCATTTTCTTCTTGAGGGAAGTCAAATGAAGTGCTATTTGATGGACAGTAACAGGCCATCGGGCCAAATTGGTTTGTCCTGTGTTTTAACTCTTCCCGAGTCCCCATCTGCCCTTTTGCAAGTCAACTCTCCCTGATCCCAACCAACATGCCCCCACACTCTGTTCTTTCTCGTGTGACTTGGAGACGGTAAGGACTGCAGATGCAGGAAGTCAGAGTCGATAGATGCGAAGCTGGGGAAGCAGAGCAAGTCAGACAGCATCTGAGGAGCAGGAAAGTTAACGTTTCAGCCAGGAGCCTTCACTAGGACTGGGAAGGCGGAGGGGGGCCCAGAGGTCAATGGGGGGGGGTGGGGTTGCTGGGGGAAGGGTAGGTGGGATGGTGATAAGTGGGTTGTCTAACGTCCTTAAATGCAGTTACATTAGTTCTCTCCCCCTGTGCTAGCGGGATCCACAATCTCCCCACTCTCTGGATAAAGTAAATAATCTTGGATTCCTTACTGGATCGATTGATTAACTTCCCTTGATAGTCCTTAGTTCCGGTCTCCCCTGCAAATGGAAACATCTACTCCATGTTGAACCTGGACATACCTCAGAATCACAGAATTGCTACTGCATCGATAGTGTCACCACTGGCAGTCTGATTCCCCCATTCACCCAGAGCCATAAGACCATAAGACATAGGAGCGGAAGTAAGGCCATTCGGCCCATCGAGATTAGATTAGATTACATTACAGTGTGGAAACAGGCCCTTCGGCCCAACAAGTCCACACCGCCCCGCCGAAGCGCAACCCACCCATACCCCTACATTTACCCCTTACCTAACACTACGGGCAATTTAGCCTGGCCAATTCACCTGACCTGCACATCTTTGGACAGTGGGAGGAAACCGGAGCACCCGGAGGAAACCCACGCAGACACAGGGAGAACGTGCAAACTCCATACAGTCAGTCGCCTGAGGCGGGAATTGAACCCGGGTCTCTGGCGCTGTGAGGCAGCAGTGCTAACCACTGTGCCACCGTGCCGCCCATGGCTGATGGGCATTTCAACTCCACTTACCCGCATTCTCCCCGTAGCCGTTAATTCCTTGTGACATCAAGAATCTATCAATCTCTGCCTTGAAGACATTTAGCCTCCCGGCCTCCACTGCACTCTGCGGCAATGAATTCCACAGGCCCACCACTCTCTGGCTGAAGAAATGTCTCCGCATTTCTGTTCTGAATTTACCCCCTCTAATTTTAAAGCTGTGTCCACGCGTCCTAGTCTCCTCACCTAACGGAAACAATTTCCTAGCGTCCACCCTTTCCAAGCCATGTATTATCTTGTAATACTCCCCAGCACTGATTCAGCACTTTTCCCAGAGCCCCCTCCCTAGCTCTGACTCAGCTCTTCCCCCAGATCCCCTCTTCACCTCCGAATCAGCGATTCTCCCAGAGCCCATCCCCCAACACTGACTCAGCAATTTTCAGCCTCCCAGTTCTGACTGAGCAATTTACCAAGAATACCTCCACAGCTCTGACTCAGCAATTTTTGCAGTGCTCCCTTCCCAACTCCGACTCAGCAATTCACCGAGTGCTCCCCCCCTGAGCTCTGACTCAGCAATTCACCCGGAGCCCCTACCCAGCTCTGACTCAGCAATTCATACAGATACGTTTCCCTTCTCCTCCCTGTAACCTTGCGCCTTCGTCCCTTTCAGGTGACATATAAGTTCAGTCCCAAAATGCTCATTTGCCCCTGTCTCTACCACACTGTCAGGCAGCACCTTTGTGATCCTGACTACTCGGCTGTGTAAGGAGATATTCCTCCTGCTGTTTTGTCTCTTCTGGTATAAACTCCGTGCCTCACCAGTGGAGATAGTTTCTCCCTGCCCACTCTGTCCCCTCAGTATGGTGTGTACCTCGATTAAATCTCCTATTGACCTTGTCATCTCCAATACATCTATAACAGCACACGACACTGGAGCCAAAGGAGGCAATGGAGCCCATTGATGATCGTCTTCAACTCCTTTGCTCCACAACTCTTGCTTCCTTCCTGATTAACTTAAACTCTTCCACAACATAAAGAACTTCACCAGGTCACTCTCAGTCCTCACTTTTCTCGAGAAAGGGAATCCCACCCTGTTCAATCTCTCCATTAGATTCAAGTTCGAGAGTGTGGTGCTGGAAAAACACAGCAGGTCAGGGCAGCATCCACGGAGCAGGAGAATCGACATTTCAGGCAGAATGCTGCCTGACCTGCTGTGCTTTTCCAACACTACAATCTTGACTCTGAACTCCAGCATCTGCAGTCCTCGCTTTCTGCTATTAAATTCACGTTCTCTGTTATCGACCTTGTGAATTCTCAGGCTGGTAGGCTGTTGCTCTTGGTGGGCCATAAGGGTCAGTGCTATTATCTGCAATTGTTCACAATCTACATCAATGGTTTATATATGAGGACCAGTGTGTCATTAACTACTCTCCCTTCCTGTTTTGCCACCCTTAATAAAGTATGCATATATACAGCTGGAACTTGGAGTTCTTTTAATGTTTTAGGTATTTTCCTAAATATTTCCAAATTTACTCAAAGCTAAGTGAAAATGCAAGAAGACTTCAAAGGGACTTGGGCAGGTTCAGTGGAATATTATGCAAATGTGGAATATTATGTGAATAAGTGTGAAGTTACCCCAAAAAATACAGAAATTAGGATATTTCTTAAATAAGAAGAGGTTAGGAAATGCAGGCATTCATAAGGATCTGAGTGTCTTTGCCCATGAGCCATGAGAAGTTAGTATGCAGATGTAGCAAGCCATTTGGAAGGTAAATGGTATTGTTAGCCTTCATCGTAAGGGGATTTGAAAACAGAAGTAAAGATATCTCACAGCAATCGTAGAAAGCTTTGGTAAGATGCAACCTCACCAAACCACAGAATTGCTACAGAGCAGAAGGAGGCCATTCTGCCCATCATGCCTTTGCAAGCTCTCCAAATGAGCATCTTGCCTTACAACATTTTCCTGCCTTCTCCCCGTGACCCTGCATCTTTCCAATAGCCATTTGATAGCCTCATTCCACTCTGTCTCTACCAGACTCCCAGGTAGTGCATTTGTTACCCTAACAACCTGCTATGCAAAAATACTTTTCCTCAAATCGCTTTTGCTTCTTTTATTCATCACTTTAAACCTGTGCCTCTTGATCCTGATCATTTCTCCCAGATCTGTACCAATTATGAAAACTTCAATCAGATCCCCACTTGGCCTTCCCTTCTCCAATCAGTTCATCCCTGAAATTCCTCATCCCTGGAACTATTCCCATAAGCCTCTTCAGCTCTCTCTCTTCAATTATCTCACTGATGGTCTCCAAATGGATGTAGGATAACCTTAGATCAGTAAAAGCTAGCCTGCATGAGTAACACAAAGGAAGGCCCAGAACTCTACAGGCTGACATAGTATCCTCAACAAATTCAATATCATCTCCCTGCTCTTGTAATCATGTTCCCTAACTATAAAGCTTAGGAAACTGTGTGCTTTTTAACTACTCTCCTTTCCTGTTCTGCCACCCTTAATTAATTATATACATATACAGTTGGAACTTGGAGTTCTTTTAATATTTTAGGTATTTTCCAAAATCAAGCTATTCAGGGTTGTTATTATACATTGTGTACAGTTTTAGTCTCCTTGGCTAAAGAGGTATAGGGGAGTGGTCATACGGTGTGGTTCCCCAGACCAATTCTCAGGATGGTGGGATTGTTTTACAAAGAGAGAGAGTGAGGAAATTGGTTCTACATTCTCTCGAGATTTAAAGAATGAGAAAGTGATCTCACTGAAATTTAAATTCTTGCAGGGTATAAGTAGATGGGTTGGGGTGTGGACCGGGGACGTAACGTCAGGATAAAAATCAGGCCTTTTCAGACTGAGACGAAGTGCAATTTCTTCACTAGAAGATGGTGAATCCTTGGAATTCTTTACCTCAGAGGGGTGTGGAAGCTCAATCATTGAACATGTTCAAGACAGGATTTGATAAGTTTCTGGAGAGTAAGGAAAGCAGGGGAATATGGGATTGGCGTCCGAAAGTAACACTGAGGTAGATGATCAGCCACGGTCCAATTGAATGGTGGAGCAGGGCTGAATGAACTATAGCTTCCCTTCACCTTCTCCACTACGTTTCCCAAACTATTTTTTGGAGCAACTCTTAATGCCTCAGACTTGGTCTGGTCCCAATGTGAAAACTTGATGGATACAGGAGTTATTGAACGGGAGTTGAGGTGGACAAAGTCAAATTATATAAAGCAGGATACAGGGGAGCCCTGATTTGCAAACTTCCAATTTACACACGCTAATATTGACAATTGCGATCCCATAGAGGAGTGTAATTTTAAAGATCCGACATGCAAATTTTTTTTTGTATTTATATTGTCCTGTGTTGCGTCCGATGCACTAAAGAACTGACTTATTCACCACCCGGCACTGCCTGTAGTACCTTTTCATATTTAACTATCAAATTTCACATCAACAGTAGACATCCCAGATCTATGTTTGGAAATGTAAATTCTTATTGTGCCAGTGTTATCTTAGATGACAGAGCCAATAGTACTGTGGAGAGTGTGGTACTGGAAAAGCACAGCAGGTCAGGCAGCATCCGAGGAGCAGGAGAATCAACGCTTCAGGCAAGAGCCCTTCATCAGGAATAGCTCTGTGTGTTAACTCACAGCAGGTAGATTGCAGCGGTTCAAGAAGGGACCTCACCACCACCTTCTCAAGGGGCAACTAGGGACGGGCAATAAATGCTGGGCCAGCCAGCGATGCCCACATCCCACAAAAACGATTTTAAAAAGACCTAACGAGGCACAGATTTTGTCCTAATCAACCTGTTAAGAAAGGTTATGACATACCCCTAGAGCAGGTGGGACTTGAAACTTTACCTCCTGGATCAGAGGGAGGGACACTGCACCACTATAGCCCCCTGACATGGGCTTCATAGCTGATTCTTTGATATGGTCCAAGCTACCAAAACAAAAAGTAATCAGCTCAACCTCTGGAGCCATGTTATCATAAACTAAGCAAAAGCCACACTAAATAGGCTGTGAATGAGCAGAAACTTGGAATTAAACTCGGCAGAAACACATGTCTGACATTGAGTTTTGATGTACACTGTACCACTGAGTCCGAAAAATAATTGGACGTAGTCAAGAGAGACGGAGAAGTTCCCTGTACAAAATTTGCTCACTCTCCTTCCCTTCTAGCTAATTGTGTGCTGTGAAAAAATGTTAAGTATGTGCGTTAGAAACCTGTCAGTCCTTGGATTTCCTCAACATGGGCTCCATCATTAGAACCATTGTGACCCCAAAATCATGTCCCAAAACTTCACTGGAGTAGTGACCACCTGACTCTAGATCTTGTTTATAATATGGACATGAACTGTTAACAATTCTCTCACTGTGATCTAACCAGGATTTGATGAATATTTATTTAAAGTTTTACGTAACTTCTCCTACCCCTCTGGAAATGAGTCCCTAGGCTTTATTTCCTTTCTTATGGCATCATTAATTGATGAAGTTACTTTTAGAGATTTATGGAGTCATGGAATTATCGAATTTTTTCATACAGAAGGAGGCCAATCGACCCATCGCGCCTGTACCAGCTCCTGACGGAGCTACCCAGCTCGTCCCACTCTCCAGCCCTATCTCCTAGCCCTCTAAATTCATCACTTTCAAATATATATCCAGCTCTGTCTTGAAAGCTGGTATAGAATTTGCCTCCACCACTCTCCCAGGCAGCACATTCCTCCTCCTCACACTCGTGGCTCTCTTGCTAACAATCTTGAAATTGTGACCTCTAGTTACTGACATCACCAACTAGTGCAAACAGAATATCCTTCTTTATTCTATCAAAGTCATTCATAATTTTGAACACCTCAATAAGGTCACCTCTTAATCTTCTCTGTTCCAAGGAGAATAAGCCCAATTTCTCTACTCTTTCCCTGTATCTAAAATCTTTCATTCCTGGTATCATTCAGGTAAATCTCCTTTGAACGTTCTCCAGGGCCTTAATATCCTTTCTTAAATAACTGAACACAATCCTCCAAATGTGGTCTGACCAATGATTTGTAGAGGTGTAACATCAATTTCTTGGTTCTATACTCTATGCCTCTCTTTATAATTCCAGGAGCTTAACAATTAAAATCTGTTTCAATTTGCCTGGCCACCTTCAGAGAATAATGGACATGAACCCTGAGGTCCTTCAGCTCCTGAACTCCTCTCAAAGCTGTACCATTATACCTGTATTGTTTATCTGTATTTTTCTTACATGCATTCTAATGCATTACCTCACATTTCGCTGCATTGAAATTCCTCTGCCAGGTGTCTGCCCATTTGACCATGTCAATGTCCCTCTGGATTCCCTCAGCATCAACCTTACAATTCACTAGCTTAGTATCACCTGCAAATTTAGAGATTTTGCCATCAATACCAATATCCAAATCATTTATAAAAATCAGAAAAAGCATGGGTTCCAACACTGATCCCTGGGGAAAACTGCTTTCAACTTGTCTCCAATCTGAGAAATGCCCATCTATACGTACCCTTTGTTTCCTATCTTTTAGCCAACTCCTAATCCATGTTGGCTCGGACCCATCAATTCCAAACATTTCTAATTTACTCACCAACTTGCCATGTGATAATGTATCAAATGCTTTCTCAAAGTCCAAATATAGAACATCCACAGCACAGCCCTCATCCACTGCCTGTGTCATATCATCAAAGAACTCATTTACATTTGGCAGATATGACCTGCCTTGAACAAAGTCACATTGACTGTCTGGGACAATCTTATTTTTCTCTACTGTTTATTTATCTTACCCTGTATTATGGCCTCCATCAGTGTCCCCATCCAGGTCTGTAGTTTTCTGGGTTATCCTTTGTCCCTTACTTAAACGACGGTATCATATTTGCACTCCTCCAGACTCCCGGGATTAATTCTGTGTTCAGAAAGGCCTGGAAAATTTCTATTAACAGCTTCATAACTTGCTGCCTTACCTCTCGAAGCAAACCAGGACGCATCCCATTCAGGCCTGGTGACTTCTCTACCTGGAGTTTTGCTCGTCTTTTTAGTACCCCTTCTCAATCTATCAGCATTCTGGATATCAGCACGGTGGCTCAGTGGTTAGCACTGCTGCCTCATAGTGCCAGGGACTTCACTCCCCCCTTGGCCGACTGTCTGTGTGGAGTTTGTACATTCTCCCCCGTGTCTGCGTGGGTTTCCTCCGGTTTCCTCCCACAATCCAAAGATGTGCAGGTCAGGTGAATTGGCCATGCTAAATTGCCTGTAGTGTTAGGTGCGTTAGTCAGAGGGAAATATAAAGTAAAGGAATGGGTCTGGGTGGATTACTCTTCAGAGGGTCGGTGTGGACTTGTTGAGCCAAAGAGCCTGTTTCCACACTGCAGGGAATCTAATCTATCGTTGTACTATTCAGTTGCTCAACACCCACATTTTCAATTAGGCTATTGTCACCACCTTCTATTTTGGTAAAGACAGAAGCAAAATATTCAATTAGTATCCCTGCCACATTCTTTGCTTCGGTGAACGGCTTATGCTGCTTGTTCCCTACGACCTCCACTCTATCCTTCAGTAATCTTTTACTATTAATATGTTTGAAGAACATTTTACTCTTTGAGTGCAGACTGCTATCCTTTGCTCTTAGCACTCCTTATTCCAGCCTTAGCCTCTCTCCTGCATTTGAGATACTCTTCCTGGGTTCTATTGCTGTTCTGCATCATATGCCTACATTTTCTTCCTTATTCTCTCTGTTATCATCCCAGGATACTCTAACTTTGGACACCTCATTTTTATTTCTCACGGATATGCACCTAACTTGCACCTGATTCATCTCTTTTGACGTTCTCCCATGTCCCATCCCATTTGGGATCTCTGCTCCCAATTTTTATTGCTCCTCCCCCTGACTTAGCCACTTATTTTCCAATAAGTATGCCTCCAAAATGCAGCATGTCAAACTTTATTTGCTAATTAGGCAATGATTCTGAAAGTTTACTTGTTCCCTTTGGTGTTACCAATACCTTCCCATTTTGGGACAAAAACAGAAAACGCTAGAAATTCTCAACAGGTCTGGCAGCTTCTACAAGAAGGTCCCTTGTCCATGGAGGGAGAGGCAGGAGAAGATTAAAAAGACCACAACATAGATGTCATGAGAGACTATTGCTCAAGAACGGTCACCAGTCAGTGTGGGTCATAGGTCTTACCCTCATTGCACAATTGCAATGAACATACGCCAACTGGAAATTCTTTAGAGTGATCAGAGTGAGCCTTGAATTATGAACACGGATATTTTCTTGGCGAATGGTGATTTTACTGGTTGTGGGAACTGAGTTCCAATGGTTTGCAACCGCTCACCAACGTGACTGCTCTCAGTGCCTGTTCTCGTCATTAACATCTAGAAAGGACTTTGACCGGATGGCATTCCAGAGTCTCAGAGTTTCCTCACCACTGCATATCCCACTGGAACCTACAACCTTTCAGTTCAAAAATGAAGATTCGCTTCAGCTGATACAGAGCTAACCTTTACTCATATAACTGTGGTGTTACTGTACACCTACACATGTACGGTGTCTGAATAAGTCAAATTCCATTTGTATTATTTGGGATTCTGGGTGTTGGGCTTGTACGCTGGGATTCTGTCAGTTTGTTGATGAAAGCCAATCATTATTTTGATGTTAAGATTTACATATAATTCCATTTGCGTACAAACTAGTTGCTGCTATACATTAAGATCTGTCTCTCACGCTCCCTTTCCCTTCATACCTTCCCTACACTGCGATTACCAATCACAGCCTGTTATTGTGAACTCCCTGACTGTAAAAAGAGCAATATGTGGTCATAGATAGAGTCATAGAGATGTACAGCATGGAAACAGAGCCTTCGCTCCAACCCGACCATGCCGACCAGATATCCCAACCCAATCTAGTCCCATTCACGAGCGCTTGACCCATATCCCTCCAAACCCTTCCTATTCATAGACCCATCCCTTGCCTTTTAAATGTTGCAATTGTACCAGCCTCCACCACATCCTCTGGCAGCTCATTCCATACACATACCACCCTCTGTGTGAAAAAGTTGCCCCTTAGGTCTCTTTTATATCTTTCCCCTCTCACCCTAAACCTATGCCCTCTAGTTCTGGACTCCCCCACCCTAGGGAAAAGACTTTGTCTATTTATCCTATAAATGCCTTTCATGAATTTATAAACCTCTTCAAGATCACCCCTCAGCCTTTGATACTCCAGAGAAAACAGTCCCAGCCTATTCAACCTCTCCCTACAGCTCAAATCCTCCAAACCTGGCAACATCCTTATCAATCTTTTTTGAACCCTTTCAAGTTTCACAACATCTTTCCGATAGGAAGGAGACCAGAATTGCATGCGATATTCTAAAAGTGGCCTAACCAATGTCCTGTACAGCTGCAACATGACCTCCCAACTCCTGTACTCAATATTCTGACCAATTTGGCAAATAGAATTAATGAGAATCCAAAGGGTTTTTACAAATACTTTAAGGACAAAAGAGTAACTCGGGAGAGAATAGGACCCCTCAAAGATCAGCAAAGCAGCCTTTGTGTGGAGCCGCAGAAAATGGGGGAGATATTAAATGAGTATTTTGCATCAGTATTTACTGTAGAAAAGGATATGGAAGATATAGACTGTAGGGAAATAGATGGTGACACCTTGCAAAATGTCCACATTACAGAGGAGGAAGTGCTGGATGTCTTGAAATGCAAAAAGGTGGATGAATCACCAGGACCTGATCAGGTGTACCCTAGACCTCTGTGGGAAGCTAGAGAAGTGATTGATGGGCCTCTTGCTGAGATATTTGTATCATCGATAGACACAGGTGAGGTGCCGAAAGACTGGAGGTTGGCTAACGTGGTGTCACTGTTTAAGAAGGGTGGTAGGGACAAGCCAGGGAACTGTAGACCAGAAAGCCTGATGTCGGTAGTGGGCAAGTTATAGAGTCATAGAGATATACAGCATGGAAACAGACACTTCGGTCCAACCCGTCCATGCCAACCAGATATCCCAAACTAATCTAGTCTCACTTGCAACACCCAGCCCATATCCCTCCAAACCCTTCCTATTCATATATCCATCCAAATGCCTCTTAAATGTTGCAATTGTACCAGCCTCCACCACATCCTCTGGCAGCT
The DNA here is from genome assembly GCF_047496795.1 of Chiloscyllium punctatum. NCBI lineage: Eukaryota > Metazoa > Chordata > Chondrichthyes > Orectolobiformes > Hemiscylliidae > Chiloscyllium > Chiloscyllium punctatum. The sequence continues at coordinate 20,064,745 of NC_092741.1, read as the reverse complement.
CATTCCATACACGTACCACCCTCTGTGTGAAAACATTGCCCCTTAGGTCTCTTATATCTTTCCCCTCTCACCCTAAACCTATGCCCTCCAGTTCTGGACTCCCCGATCCCAGGGAAAAGACTTTGCCTATTTATCCTATCCATGCCCCTCATAATTCTGTAAACCTCTATAAGGTCACCCCTCAGTCTCCGATGCTCCAGGGAAAACAGCCCCAGCCTGTTCAGCCTCTCCCTGTAGCTCAGATCCTCCAACCCTGGCAACATCCTTATAAATCTTTTCTGAACCCTTTCAAGTTTCACAACATCTTTCCGATAGGAAGGAGACCAGAATTGCACGCAATATTCCAACAGTACCCTAACTAATGCTGCAACATTACAGTCATGTACAACCGCCACATGACCTCCCAACTCCTGTACTCAATACTCTGACCAATAAAGGAAAGCATACCAAATGCCTTCTTCACTATCCTATCTACCTGCGACTCCACTTACAAGGAGCTATGAACCTGCACTCCAAGGTCTCTTTTTTCAGCAACACTCCCTCGGACCTTACCATTAAGTGTATAAGTCCTGCTAAGATTTGCTTTCCCAAAATGCAGCACCTCGCATTTATCTGAATTAAACTCCATCTGCCACTTCTCAGCCCATTGACCCATCTGATCAAGATCCTGTTGTAATCTGAGGTAACCCTCTTTGCTGTCCACTACACCTCCAATTTTGGTGTCATCTGTAAACTTACTAACTGTACCTCTTATGCTCGCATCCAAATCATTTATGTAAATGACAAAACGTAGAGGGTCCAGCACCGATCCTTGTGGCACTCCACAGGTCACAGGCCTCCAGTCTGAAAAACAACCCTCCACCACCACCCTCTGTCTTCTACCTTTGAGTCAGTTCTGTATCCAAATGGTTAGTGCTCCCTGTATTCCATGAGATACAACCTTGCTAATCAGTCTCCCATGGGGAACCTTGTCAAACGCCTTACTGAAGTCCACATAGATCACATCTACTGCTCTGCCCTCATCAATCGTGTTTGTTACTTCATCAAAAAACTCAATCAAGTTTGTGAGACATGATTTCCCACGCACAAAGCCATGTTGACTATCCCTAATCAGTCCTTGCCTTTCCAAATACATGTACATCCTGTCCCTCAGGATTCCCTCCAACAACTTGCCCACCACCGAGGTCAGGCTCACGGGTCGATAGTTCCCTGGCTTGTCCTTACCACCCTTCTTAAACAGTGGCACCACTGTTTAGCCAACCTCCAGTCTTCCAGCACCTCACCTGTGACTATCGATAATACAAATATCTCAGTAATCACTTCTCTAGCTACTCACAGAGTTCTCGGGTGCACCTGATCAGGTTGTTGGAGGGAATCCTGAGGGACAGGATGTACATGTATTTGGAAAGGCAACAACTGATTACGGATAGTCCACATGGCTTTGTGCGTGGGAAATCATGTCTCACAAACTTGATTGAGTTTTTTGAAGAAGTAACAAAGAGGATTGATGAGGGTAGAGCAGTAGACATGATCTATATGGACTTCAGTAAGGTGTTCAACAAGGTTCCCCATGGGAGACTGATTAGCAAGGTTAGATCTCATGGAATACAGGGAGAACTAGCCATTTGGATACAGAAGACAGAGGGTGGTGGTGGAGGGTTGTTTTTCAGACTGGAGTCTGTGACCAGTGGAGTGCCACAAGGATTGGTGCTGCGTCCTCTACTTTTTGTCCTTTATGTAAATGATTTGGATGCGAGCATAAGGGGTATGGTTAGTATGTTTGCAGATGATCCCAAAATTGGAGGTGTATTGGACAGCGAAGAGGGTTACCTCAGATTACAACAGGATCTTGATCAGATGGGTCAATGGACTGGGAAGTGGCAGATGGAGTTTAATTCAGATAAATGCGAGATGCTGCATTTTGGGAAAGCAAATCTTAGCAGGACTTATACACTTAATGGTAAGGTCCTAGAGAGTGTTGCTGAACAAAGAGACCTTGGAGTGCAGGTTCATAGCTCCTTGAAAGTGGAGTCGCAGGTAGATAGGATAGTGAAGAAGGCATTTGGTATGCTTTCCTTTATTGGTCAGAGTACTGATTACAGGAGTTGGGAGGTCATGTTGAGGCTGTACAGGTCATTGGTTAGGCCACTGTTGGAATATTGCATGCAATTCTGGTCTCCTTCCTTTTGGAAGGATGTTGTAAAACTTGAAAGGGTTCCGAAAAGATTTACAAGGATGTTGCCAGGGTTGGAGGATCTGAGCTACAGGGAGAGGCTGAACAGGCTGGGGCTGTTTTCTCTGGAGCGTTGGAGGCTGAGGGGTGACCTTATAGAGGTTTACAGAATTATGAGGGGCATGGATTGGATAAATAGACAAAGTCTTTTCACTGGGATCGAGGAGTCCAGAACTAGAGGGCATAGGTTTAGAGTGAAAGGGGAAAGACATAAAAGAGACCTAAGGGGCAACTTTTTCACGCAGAGGGTGGTACGTGTATGGAATGAGCTGCCAGAGGATGTGGTGGAGGCTGGTAAAATTGCAACATTTAAGAGGCATTTGGATGGGTATATGAATAGGAAGGGTTTGGAGGGATATGGCCAGGTGCTTGCAGGTGGGACTAGATTGGGTTCGGATATCTGGTCGGCATGGACGGGTTGGACTGAAGGGTTTGTTTCCATGCTGTACATCTTTATGACTCTATCAATGCCTTTTTCACTATCCTATCTACCTGCGACTCCACTTTCAAGGAGCTATGAACCTGCACTCCAAGGTCTCTTTGTTCAGCAACACTCCCTAGGACCTTACCATTTGCTAAGATTTGCTTTCCCAAAATGCAACACTTTGCATTTATCTAAATTAAAGTCTATCTTCCGCTCCTGATCCCAATAGCCCATCTGATCAAGACCCCATTGTAATCTGAGGTAACCTTCTTCGCTGTCCAGTTTTGGTATCATCACCATACTTACTAACTATCCTTTCTATGTTCACATCCAAATCATTTATATAAATTACGAAAAGTAGAGGACCTAGCACCGATCCTTGTGGCACTCCACTGGTCACAGGCCTCCAGTCTGAAAAACAACCCTCCACCACCACCCTCTGTCTTCTACCTTTGAGCCAGTTCTGTATCCAAATGGCTAGTTCTCCCTGTATTCCATGAGATCTAACCTTGCTAATCAGTCTCCCATGGGGAACCTTGTTGAATGCCTTACTGAAGTCCATATAGATCACATTCACCGCTCTGCCCTCATCAATCTTCAATCAAGTTTGTGAGACATGATCTCCCACGCACAAAGCCTTGTTGATTATCCCTAATCAGCCCTAGCCTTTCCAAAGACATGTAAATTCTGTCCCTCGGGATTACTTCCTACAACTTGTCCACCACCGACTTCAGGCTCACTGGTCTATAGTTCCCTGGCTTCAATAATGGTACCACATTAGCCAACCTCCAGTCTTCCAGCACCTCACCTGTGACTATCAATGATATAAATATCTCAGCAAGAGGCCCAGCAATCACTTCCCTAGCCTCCCACAGAGATCTAGGGTACACCTGGTCAGGACCTGGGGATTTATCCACCTTTACCCGTTTCAAGACATCCAGCACTTCCTCCTCTGTAATATGGACATTTTTCAAGATGCCACCATCTATTTCCCCACATTCTATATCTTCCATGCCCTTCTCCACAGTAAATACTGATGCAAAATACTCGTTTAGTATCTCCCCCATCTTCACAGTTCCACACAAAGGCCACCTTGCTGATCTTTGCGGGGTCCTACTCTCTCCCTAGTTACTTTTTTGTCCTTAATGTATTTGTAAAAACCCTTTGAATTCTCCTTAACCCTAGTTGCCAACAATACCTCATGCCCCCTTTTTGCCCTCCTGATTTCCCTCTTAAGTATACTCCTACTGCCTTTATACACTTCTAAGGACTCCCTCGATCTATCCTGTCTACCTTACATATGCTTCCTTCTTTTTCTTAACCAAACCCTCAATTTCTCTCGTCACCTGGCATTCCCTCCACCTACCAGCCTTGCCTTTCACCCTAACAGGAATACTGTCTCTGGACTCTCATTATCTCATTTCTGAAGGCTTCCCATTTTCCAGCCGTCCCTACAAACATCTGCCCCCAATCAGCTTTTGAAAGTTCTTGCCTAATACCTTCAAAATTAGCCTTCCCCCAGTTTAGAACTTCAACCTTTAGATCTGGTCTATCCTTTTCCAAGGTCTGGTCTATCCTTTTACTCGACAGTCCTCTACAGTAGAACCAGATCAGGTATTAATGTGCTGTGTTGTGATGTGATAAAGAGTAATGTTGTGATGTGATAATCTTCAGATCTAATCTTCCCCTTCGCTCCCCCCATCAACTTGCTGCCATCTTGGATTTCCATCTCAGAGATAGAGTCCTGCTGCATTGTTTAGTTGGCACAGCAGTGTTTGGGCTGGTACTCAGTGGTGTTCACATAGAGCGATTCAATATATAACTCCAAGCTATGGTATGTGCTGCTGGGAATGTGATAGACACTGCTGCCAGTACGTGTGTGTGTGTACTGAGCCCAGCAACAGGGACGTTGAATGAGAAAACAGGGCTCCATCTTAAACAGGCCAGTTCCTCATTCACTGTTGGAGGGAGTGGGTTGGCCTGTCTCCTCTTGGCTGACATTTAAAGACATTTCCAACAAAAGTCTTTGAATCCCCTCCAGTAGGGCTAGCAGCTCTAGCCCATGCTTTAGAGACAGCCAGCCTGTTGCTATCGGAACATTTTGCATGCTATTTTTTGCGTGTAAAGTACCAGAGGCCATGATTTACACAGGCGCAGGTGATTAATCTCATTCAAATCACTTTCCACCACTTCTGATTTTCCATCCACATTAAAATACACATCCTGTCTCACAATACCAGATCCATCCATGGTTCTTGTTTAGCTTCACACTTGCATGCACTCAGCAAAAAAGGAAGAAATGGCTTCTCTCTCCTGTTCGTGTGTTTGATTAGCTGCATCCTCTCTGTTCTGACAGACCTTGTGTCATTCCAGCCAGCCTGGGCCAAGCCTGAGTTGGTTAGCTCAGTTAGCTGGACTACTAGTTTGGGATATGGACTTTTTTATCTTTATTCATCCACGGGATGGGAGTGTCGCTGGCAGGGCCAGCATTTATTGCCCATCCCTAATTGCCCAGAGGGCAGTTAAGAGTTACCACATTGCAGTGGGTCTGGAGTCACATGTAGGCCAGACCACGTAAAGATGGCAGTTTCCTTCCCTCAAGGACATCAGGGAACCAGGTATGGCTTTCTAACAACTGACAACAGGTTCATGGTCATTGTTAGACCCTTAACTCAGATTCTTTTATTGAATTCAGATTCCACCATCTATCATGGTGGGATTTGAACCCAGATCCCCAGAACTGAGTTTCTGGATGAGTAGTCTTGTGATAAAACCACTTGGCCATTGCCTCCACGTACACTAGTCTATATATTAACAGCTTTAGGGTTCAATTCCAATACTGGCTGAGGGTTAGCTCAAAGGGGTTGCCTGAGGTATGGTGACCATCAGATTAAATCAATGCCCAAGGTGTCTCACTCTCTGATGTGGGAGTATCCTCTGGGAGGATGCTAACTTGCTGCACACTGTAAGAGAAACCCACTTTTCAAAATAAAATCTTATAGTGAAGCTTGTGTTTGTTACTTCATCTCTGCCCTGGAGGTTGTGAGCTACCCATAGAATCCCTACAGTGTGTAAAGAGGCCCTTTGGCCCAATAAGTCCACACTAACCCTCCGAAGAGTATCTCACCCAAACCCATTCCCCTAACCTCTCAATCTGCATTTGCCTCTGACTAATAGACCTAACCGACACATCCCTGAACATTATGGGCAATTTAGCATGGTCAATTCACCTGACTGTGGAAGGAAACCCAAATATCCAGATGAAACCCACGCAGACACGGGGAGAATGTGCAAACTCCACACAGACAGTCAACCGAGGTTAGAATCGAACCTGGGTTCCTGGCGCTGTGAGGCAGTGGTGCTAACCATTGAGCCATCCTATTGCATGATGTGGTGAAGGAACCCCCAAGTCAGGGATGCTCAAGAGGCTGGAATGAGAAGAGCACAGTGAACTCTAAGTGCTACGGGCTTAGAGTGAAGGGACAAGGCCACAAAGGGATTCTGATTTTTAACATTGAAATGTTGTTGAACTGCAGGGAGCCAATGCAGTGAGCTCAGAGGCTAACCTGGATTTAACATACGTTAAAACACAGACAATTTGGATGGCTTCAAGTTTATTAAAGGGTACACTGTGGGTGGCTGCCAAGGAAAGCATTGGAATAGTCAGGTAAAGTGCATTGAACAAGAGGTTAACAGAGGTCGTGGCGAAGAGGCATGGTGTTATAGAGCCACAGGGTGGATGGGTCAGAATGATTGGTCTGGCTCTGACCAAGGTAGTGAACTAACCAAGTCTGCCAGGGCACGATGTGGAGACAGGAGTTAGACAACCGAGTGCAGAGTGGGGTCAACACATTCAGTTTACCAAACGTTTAACTGTGAGTTATTCTGCAGGACTGGCGAGTGGAAGGTGGTGGGCTGAACAACAACTGCAAGGACAGGGGTGCAGCAGTAAAGGGGAAGTACAGTAAAAGCTGGTCATGTGGGGGAGGAAGGGAGATAGTTCATCCACAATCAGGATACCCCAGCTTCGGGGGTGGGGTGGGGGAGTGGTGGTAGGGGCAGTTTCGAGCATAGTCATCTCACATACCAGGGGCTTGGTGTGGGGGTGCAATTGGTGTTGTGGGCAGCTACAGGTATGGATTAAAATATCTGTGCCGACAGTCAGAGTGAGAGATGTGTCTGTGTGCACATGTGCGTTTGCGTCTGTCTGTTGTGCGTCTGTGTGCATCTATGTGTGTGTCTGTGTGTGCGTGCGTCTGTGTGTGTGTCTGTGTGTGTGTGTCTGTGCGTGCATGTGTGTATGTGTGCATGTGCATGTCTGTGTGTGCGCGTGTGCGTCTGTGTGTGTGTCTGTGTGTGCATGTGTGTATGTGTGCGTGTGCGTGTCTGTGTGTGTGCGCATGCGTCTGTGTGTGTGTGTGTGTGTGTGTAAGATCTGTGAGGGGGAGGGGAGTGGGAGGCCTGTAGGACCCACCGATGGGGAAACAACATTTCACATCCAGGAGCGGACACACAGCTGCGAGCCCCCTTAACCCCTGCTCATCGGATTGCATCATCCCCCTGGATGGGTACCACACTGACCCAGACATCACCGAGCTCCTCATTCACACTAACCCCTCCTCAATAGACACAACTGGAAAGAGTCGGGACAGTGTAGGGTGAGGGCTGAGGGTATCAGCAGCACCCAGGGCCCTGTAAATACGGCCTTGTTCCTCTTGGTTCAGATGCTGCAGCTGGCTCTCAGCATAGACCACAATCCGTGGGACATCCTGCCGCTGGGGCCTCAATCTAGAGCAGTTACATTCAGACTCAATTCAGACACACAAATAACTAGTCAGGAACATAGAAACATAGAAAACAGGAGCAGGACCAGACCACTTTTGGAATATTATGTGCACTTCTGGCCTCCCGCTATAGGAAGGATATTGTGAAACTTGAAAGGGTTCAGAAATGATTTACAAGGACGTTGCCAGGATTGGAGGATTTGAGCTATCGGGAGAGGCTGAACAGGCTGGGGCTGTTTTCCCTGGAGCGTCGGAGGCTGAGGGGTGACCTTATAGATGTTTACAAAATTATGAGGGGCATGGATAGGGTAAATGGACAAAGTCTTTTCTCTGGAGTGGGGGAGTCCAGAACTAGAGGGCATAGGTTTAGGGTTAGAGGGGAAAGATATAAAAGAGACCTAAGGGGCAACTCTTTCACACAGAGGGTGGTACGTGTATGGAATGAGCTGCCAGAGGATGTGGTGGAGGCTGGTACAATTGCAACATTTAAGAGACATCTGGATGGGTATATGAATAGGAAGGGTTTGGAGGGACCTGGACATGGGCTGGCAAATGAGACTAGATTAGTTTGGGATATCTAGTCGGCATGGAGTTGGACTGAAGGGTCTGTTTCTGTGCTGTACATCTCTGTAACTCTATGAGTAGGCCATTTGGCCCTTCAAACCTTCTCTGAATTCAATATGATCATGGTTGATCCAGCTCAGTACCCTTTGACCCCTTTAACCCTCGGAACTATATCCAACTCCTTCTTGAAAACATACATTTTGGTCTCAGCCACTGCCTATGGCAATGAATTCAGAGTCAGGGTGGCACGGAGGTTCATTGGTTAGCACTGCTGCCTCCCAGCACTGGGGACCTGGGTTCGATACCACCTTTGGGTGACCGTCTGTGTGGAGTTTGCATGTTCTCCCTGTGTCTGTGTGGGTTTCCTCCGGGTGCCCTGGTTTCCTCCCACAGTCCAAAAATGTGCAGATTAGATGGATTGTCCGTACTAAATTGCCCCATATTGTCCAGGGATATGTAGGCCAGGGAGAGTTGTGGGGTTGTAGGGATGGGATGGGTCTAAGTGGGATGCTCTTTGAAGGCTCGGTGTAGATTCGATGTGCCGAATGGCCTGCTTCCACACTGTAGAGGTTTTATGATTCCACAGTCTCCCTACCATCTGGGAGAAGACATTTTTCCTAATCTCTGTCGTAAACAGCCTACCCCAGTATTGTTAAACTGTGACCCCTTGGTTCTGGATTCCCTGGTCATCAGGAACATTAATCCTGTCAAGTCCTGTTAAAATTTTATAGGTTTCTATGAGATTCCACTCTCCCTCATTTTTTTTTTAAAACAAGCTAAGATGTAAGGTCAAGGCGGTCGTATTATTTATTAAAAAAAGACTGCAGGGTAATATTGTCATCCATGCCACCACAGACTCCTCAATAAGTTTTCTTCTTCCTCACCATCTGGCTCTGTGTAAATGGACTCCCTAGTCTGCAGCTGGAGTCAATGGAGACTGTCATTAGTGGAGCCCCTTAACCCTGGAGGTTAGGCCAGCTGCAGAGCTCTCACGGTGACGATCTCACCAGAATGCCCTCCTACTTTCTCCCAGGATCTGGGCTGCTGGGGGCTGGGGCAGGTTGGAGGGGTTGCAAGACTGGCATTGACTCTGTTGGTGGGACATGGACATCTCAGCATCTCCGCGAGAGCGTTCCCAGACCCCTCCCGAGGGAGACTGGATTCCCTCCTTGTTGTGAGCGGGGGTGGGTTGGTGAAGACTTGAATGCCAGGGTCCCCTCCCTTTCTGCTCGTCCTGTGGGAGGCTGATGGCGGTGAGCACAAGGGAGGGAAGATGTGGCAGATGATGGTGAGACAGTAAAGTCTGGCTCTGGGTGGGAGGTGGGTGCAGCAGTAAAGATTGAGTGAGCGTGAGGTGGCAGTGAGAAAACGTTGGCATCTAGCCTGGCACAGCAGAGAAGGTCATTGACCTCCATATGGCTCTGCTGGTCCTCCCTCTGGACTGTGGGAGCTGGCACTGAGCTGGCTGGTGACCTTGGGCCAGGCTACCAGGGTCTGGTGGAGTGGCTTCCTCTGCCGGCCTTCCAGGAAGAGGAGTCCACTCCTCAGCACCAGTCCCTCGACCGGGACCTCCAGGTGTTTGTGGGAGAATCACAGTGCCATCTTCCCCTTTCTCCGACATGTTCCAACTCCCTACCTGACTGAGCAGGAATGCCAGTGCGCATACATCCAAACATGACCTAAGTGCCAGGGATCCCAGTCTTCAGGCAGTATCCAGTGGTCGATGAGGTGCCCTGGGAATGGCATGTGGGAAGGTGGGACCAGCAGCAGGTATGACAGATGCCATAGGGGCAGGGTTGGTGGTTAATGTGGGGGTTTGGGAAGATACAGAGAGAAAACCTGTTAGCCACTTGGTGAAAATCCCACCAAAAAAACTCAACATAAGTGGGGCTTAGCCAAAAGTCATATGGTGTGGCTCTATATCACCAGCTAGACCGTCCAGCAGGAGAAAACAGTACCTCCCCCTTACTCAGGACCTAACATACTTCAATAAGATCACCACTCCTTCTCAATTCCAGAGCAAATAGACTATCAGTCTTTACATTGGTCAACCCTCTGTTTATTTGAAAAGGCTATCAAGCAACAGATTACCTCACATCAGCTGCATTCGACTGCATACTGAAGGAAGATTAGGCAGGTTAACACCTTGTGTTAATAACAGACATAGAAATGTTGTGCAAATATCGTTAAAATAATTGTGAATTGACGTCACAAGCATTTATCTCAAAACAACCGCTGTGACCTCTGACCTAAGTCTTTGCATCCTCATCTCTCTGAGTCATAGCATCAGGGGTTCAAGCCCCATTTGGGGACATTACAGCAGGAGATCTGGCCTGACCCTCCAGTGCAGTGTGGAGGGACGGCTGCACTGTTGTGTGTGCCTTCGTCCACGTGAGATGTTAAATTCTCTGTCATCTCAGATGAACACAAGAATGTCTTCCAGCACCTTCTTGGTGAAGAGCAGGGGAGTGCTCCCTGACAACGTGACCGATATTTGTCACAAACGCACAATCCGGTGATCATTATCCAATGTGGAGCAAATGGGCTGAATGGCCTCCTGTACAGTTACATCTCAAGGACCTGATATTATTGATCAGAGGTTATACAAGTCTTTCTTTTTATTTGGAGAAACTCTGTTTTTTTAATCTGGTAACACAAGACATTGCACTCGCTAGCTTTCAAAGCTCTCATTACTGGCATCGTTTGACTGGACATTTGACTTCTTTCTATGTCTGAGTTTTCATCTGGGATGTCAGTATTCTTAGCTTTGATTTTTCCTGGTTCTGCTGATCCTGATATTGACCTCCGAACTAATCTCTGTTTGTGGAAACAGTTCCTCCCATCATGTCCCATTTTGTCAGCATGGATCAGCAGAGGTTGAGCACTTTGGTCCCATACTCGCTAGAGTTTAGAAGAACGAGAGGAGATAGAACATAGAAAAGTACATCACAGAACAGGCCCTTTGGCCCATAATGTTGTGCCAAGGATTATTCCTAATCTAAAATAAAACAACCTAACCTATGCACCCCTCAATTCACTGGTCTCCATGTGCATGTCCAGTAGTCACTTAAATGTCCTTAATGACTCTGCTTCCACCACCACTGCTGGCAACGCATTCACGACTCTCTGTGTAAAGAACCTACCTCTGACATCTCCTCTATACCTTCTTTCTAAGATCTTAAAACTATGACTCCTTGTACCTGCCCCGGGGATAGATCTCTGGCTATTGACTCTATCTATTCCTCTCATTATTTTGTACACCTCGATCAGGTCTCCTCTCTTCCTCCTTCTCTCCAGAGAAAAAAGTCCGAGCTTATTCAACCTTCCTTCATAAGGCAAGCCCTCCAGTCCAGGCAGCATCCTGGTAAACCTTCTTTGCGCCCTCTCCAAAACCTCTGTATCTTTCTTATAGTAGGGCGACCAGAATGGGACACAATATTCCAAGTGTGGTCTCACCAGGGACTTGTAGAGCTGCAGTAAAACCTCGCGGCTCTTAAACTCGATCCCCCGTTAATGAAAGCCAAAACACCATATGCTTTCTTAACAACCCGAGCCACTTGGGTGGCAACTTTGAGGGATTTATGTACTTGCACACCCAGATCCCTCTGTTCCTCCACACTGCCGAGAATCCTGTCTTTAATCCTATATTCAGTACTGAAAATGTGTTGCTGGAAAAGCGCAGCAGGTCAGGCAGCATCCAAGGAACAGGAGAATTGACGTTTCGGGCATAAGGATGCCCGAAACGTCTATTCTCCTGTTCCTTGGATGCTGCCTGACCTGCTGCGCTTTTCCAGCAACACATTTTCAGCTCTGATCTCCAGCATCTGCAGTCCTCACTTTCTCCTCCTATATTCAGCATTCAAATTTGACCTCCCAAAATGCATCACTTCACATTTATCCAGTATGAACTCCATCTGCCATTTCTCAGTGGGCTTAGCAACCTCCTGTCTCACTTCCCGGAGCAGCCTGGGATAAATCTGGTCTGGCCCTGGGGACTTACCAATCTTAATGTTTGGCAAAATTTCCAGCACATCAATCTTGATCTGTTCAAGCCTGTTTCCCAGTTCCTCAAAGTTCTCATTCACAAGAAGGTCCCTTTTCTTTGTGAAAACTGAAGCAAAAAACCTCATTGAGGGCTTCCCCTATCTGCTTAGACTCCATGCACAAGTTCCCTACGCTATCCCTGATCGGCCCTACCTTCTCCCTGATCATTCTCTTATTCCTCATGTATGAGTAAAATGCCTTTGGGTTCTCCCTAATCCTTCTTGCCAAGTCTTATCATGCCCCCACCTGGCTCTCCTCAGTCCATCTCTGAGCTCCTTTCTAGCCTCTAATTGAGGAATATAAGATGCCAAAGGCGATCGACAAAGTAGACTTGGAGGTGATGTTTCCTCACGTGGGGTAATCCAGAATGAGAGCCCATGGCTTTAGGATAAGCATATTTAAAACAGAGATGAGGAGAAATTACTCCTCTCGCAGGACTGTGAATAGAATCACAGAATCATAGAATCCCCCTACAGTGTGGAAGCAGGCCACTTGGCTGTCGCGTCCACACTGACCCTCCAAAGAGAGACCCACCTCCCCAATGTATCCCTGTAACCCTGCATTTCCCATAGCCAATCCACCTAACTTTGGACTGTGGGAGGAAACCAGAGCACCCGGAGGAAACAACAGAGAGAAGGGGTAAACACCGGAAAAATAGTCATCCAAGGCATAGAGTTGTGCAGCCCAGAAACAGATCCTTCAGTCTAAATTGTCCACAACTACCAGGTATCCTAAACTGATCGAATTCCATTTGCCAGCATTTGGCCCATATCCCTTTAAACCATTTCTAACCATTTACCCATCCAGATGCCTTTTAAATGCTGTAATTGTACCAGCCTCCACCATCTCCTCTGGCAGCTCATTCCATGCATGCACCACACTCTGAGGACCCTAGCAGAACTCCACTAGTCATCTACTGCCATCCTGAAAAGACTTCTTTATCCCCAGCGTCTGCTTTCCGCCAGTCAGCCAATCCTCTGAGAGTTAACAACAGTTGGTAGTTAGGAAGGCAAACGCAAGGTTAGCATTCATTTCAAGATTTTTGGAATACAAGAAAGAAGATGTCCTGCTCAGGCTGTATAAGGCTCTGGTCAGACCGCATTTGGCATATCATGACCAGCTTTAGGCGTCATTTCTAAGGAAGGATGTGCTGACCTTGGAGGGGCTCCATAGAAGATTTACAAGAATGATCCTGGGGATGAAGGACATGTTATTATGAGGAGTGGTTGAGGACTCTAGATCTGTACTTGATGGAGTTCAGAAGGATTTGGGAGGGATCTGATTGAAATGTATAGACTATTGAGACCCTGGATAGAATGGACATGGAGAAGATGTTTCCATAAGTAGGACCCAAGGCCACAGTCTCAGAGTGAAGGGCCAATGCTTTAGAACTGAGATGATGAGATGGAATTTCTTTGGCCAGAGGGTAGTTAATCGATGGAACTCATTGCTGAAGAAGGCTGTGGAGACCACTTTATTGAGTGTATTTAAGACGGAAATAGGTAGGTTCTTGATTAGTAAGGGAATCAAAGATTACAGAGAGATAGCAAGAGAATGGGGTAGAGGAGCAGATCATCCATAATTGAATGGCAAGGCAGACCTGATAGGTGAAATGGCCTAACTCTGCTCCTATATTGTCTGGTCTTATGATCATCTCCTAATGGCCCAGCAGCTGAGTCTGCATCAATCCAGGATTTCTGCCAATATCAGAAAGAAATTGAGTCTCTACCAAACATTTCAGGACCTCGGGGTCTCTCCGAGCGCTTACAGACAATGTCGTGTTCGGAATTCATTGCTGTGGTACTGCAGGGCGCACAGCCATTTGTACACACAGCGAGCTGTGCGTAAACGGCAAAATGCGAAAAGGAAGCAGATAACTTGTTTGAACTTCTGACTGCTGTTAACCATCGGCCAGCACAACAGCAGGGGAGCACTCTGATCCTCTTCACCGTTTGGTATGTCCACCTGGGAGGGCTCTTGGTTTACCCTTCCATTCAAGCGATGACCCCTCCAACAGTGTGGTCCTGGAAGGCTAGCGTTTACACTTGGTTTTCCAGAACTGGACTCAAACCCATGACCCACTTAATTTCCTTTCGAATGTATCCTCCCTGTACAAGAATCTATCCATACCCTCACAACTTAAAAATACGGGGTAGACCATTTAGGACAGAGATGAGGAGAAACTACTTCACCCAGAGAGTGGTGGCTGTGTGGAATGCTCTGCCCCAGAGGGCAGTGGAGGCCCAGTCTCTGGATTCTTTTAAGAAAGAATTGGATAGAGCTCTTAAAGATAGTGGGGTCAAGGGGTATGGAGATAAGGCTGGAACAGGATACTGATTGGGAATGATAAGCCATGATCATATTGAATGGCAGAATGGCATTAAACAGACTCAAGGGGCCAAATGGCCTGTTCCTGTTCATATTTCGTATGGTGTTGTCATGGTCTTGTTCTGAGATTATCACCCCCACCCCTGACCTAGACTCCCTCAGCATTTATCATGTCAAACCCCGCAGAAACCCAGAGGTTACGGTGGGTACAATTGCTCTCATTCTGAGTGGAAAATTCATGACGTGCTGGTTATATAAACGGAAACACCCCTTCCGTGGTTGGTATATTTTCAAGTGAGGGGGGATTTATTCTGCACTGAGCAAAAAAAAAACCTGGAAATCCCTAACTCTGAAATACGTCTTAAAATTTTAAAGTCAAGACCTGATGTAAAATCAGAACTGTAGCCTGCATCCTCCTACTGAACCAGGTCAGAGTGTTTGATCTGCAAACTACAGACAGTGTAGTAACCTTCCCTGGGTGCAAATCACATCCCACCGGGTGAAAACTTTGTTAAGTAACTGCAGCCTTGGACGAGTTGCTGAATAAATTTATGCTCAGTTGTGTCATCTGCTAAATGAGGCTGAGAATCACGTGAAAGTTTTGAATGGACATTTTGTAATCAGATCTGCCTCTCTCTCGTCTAGTTTGTGTTTTTCACAGAACCTTTTCCCAAAGGCCTCAGTAGAGAAGTCGACTTCTCCAACTCCTGATGCTGCCTGGCCTGCTGTGATCCTCCAGTCTCCTGCTGGTCCACCTCAGTAGGGAAGTGGGCATAAAATGGAGGACTAGCACGAAAAGTGAAGGCATGTGGCTTTTAAGATAAAAAACAGTTAAAAACAAACCAGTAATACTTAGAAATGGGCAGACTGGAGGTTCCCTTTGAGGTATACAAGGTGAGCTGGGTTAGTGTGCCTCAATCACCAACTTGGCTGTTTTATATTTTCCTGCGATGAACAGCAGCTGCTTGGATCCACTGTCAGTTGTTCACAGATCAGTTAGCATGTGTGACCTGACTTTGGGAGCCATGGTAAATTCAGATTAGAGCTGGACTGTGTTTTTTTTTGGTAAGTGGGTTGGCCCACTTTTGATGACCCTTTTAGATCTTTTGACCCTTTTTGCTGTCAAGTCAGATTTCCTGAAGGTGCCTGGGATATCGTTCGGAGGACCAGGAGTATGCCTTATACTACTGAAGGAGTGAGTATCCAAGGCCCCAACAACATGGGAGCACGTGGGAATGGTATCCAGTCCAAGAACAGCCTGGTCTTCAGGCACAGGGTGTTCCTCTTGATGCTGTCCTTGGCCCAGCTCTGGTCTATGGCTGCCTCCAGGGCTATGGTGAGCCCTTGAGCCATTGGCGAATCCACCTGGATGTTGAAAATTGGCTGTGTTCACAGGAACACATAAATCTAGATACAGGGGCTGAAAGTGGGCCCATCAGCAACATCATCCTAACACCATAAGGCCATAAGATACCGAAGCAGAGTCAGGCCATTCTGCCCATCGAGTCTGCTTTGCCATTCAATCATGGCTGGTATGCTTCTCAACCTTCCCTCTGTACCTTTGATCCCCTTAATAATCAAGAATCTATCTATCTCTGTCTTAAATACATTCAATGACTTGGCCTCCACAACCCTCCATGGAAATGAATTCCATAGATTCACCATCCTCCAGCTGAAGAAATTTCTCCTTATCTCTGTTCTCAAGGGTCATCCCCTCACTCTGAGGCTCTGCCCTTGTGTCCTCGTCTCTCCTACTAGTAGAAACATCTTTTCCGTGTGCACTCTATCCAGATCTCTCAATATCCTATAAGTTTCAAACAGATTCCCTCCCCACCCCCCAACCCCCAACTCCCAATCCTTGTAAACTTTATTTTGTACAGACCCATAGTCCTCACCCATTCATCCCCAGGATCATTCTTGTAAACTTCCTCTGGACCCCCTCCAACAGCAGCACATCCTTCCTTAGATTTGAGGCCCAAAACCGCTCACGATATTCCAAATGTGGTCTGACCAGAGCCTCATACAGCGTCAGCAGTACATCTCTGCTCCTGTTTTCTAACCCTCTTGAAGTGAATACTCATATTGCATTTACCTTCCTAACTGCCAACTGAACCTGCACGTTAATCTTAAGAGAATCTTGAACTTGGACTCACAAGTCCATTTATGCTTCAGATTTCCAAAGACTTTCCCCATCTAGAAAATATTCAATGCATCTATTCTTCCCACTAAAGTGTATAACCTCATACTTTTCCACACTGTACTCTATCTGCCACTTCTTCACCCACTCTCCGAGCCTGTCTAAGCCCTTATACAGCGTCCCCTCTTACTCAACACTACATGTCCCTCTGCCTATCTTTGTGTCAACTGCAAACTCAGCACCAATGCCCTTAGGTCCTTTGTCCAGATCATTAATGTATAATGTGAATAGTTGTGGTCCCAATGCAGTCCCCTGTGGAACTCCATTAGTCACCAGCTGCCAACCTGAAAAAGCCCCCTTTTATCCCCACTCCCTGTCTTCTGCCAGTCAGCCAATCCTTTATTCAGGCCAGTCCCTTGCCCCTAACACCATGGGTTCTTATCTTATTTAGTAACTTCCTGTGCAGCATCGTGTCAAAGGCCAATTGGAAATCCAAATAGATCGCATCCACTGATTCTCCTTTGTCTAACTTGCTCGCTACCTGCTCAAAGAAATCTCGTACACGTGTCAGGCATGACCTCCCTTTCATGAAGCTACACTGACTCAGCCCTATTTTACCATGCACTTCTATGACTCTATAATCCCATCGTTAATAATGGACTCTAAAATGGACAATGCCAATAACTGAAGCTAGGCTAACCGGCCTATAGTTTCCTGTCGCCTGCCTCCCTTCCTTCTGAAACATGGACGTTACATTAGCCATATTCCAGTCCTTTGGGATCCTCCCACCTCCAATGATTCCTGAAAGATCACCACCAATGAGTCTACAATCTCCTCGGCTATCTCCTTCAGAATTGTGAGGTGCGATCCATCGGCCTCTGTAATTTATTCACCTTCAGACCTTTCCTCTGCACGTTCACCTTGGTGATGGCCATGAAGTTCGAGTATGCTGCTGGTGGCTTTCTGTGTGAGAACTGATGGCCACCTTTGGGTATTGCTGACTGGAGCTTTGTGACCTAGTACCACTCTGGTATTAGGAAGGATGGCTATGGTACCAAAAGAGAAAATGCTGGAAAATTTTAGCATGTCTGGCAGCATCTGTAAGGAGAGAAAAGAGCTGACGTTTCAAATCTAACTGACCCTTTGTCAAAGCTAAAAAAAGGGGAGAAATAGGAAGGTATTTATAAGAGATTGAGAGAAGGTGAGAATGACTCATTCACAACTCCTAATCTCGCTATAATCTCTCTATGCACTGTCATTAGCACCTCTTTATTGCTACCTTTGCTTCTGGAGCCATGACTCACCTTCTCTCATCCTCATATAAATACCTCCCTATTTCTCCCCTTTTTTTAGCTTTGACAAAAGGTCAGTTAGACTTGAAACATCAGCTCTTTTCTCTCCTTACAGATGTTGCGAGACCTGCTGAGATTTTCCAGCATTTTCTCTTTTGGTTTCAGATTCCAGCATCCATAGTAATTTGCTTTTATCCGATGGCTATGGTACATTGTCCTGTTTGTTGGACCATTCTGTACCAGCTGACTCTCAAGGAGAGCTTTTATGTGAAAAAGCACCTTGGACCACAATGCATTGGGCAGTGGTCAGCACGTGACATCCTTGAGACCCTGTGGGTAAAGGAAAAGCTCAATGGTGTCAGATAATTCCCCAAGTAGGACCTAACATGGCAGGTCTTAAAAATGTGTTGCTGGAAAAGCACAGCAGTTCAGGCAGCATCAAAGGAGCAGGAGAATCGACGTTTCGGGACCTGCTGCGCTTTTCTAGCAACACATTTTTAAGCTCTGATCTCCAGCATCTGCAGTTCTCACTTTCTCCTAACATGGCAGGTGGTGAGAAAGGTCCTTCCTATCAGTGTTCCTACATGGCCAGAGTCTCCCCTCCTCTACACATTGCCCTTGAGATGGCAGTGCCAGGGAATAAAACCTTGTGGAATGTGCCTTTGCAAAGAAGGTCCAGAGAGGGCTGCGGTGATCCTTCTTGAGGTTCATCCTAAGTGACTCTGTGACACTGGACTCTTGTGCTCTACGGGCTGTTCCCCAGGGCACACACCGAGACAAACATTGGCTGTGATTGGAGGATGGCCAATCCAATGTAAGAGGCTCTGTGTGATTGAAAGCTGTTGATCTTCCAGTGCAAAGGGACAGGCTAAAGCCTGTGGCAGCCGCTGCAATGGGGGCAGGGCAGGGACTGAGGCCTTTCAGCCGCAGTACACTGAGAGAAACTGGAAACAGTGCAGACCGCAAACCTAACAAAACTGAATTCAGGCACCTCAGGGTGGAACATGCTGTCCAGAGAAAAGCTTCATTCTATTGAACTTTCCAGTCTGAAATGATTTGCTCCCAGCTATAGCTGTATACCTGTATGCAGAATGTGTTCTGTAATTACTAAGGCTGTTACATTTGAATCAAGTAGAACCCGTTATCTTGGAATTTTCTTGCAAGTCCAATGATGGTCTGATTGCTGTAATGTTCCTGTTTATAGACAGAGTCATAGAGATGTACAGCACCCTTCGCTCCAACCCGTCCATGCCGACCAGATATTCCAACCCAATCTAGTCCCACCTACCAGTACCCGGCCCATATCCCTCCAAACCCTTCCTGTTCATATACCCATCCAAATGCCTTTTAACTGTTGCAATTGTACCAGCCTCCACCACATCCTCTGGCAGCTCATTCCATACACGTACCATCCTCTGTGTGGAGCAGTTGCCCCGTAGGTCTCTTTTATATCTTTACCCACTCACCCTAAACCTATGCCCTCTAGTTATGCCCTCCCCAACCTCAGGGAAAAGACCTTGTCTATTCACCATATCCATGCCCCTTGTGATTTTATGAAGTTAAAAATCACACAACATCAGGCTATAGTCCAACAGGTTTAATTGGAAGAGACCGGGAAAATCGATATTTCGGGCATGATGAAGGGCTTTTGCCCAAAACGTCGATTTTCCTGCTCCTCGGATGTTGCCTGACCTGCTGTGCTTTTCCAGCACCACTCTAATCTTGATGCTGATCTCCAGCATCTGCAGTCCTCACTTTTTCCAGGTTTAATTGGAAGCACTAGCTTTCGGACCACTGCTCCTTCATCAGGTGTTTATCACCTGAAGGAGCGTCGCTCCGAAAGCTGGTGCTTCCAATTAAACCTGTTGGACTATAACCTGGTGTTGTGTGATTTTTAACTTTATACACCCCAGTCCAACACCGGCATCTCCAAATCAGGATTTTATCCACCCCTATAAGGTCACCCCTCAGCCTCCGATGCTCCAGGGACAACAGCCCCAGCCTGTTCAGCCTCTCCCTGTAGCTCAAATCCTCCAACCCTGGCAACATCCTTGTAAATCTTTTCTGAACCCTTTCAAGTTTCACAACATCTTTCCAATAGGAAGGAGACCAGAATTGCATGCAATATTCCAAAAGTGGGTGCACCAATGTTCTGTACAGCTGCAACATGACCTCCCAACTCCTGTACTCTTATGAATCTTATAAATAAGGTATATTTTTAGGAAAAGAAATGTGCCTTTGGTCTTGAGCAACTGGCACCCTCTTATTCTGAAGCCTTTCATTTGGGAATACCCAAATGAACTCTCTTTACGCAGAGAGTTGTGAATGCATTGGATGCATTGCCAGTTGTGGTGGTGGAAACAGAGTCCTTGGGGACATTTAAGCGACTGCTGGATATGCACGTCAACAGCAGTGAGTTGAGGGGTGCGTAGGTTAAGTTACTATATTTCACATTAAGATTAAACCTCGGCACAACATCGTGGGCCCAAAGGACCTGTTCTGTGCTGTATTTTTTGTATGTTCTATGAGTACAGTTCAGTGTGAGCCCAGACCATTCCACATCAGATAGGTGCCATGATCACTTTGTTAAGAATGATGGCCATTTTGTCCAAAGGTCTTGCCACAATCTGTGCAAAACATACATCATGAACAGATAACAACTCTATTCTGACTGATTCTATTGGTATGCTCTTCCAAACAATTGTTTAATCGGTAATATCCTGTGACATGTTGCTTCTGAGTTTTTCTTTTGTTGTAAATAAATCTAACTATTAATTTTAGCCTGAATGCAGTCCAACTAAAGTGTGTTGCTTATCACATTTGGGGGTGGGGGGGGGGAGGACATGTTTGCTGTGTCTCATGGCCTCTTGCTGTTATATACAGTAGCTTCTCCATACCCACGGGTATACCTTCCACGACCTACTGCGGAAGTCTGAAACCACGGACAGGTGCAAACCCATTCATTTAAATGGGATACGTACCTTCCCAGCAGCCTCCAGGTCCCTGGTTCTGGAGCGTTCCCTTTTATATGTTCAGGACGCGGTAAACGACAAGTAAGTGAAACGGTGGTAACGGGATCCGCGGATACAGGGGTCGCTTTGTGTTGTAGTTAAGGAGTTATAGTTAAACTCACTGTTCCGCCAATGAGGGGGCATATTATGGGCCATTAGCCACAAGTGGCTGCCTACAGAAACTATAGTGTGTCTCCCCGGAGCAGGCAGACTGAATGCAGTCAACAGCAGCATCACAATATAGATTGCTCCTTAAAGATTGACATTTTCTGATTGACGCGAAGCAGAGTTGAGGAAAGCTGATGTTTTGGAAACATTGGGCTCCAAAACAGCAACAAACATACGCACAACCAGTTGACAGCTTGTTTTTCGAACAGATGAACCCTGAGGCTCTCCCACTCTAACCCCTCCCCAGTGGCAGGTTTTAAAGCGAGGAGGGGAGAAAAGAGGGAGGGTGATTGATCGCTGCTTTCCCACCTCACACTCCCCCCCCCCCCCCCCCCCTCCACAACTCCCTCCAGCCCTAATTCAGCTCCTCGAGAAACACCCCTCCCTGCCCAGCGGTCAATTGAGGTCCTTCAATTGCCATGCAACAAAAATGCATTTGCATGTGCCTTTGGGTTCTGAAGGGGAGTCATGTTAACACTGTTTCTCTCTCTCCGAAGCCGTGCCAGGCCCACTGAGCTTCTCCTACACTTTGTTTTTATTTCAGATCTCCAACGTCGGTGGATTTATTTTTGTGTTTACGTGTGGCCTATGTCGGGAGAGGGTCTCGGGGGGGGGGTGATACTTCCTCATTGTCAGGAACCCTTTCCCCAGTCAAGGGAACCAACACACTGGGAAGGGGCTCTGCTGGAATCTCCCCCCACCCCACCTCTGCTCTGACTTCCAGACCCCCGACCCCCCAGGACCCCTTTCCCAGGAACCGCGTTCAGCCAACATTCAACTCCCCTTGGAATGGTTGCTAAGGTAAGCCTGAGGGTTGCTGAATGGTGACTTTTTTTAATTTAAAAAATATACTTTATCCATAAAAGTATCTTTACATCGTCACAAAAGCAGTTCAGTTCTGTGCAATAGAATCAAAGAAACATCGGAGTTTGACTCTATTCAACAAACCAACCAAAGGCTTTTCTTACTATGTTTGGATATATTTGAGGCATTAGGAGGGTCCGAGAACTGAATAGACCCCCATTTACCTTCAGCAGGAAGATCTCAGACAGTGGTCTGAACAACCAATCCAGGTCTTTTACAATATATAATTCCAGTTACATCACACTGTAAACTTTTGTCGTAAATTCTGTGTCTTAAGATCTTATAATCCACAACCACCTGATGAAGGAGCAGTGCTCCGAAAGCAAGTGCTTCCAAATAAAACTGTTGGACTGTTACCTGGTGTTGTGTGATTTTTAACTTCATGTTCTATAATTGTTAAACTCAATGTTGAGTTCTGAAAGCTGGAAGGTGGCACAGTGGTTAGCACTGCTGCCTCACAGCACCAGAGACCCGGGTTCAATTCCCGCCTCAGGCGACTGACTGTGTGGAGTTTGCACATTCTCCCCGTGTCTGTGTGGATTTCCTCTGGGTGCTCCGGTTTCGTCTCATAATCCAAAGGTGTGTAAGTCAGGTGAATTGGTGATGCTAAATTGCCCGTAGTGTTAGGTGAAGGGGTAAATGTGTGGGTCGGTGTGGACTTGTTGGGCCGAAGGGCCTGTTTCCACACTGTAAGTAATCTAATCTAATTACCTTCCAGCTTTCAGAACTCAACATTGAGTCTAACAGTCATAGAACCTGAACACATCCTTCCTTGTCTAATACTTTCCCTACAACCCCAGGTTTCAACTACTCACAGCCCCCATTATCACCTACCTAACTTCTCTTAATCCCTGGTTTACTATCAACAATCACTTTGTCTGCCCACCTTCTCTTTTTCTCTCTCTTGGCTCACTCCCTACCTATCTGCATACTTTCCGCCCCCTCCCCCCTCCCCCTCCCCCAACCCCCCCACCCCCTGTCGTTTTCCTGGTTTCTAATGGTGTTGAAGCGTCACTGGACCCGAAACACTAACTCTGTTTTTCACTCCACAAAGGCTGCCAGACCTGCTGAGTTTCTCCAGCACTCTCTGTGCGTGTTTGCTTGAGTTATGTTCAGACTGTCTGGAATTACCTCCCTACAACCTTTCTTTCCTCCCGGAATTCTCTCTCTAAACCTTTTGTTCCTCCTTTCCCATAAAACCCACCTCCTTGAGCAAGCTTTTCACTTGGGGATATTTACTGAAACAATGACCTGGAGATGTGTGGTCAAACCCTGACCCTGAACAGTTGGGGAACTGAAATCTGGTCAAGTCAAAAAATCTGGAAGAAAACGTTGGTGTCGGTAAACGTGGTTATGAAACTGTTAAGATTTTACATATCGCTGTGATTCAATAATATTCTGTCGGGGAGGAAATGTGCTATATTTACCCTGCCTGGATTTTACCTTCTGAAACAGCCTGGTAATTATGTCACCTCATGTCCAACCTTTCACTCAGGACTCCAGCCCAGCTTTTACCCTCCAGTTGCCCCTGCTTTCCTACCTCGACACTGACTTTTTAGATTAGTGGCCCAACAAATCCACTCCGACCCTACGAAGAGTAACCCACTCAGACCCATTCCCCTACCCTGTATTTACCCCTGACGAATGCATCTAACCCTGTGGGCAATTTAGCCTGGCCAATTCACCTGACCTGCACATCTTTGGACTGTGGGAGGAAACCCACGCAGACACGGGGAGAAATTGCAAACTCCACACACAGAGGTTGGAATCGAACTTGGGTCCTTGGTGTTGTGAGGCAGCAGTGCTAACCATTGAGCCACTGTGCCACCCACAAAACCCTCTCTTCTTGTTTCTCTCTCTCTTCAAGGTCAGTTCTCCCAGCATAGAGCCCAACTTCGCTCCTTTGTGTCTGAGGAACCAGATCTGGTCTGAGCACATGAGGGGATCAATGTGTCCTGTAAAAACCCAGCTCCTCCAGATCCATCCCGGAGTTAATGAAAAGATAATACCCAGTTTGTTTATTAGTTGTTATTTAAAGTCAAGTGGGATATTGTGGGAAAAGGTCAGTTGGAAGTGCAAGAGCTCTTATCTCTCTCTCTCTCTCTCTCTCCCTGTGTGTAGTTTGATAAAGAGCTGCACTGAGACTGAGCATTGACGGTTCAGCCTCTCAGTAATATAACCTAGAGGCAAGGCACAGTGTGCATCCTCCTGTGTGAATTTCACTGAGACAGCAGCAACCCTTGCTGGTGCCTTGTATTATTGCAACAGGGCCATGCTCGAATTCGAACTGAGCTAGATAGAACCGCTGTCAGCCACTGAACACAACCAGGCCGTCCAGCTAGTGCTGGATCTGGGAGGTCTGGGAGAACTGTGTGGGTGACCTACCTCATAATCATGGCAAGCACTAACCAGCGAGTAGTAAACCCACTTAGAGTGGAGGAGATCTACCGTGGGAACTAGCCGTAAACAATGAACCCTGTCGCAGGAAGCTGGGATGTGGTCACGCAGACCGCCAAGGTGACCTTTTTCAACAAGTTAGATAATGTCCTTGAGGCTAAAGAGTTCAAAGGGTATGGGGAGATAGCTGGAATAGGGGACTGAGTTGGATAATTAGCCAGGATCATATTGAATGGCACAGCTGGCTTGAAGAGCCAAACGGCCTACGTTTACTCCTATTTTCTATGCCCTAGCCCAATCCAGATCTCTGACAGTCTTTGGAAATCCCAATAAGACACAAAGGTGTGAAAAGGTGCGGGGAAAGTTCTCCAGAAACAACATTCCCAGGAGAGGACCTGGGTTGCGGAGAATGGAAAACCAACTTTAGTGTGTCACATTGAAGTGTGTAAATCTGGGAGTGAAGTCTAGGGCTCTGTAAATATCCACACACCAGGGGCTGAGCTTAGGCAATGTCCCTGATGCCTCAACGTTGGATTTAAATTCCTCCATGACAACGTTTCTTCCTCTTCCAGTCCCACAACGCTGTTAGATTCCTGAGCTCCTCTAATTCTGATCTTCTGAGTGTTCCTTGTTGAAATTGTCCTATCACTGGTGGCCGTGCCTTGAGTTGTCCTCACCTCTGAAAGCCCCTCTCTAAACCTTTCCTCTTGTCTGCCTCTCTCTCTCTCTGGCTCAATCTATTGATCATCTGCTCTACCGTCTCCATCTATGGCTTATGTTGTGTGAAATATGAAGACAACAAATGCCATCCTCTGTTTGGCCAGGTTTGCCGTCCCCCATCCATTTTGCTTAACTCGGTGGAAGAGCTTACACTGGCAGGTCTTAATAAGAAGAGGCACTTGTTTTCATCAAAGTTTGGTTCATTGCATGACATCTATTAATCAAGTACAGGTTCAATGAGTAGGTTAGATTTAGGTGTAGGACAATAGTGAGCCCCGTAACCTGCTCTGCCTTTTCCTCCCCAAGTCCTGATGTCATCACCAGATTGACTAGACCTTAATGGAGTCTGCATTCAGAACCATTACATACACAACATCACTCCCAAGCTTCTGTTCCCACAGTTAATATTTATACATTTCTGCGTTATAGTAATTTTACCATGACCCTGTCTCACCCCTTGAGCCTCTGATTTCAGGAGTTCTGGTTCACCAAAGCGTGTTCTCTTGAACTTGGAAGATTGTAAGTCTTCGGCTTCGGAATTGTTGACCGCGATCTTGTTCTTCACTCTGCGGAGTCTGGAAAATCTCTCCAGTTGCCCCTTGAGAAGGTGGGGGTGAGCTGCATTCTTGAACCACTGCAGTCCATGTGCTGTAGGTAGACTCACAATGCCCTTAGGGAGGGAATTCCAGGATTCTGACCCAGTGACAGTGAAGAAACAGCAATATATTTCCCAAGTTAAAAAAAATCACACAATACCAGGTTATAGTCCAACAGGTTTATTTGGAAACTTTCGGAGCCCTGATGAAGGAGCAGTGCTCCAATAGCTAGTACTTCCAAATAAACCTGTTGGACTATAACTTGGTGTTGTGTGATTTTTAACTTTGTACACCCCAGTACAACACTCCAAATCAATATATTTCCAAATCAGGATGGTGAATGGCTTGGAGGGGGACTTGCAGGTGGTGGGGGTGTTCCGATGTATCTGCTGCCCTTGTCCTTGTAGGTCATAGTGGAAAGTAGTGTCCAAGGAACCCTGGTTAATTTCTGCAGGGCATGATGGTAAAATTTGCTGTTACTGAGTCTCAGTGATGGACAGGCTGTATGTTTGTGGATGCGTTGCCAGTCAAGCAGATTGCTTTACCATAGTTGAGCATTTTGGATGTAGGTTTGCTCATTGAGCTGAAAGGTTCATTTCCAGACATTTCGTTACCTTACTAGGTAACATCTTCATTGGACCTCATGTGAAGCAATGCTGAAAATTCCTGCTTTTTATTTCTATGTTTGGGTTTCTTTGGGTTGGTGATGTCATTTCCTGTGGTGATGTTATTTCCTGTGGTGAAGTCACTTGCTGCTCTTTTTTTCAGGGGGTGGTAGATGGGGTCTGAGAAAAGGAACAGGAAGTGACTTCACCACAGGAAATGACATCACCAACCCAAAGGAACCCAAACATATAAATAGGAAGCAGGAATTTTCAGCAGTGCTTTGCATGAGGTCCACTGAAGATGTTACCTAATAAGGTAATGAAACATCTGGAAATGAACCTTTCAGCTCAGCGAGCAAACCCACATCCAAAACCTCAACCTGATCTACTAATCTTCTTAAAACTCACCTCTTGAGTGTTGTTGGAGCTGCATTCACCCAAGCAAGGAGGGAGTATTCCAACACACTTTTGACTTGAGCCTTGTAGATGATGGACAGGTTTTGCAGAGTCAGTGGGTTAGTTGCTCACTGTAAGATTCTTAGCCTATGACTTGCTCTTGATCTACTGTCTTTATGTGGCAAGCTCAGCTGAGTTTCTGGTCAATGGTAACCCCTAGAGTGTTGAGGTCAGGCAATCAGTGATGTTAATGCCATTGAATGTCACAGGACAGTGAGTACATTCTCTCTTGCTGGGGATGATCATTGCCTGGCGTTTGTGTGGCACAAATCTTACATCGCACTTGTCAGCTCATCCTGGATATTTTTCAGGTCTTGCTGCATTTGGACGTGGACTGTTTCAGTATCTGATGACTTGTGAATGGTGCAATTATCAGCAAACACCCCCACTTCTGATCTTGTGATTGAGGGAAGGTCATTGATGAAGCAGCTAAAGATATTTGGGTCTAGGACATCACCCTAAGGAACCCCTGCAGAGACGTTCTGGAGCTGAGATGACTGACCTCCAACAACCATCTTCCTATGTGCCAGGCATGACTCCACCCAGCAGAGAGTATTTCCCCCCATTCCCAGTGATTTCAGTTTTGATCTTGATGCCAAGGGCTGTCACTCTGACCTCCCCTCTGGAACTCAGCTCTGTTGTCCATGTTTGACCCAAGACTGTAATGAGGTCAGGAGCTGAGTGGTCCTGGAGGAACCCAAACTGGGCATCACTGAGCAGGTTATTGCTTGATAGCACTGTTGGTGACCCCTTCCATCACTTGCCTGATGATCGAGAGTAGACTGATGGGGTGGGAATTCAGTGACAAGTGACTGATTGACAGTGGCCTGTTTTCCCGACCTGTGTAATCACAGATTTCATGGTGAGTTCTGAGATCTTCAGTGTCCCTGGTCACTGCAGGGGGCTGGCTGGGACCTGGCTCTACACCTGGCTAAACCTAAATGTCCCCAGTGTTTCCTTACAGGAGATCTTCCCAAAGGGAAGCCGGGATAACTAGTCTCCAATCATAAATGAGTAAGCACTCTATGATTGCAAAATGTTGGTACTGCTCAATACATGTGTTCTCAGCCAACTCACTGGAAGTTTCAACCAGCCACCCTTCAAGACCATTCCACTGAATGGTACCACATTCCTCTACAGTCTTTTGTTCCTATCATTTTTGCTTGAGCTGATTTTCGCTTGCTGGATGTTGGGTCTTGTCAGTCATGATGAACATGTGTCTTATGATTCCATAGCTAATCTCAGTAGATTCTTACCAAGTTCGCCCATGAGTCTTGGAAAGCCAATAAAATGTTAATTTGCCCCTTGGCCGATTATTCAGAAAGTGTTTGCTCCTGGACCAATTGTCTCTCTGACTGACTCTCTTTGGACAGACTTGGTAATAACCTGGACTCACTTGATCTGTGGGAAGCTAGAGAAGTGATTCCTGGGCCTCTTGCTGAGATATTTGTATCATCGATAGTCACAGGTGAGGTGCCGGAAGACTGGAGATTGGCTAACATGGTGTCACTGTTTAAGAAGGTGGTAAGGACAAGCCAGGGAACTATAGACCCGTGAGCCTGACCTCGGTGGTGGGCAAGTTGTTGGAGGGAATCCTGAGGGATAGGATGTACATGTATTTGGAAAGGCAAGGACTGATTCGGGATAGTCAACATGGCTTTGTGCGTGGGAAATCATGTCTCACAAATATGATTGAGTTTTTTGATGAAGTAACAAAGAAGATTGATGAGGGCAGAGCAGTAGCTATGATCTATATGGACTTAAGTAAGGCGTTCGACAAAGTTCCCCATGGGAGACTGATTAGCAAGGTTAGATCTCATGGAATACAGGGAAAACTAGCCATTCGGATACAGAACTGGCTCAAAGGTGGTGGTGGAGGGTTGTTTTTCAGACTGGAGGCCTGTGACCAGTGGAGTGCCACAAGGATCGGTGCTGGACCCTCTACATTTTGTCATTTACATAAATGATTTGGATGCGAGCATAAGCGGTATGGTTAGTAAGTTTGCAGATGACACCAAAATTGGAGGTGTCGTGGACAGCGAAGATGGTTACCTCAGATTACAACAGGATCTGGACCAGGTGGGTCAATGGACTGAGAAGTGGCAGATGGAGTCGAATTCAGATAAATGTGAGGTGCTGCATTTTGGGAAAGCAAATCTCAGCAGGACTTATACACTTAATGCTAAGGTCCTAGGGAGTGTTGCTGAACAAAGAGACCTTGGAGTGCAGGTTCATAGCTCCTTGAAAGTGGAGTCACAGGTAGATAGGATAGTGAAGAAGGCGTTTGGTGTACTTTCCTTTATTGGTCAGAGTATTGAGTACAGGAGTTGGGAGGTCATGTTGCTGCTGTACAGGACATTGGTTAGGCCACTGTTGGAATATTGCATGCAACTCTGGTCTCCTTCCTTTTGGAAGGATGTTGTGAAACTTGAAAGGGTTCAGAAAATATTTATAAGGATGTTGCCAGGGTTGGAGGATTTGAGCTATAGGGAGAGACTGAACAGGCTGGGGCTGCTTTCCCTGGAGCGTCGGAGGCTGAGGGGTGACCTGAAAGAGGTTTACAAAATTATGAGGGCTGTGGATAGGATAAGTAGACAAAGTCTTTTCTCTGGGGTTGGGGAGTCCAGACCTAGAGGGCATAGGTTTAGGGTGAGAAGGGAAAGATGTAAAAGACCTAAGGGCCAACTTTTTCACACAGAGGGTGGTATGTGTATGGAATGAGCTGCCAGAGGAAGTGGTGGAGGCTGGTACCATTGCAACATTTAAGAGGCATTTAGATGGGTATATGAATAGGAAGGGTTTGGAGGGATATGGGCCGGGTGCTGGCAGGTGGGACTAGATTGGGTTGGGATATCTGGTCAGCATGGACGGGTTGGACTGAAGGGTTTGTTTCCATGCTGTACATCTCTATGACTCTATGACCTGTTCACTGTCCATTGTAGCCAGTTGAACTCGTCCAGGTGAAAATCAAGAAGGATAAAGTTAAGACATGTGTGCATGGGCAGGAGTGAACTTCCTTATTTATGACTTGGAAACGTTTTCTTCCATCTTACACTTTTTATATTGTAGCATATCTTTTAATATTTAACCTCCAGCTGTTCTACTTGGAATATACAGCTCCATCTCTAAGCTGGAACTTGATTTTTTTACCTGTGATAAATAATTTGTTAAAACAGTAAAACTCATCTCTGTATCATGCTTAAAATTAATGTCCAATTCTTCTTAATGATTATTTATTTTCCTTATTTTAAAGTCTTTACAATTCTGCAATATCTCTATGAACAGAATAGAATAGATTAGATTCCCTACAGTATGGAAACAGGCCCTTCAGCCCAACTAGTCCACACCGACCCTCCAAAGAGTAACCCACCCAGACCCATTCCTCTACGCTATATTTACCCCTGACTAATGCATCTAACCTACACATCTCTAAACACTACGGGCAATTTAGCATGGCCAATTCACCTAACCTGCACATCTTTGGATTGTGGGAGGAAACCGGAGCACTCGGAGGAAACCCACGCAGACACAGGGAGAATGTGCAAGCTCCACACAGCCCAAGGCTGGAATCAAACCCACTAAGAAGCCTTAATTTCTTTTTGTACTAGATTCTTCCTCCTTCAATATAGAAATGCTATTTATCTTTCCTTATCCGACAGACTTTTAAAATCTGTAATATAACAACGCTGTATCTCCATAATGCTTACTGGTAGTTTTCCAGTCAAAAAGGAAGTTTCCCACCTTCCACAGACAAAATGTTAGCTATTACCCTGTCAAGCTGCTATATAATTTGATCTTGTTGCACCATTGTGGTTACCCTCATCCCGGGTAACAGCTGTGGTCAGGAGGTTGCTACGGAGCCATTAACCATTCCCAAGGGCTCAGAGAGCACTGGGATAGAGTCTCTTGGATTCTTGCTGAGCTGTGTACTCATATTACATTAAAATTCCCTCACTTCTTGGGCCAAGGACTACAGAGGTGACTGCGGGGCACTGGGCTGGCCAAGTGGTTTGTGAGGATGGGGAATAGTCTGCAGTTTTGCTTAAGAGGGAGCAGAGGGAGGGACGCGTTGCTTGGTTTGTCTGGATATAAGTGAAAAGCACAGACAGATGTATGTAGCTCTTCTGATGTTCTGGTCAATGCAGAACCTTTGGAGTATAGTCAGTCAGTGCATGTCTGTCACAGAGACATACTGACAAGGGCGCAAGGCCCATTCTCCACACCCACCCTGTGGCAGTCAATACTGTAGGTAAAGGTCAGGGCTGGCTACTCTGGATCCCAAACCAAATGGCATTGCAGTGATTGATAACTTCAGGTGGTCCAGTGGCTCCTTGTTCACATAGAAACACAACTGGAAAATACCAGTTCCCAACAGGGGCTATGTGACCATCTCAAAGTAATTCCTTTACCGCCTCCCACCAGCCTCTTTCTCCAACCCACCCTCACCAGGTCTACTCAATCAGAAACTCCCCCAATTGCTGCCTAGAGAAAGGCCTATTATAGGTCAGTGAGAGGTCATTTGGCCCATCAAATGGCGATCCTGTCGCACCTTTCACCACTCAATACATTCCAGAGGCTTTGGAGAAGGTACAGAAACTGTTTATCAGGATGTTTTGCCAGGTTTGGAAGCCATTAGCTACGACGAGAGATTGGACCAAACTTGGTTTGTTTTCACTTGAATGTCGGAGGATGAGGCAGGGGCACCTGATACAAGTTTACCAAATGATGAGAGGTATGGATAGTTGGAGTACTTTTCCCAGGGTAAGAATGTCAATTACTAGTGCACACAGGTTTAAGGGAAAAGGAGATGTGAGGGGCGTTATTTTTTACTTGGTATGTACCTGGTATGCTGCCAGAGGAAGTGATAGAAACAGATAACAATAGCAATGTTTAAGAGGCATCTTGACACGGGAATCGAGGCAAAAGGTCTTCAGTTTAGAAAGGTGTCATTTTTCAGCCTAGCCTTGGTGGGCCGAAGGGCCTGTTCCTGTGCTGTACTGTTCTTTGTCCTTTGAGTTTGTACGCCAGTGAAAGGTCTGGTGACTGTTACAATGTCAGCATGGCTGCACTAGGTGGCAGCACTTCCTGGTGATTCTGGTCTCACACGGTATATCCTGAGACAATTCTAAATGATGTTCCCCATCAATTTGAATTCTCAGTGGGGAGCAGTCAAAAAAAAAAGACCAGGAACTTCAACAACAAAGAGTACTTGCAGTTATGATTTGGAGGTGCTGGTGTTGGACTGGGGTGTACAAAGTTAAAAATCACACAACATCAGGTTATAGTCCAACAGGTTTAATTGGAAGCACTAGCTTTCAGAGAACCCCTCCTTCATTAGGTGGTTGATGAAGGAGCAGTGCTCCGAAACCTACTCGCAGTTATTATAAGGTTATCGGGGGATCGAAAATGGCAGCAATCTGATCGGTTTGCTGTGCTGGGCTCTGCACCAAAACCCAAGTAAAGGTGCCCACCCCACCTCCCCATTGCCATCTGTAAGAAAAATTGGGAAAATAAAGTAAAACAAAACCCCTAGAGCCTTTTAAATACTGATCCTAACGTTTTGGGAAGAAGATGAAGATGAATAAAGGAAAGGGTGTGCCAGGATCGCAGCAAGCAAGGGCACTCCCCTACAATGTTGGGCACACCTGCGGCCATGATCCTGACCCCTACAGCGTCACCTTTGAGTCCACTGGAGCAACAGAACGTGGTCTGAGTTTGTAAAACTCCGAGAAAAAATCGAGTCAGCACTGGATCTGATCTCTGCCATACTACAAAAGCAAGAGCAGGAGATTCAAATGCTTGACCGACGCACTGAGGCGGTCAAACATAGGACCCGTGGTGTCGAAGGAGATGATCCGAACGCTGGAAATCCAGGGTCAGGTCCTGCTAGACCAGGTCAACGACCTTGGGTATCAAAGTCTCGAGAAGAATGTACGGATAATTAGGCTCCTGGAACGTGAATGAAGGTGAGAACCTGGTTAGCTTCCTGGAGCAGTGGCTCCCGCAGTTCCTGGGGTTGGGAGTCAAGTCGGGTCGAGTGTGTGTGGAGCGGGCCCACCGGATTGCGATTGGCAGATCTGGGTCAGATCAGCATCTCCGCCCGGTCCTAGTGTTACTCCACTGTTACAAGGAGGAGCACATGATAATGGAAGCCTCCAGAAGGCTGGGAAAAGGCTCACAGGCCCTGGTACACAAGGGGTCAAAAATTATGTTTTCTCAAGACTTCTCCGGGGCTGTAATCAAGGAGTGGAAATCATTTGATGAAATCAGGAAGAGGTTGAGAGACCTGAATATTCAACAGTCTGTGAGGTATCCAGTTGCACTTCAACCATGGATGGTTTGTTTACAACTTTGACTCAACAGAGAAAGCAAGGGAATTGCTATACTCTTTGAAATAGATGGTCTGGGTCAGAAAAAAATTATGGACAGTGGTATATCCTTTGCTCTTTTGGTTGTTGGTTTTATATGCTTGGCTTTGCTTTGGTGTAAAATTCCTTTTTTTTTACTAAATCCTGTTATTCCCTTGTTTACTCTGGGTGTGAGGTGGTTATCTCTTTTAGTAAAGACAAATGGGGTTGGTGTATGGAGGGGATGGGTTGGACGTTCACTTTTAATTTTTAAGTGTGTAAATAATAGGTTTCGGGGGACATCCAAGATGGCGGCGATCTAGAAACATCACATTTCAGAGCTCCGCACCGCATCGCAAGCGGGAACGAAGTCCTAATCCACCGTCCCCGGACCACCACGATATCCCGAGACTCTGGAAAGGTCGTGGAGTCCCATGAGACTGTTAGAGAACAACTTACCTCAGTTTTCGCTGTCCAGGGATGTTGAAGAAGAGAGGAGGCACGTCTGAGATCAGGCCCACGGCCCACCCAGCAGGATCCTTGGACTCCATTTCTTACCGGCTCCTGGTAAAGGAGATGCTGGAGAAGCAGATAGAGGAGAAGCTGGCCCCGATCTCTATCATGCTGAGAGGCATGAACAGCAGCTGGGAGACCTGGAGAAAAGAACGGATGAGGTAGAACACAGAGTCGCAGTGGTAGAAGCTGAAAACGATTCCTCCAAGGATAGCGCCCAGGTCCTGGAGATGCAGGTCCATAATTTGCTTGACCAGGTTGATGACCTCGAGAACAGGGTCAGGAGAAGAAATATTCGGATCGTTGGTCTGCCAGAGGGCAAGGAAGGTGAGAGACCAGTGGAATTTATTGAGGACTGGTTGCCGGACTTCCTTAACCTGGAGGTTTGAATGGGAAGCTTGAAGATTGAGAGGGCTCACCGGATCATGGTGTGGAGATCAGATCTGGACCAACATTCTTGTCCTGTCTTGGTGTGGTTTTATCTCTACAGAGGTAAGGAGAGAATGGTGGGAGCTTCCAGAATCCAGAGGAAGGATCTGAAAACCTTAGTTTACGAGGGTTCTAAGATCATGTTCTTCCAGGACTTCTCAGCGGCGGTGATCAGGAAAAGAAAATCCTATGATGGCATCAAGGGAAGACTGAGGGAGCTCGGGATCCAGTACTCTCTGAGGTATCCGGCGGTGCTTCAGATAAACCTAGATGGATCTGTGCATCTCTTTGACATGTCGGAGAAGGCAAGAAACTTTGTGGACAAATTAACTTACTCTGAATAATGTAATATGTACAAATAGTCGTGTTGTTTGGGTATGTCTCTACATGTCTTTAAAAAGAAGAGGAAGTCCAGTCAGGGCTTTGTTTTCCTATTTTTTATTGGGAATAATCTGGTCTAAAGTATGCTCAGGGACGGCTGGGATGTTTACTTGCAATTTCTAAGTTATGTTACCAAATGATCAGTGGGTTTTTTACTTTTTTGTCCAAAATTACTTTCTGCACATTGTTATTCTATGGTGTATTTTGGGATTAGATTAGATTCCCTACAGTGTGGAAACAGGCCCTATGGCCCAACAAGTCCGCACTGCCCCTCCAAAGAGTAATCCACCCAAACCCATTCCCCTACCCTATATTTACCCCCTGGCTAACGCACCTAACACTGTGGGCAATTTAGCATGGCCAATCCACCTGACCTGCACATCGTTGGACTGTGGGAGGAAACCGGAGCACCCGGAGGAAACCCACCCAGACACGGGGAGAATGTGCAAACTTCACACAGGCAGGAGGGAATCAAACCCAGGTCTCTGGTGCTGTGAGGCAGCAGTGCTATCCACTGAGCCACCGTGTCACCCCACGGTGTGGCTCCAGCGAAGAAGAGGGAAAATGGTTGGGATGGCTAGATGCCTACTTATGGACAATTTATACCTAGCTCAGGTATTTAAATACCCAGACTGCAGTATTGGCAGCGGGATGGGGAGTTGGGTTTTGGGATGTGTAGATGCCCCCTTTGGGCAGGAGGTGAGTTTTCCTTTACAGCACCATTGGTGCTTTATATGTTGGTTTGTTTTCTGGTTTTTGTTGTATACAGTCTTTGGTAGCTTTGTAGGTTTGTTAACTGTAATGATCTTAGTTTATGTTCGATGGATCTTGCGACACTAAGGCTCAGCAATTCGTATTTCGAGTTCCTCTTCTCTGGAATCTAAATGTTACTGCAGAAGGTTATGGCTATTGACTTTATAAACGGTGTACCTGGAACATCAAGGGGAGTGACTCACCAATTAAGAGGAAAAAGGTACTTTCAAGTCTTAGAAAGGAAAAGGTAGATATTGCTTTGTTACAAGAGACACATTTAGATGACAGGGAGTATTTGAAACTATAGCAGAATGGCTTTGATTGGGTTTACTTTTCATCTTTTAATACCAGAAGTAGGGGAGTGACTAAATTGGTTAGGAGGAGTCTCCCATTTAAGTTACTAGAGTGTGTTAAAGACACACATGGGAGGTTTGTAATCCTCAAAGCCCTGATAAACAAGGACGAATATGGTGTTTTAAATGTTTACTGCCCTTCGGCCCATCCTCTCAAGTTTCTGGTAGATGTGTTCTCTAAATTGATCAGTCTCGAGTCTTGGCCTATCATTCTAGGGGCAGATTTTAATTACCTTATGGATCCCACAGTAGATAGATTGCCCAAAGCTCCCACGATACCCTCTGTCCAAACTAAACAATGAGTGAATCTGTGTGTGGAGTTAGGGTTTGTGGATGTTTGGAGGAGTCGCCACCCTACAGGCAGGTATTTTACGTATTTTTCCCAATCCACACGGATGTCACACCAGGATTGAGTTTTTTCTGACCTCCCCCGTGGCAATCCTGGTCTTGGTGGCGTCTTGGTAATATTTCCATCTCCGATCATGCTCCTGTGTACCTGTTGGTTAAGATCGAGGATGCCATCGTGGGCCCGAGGCACTGGTGAATGAATCCTTTTATCCTTAAGGATAATGAGTTTGTGGAGTACTTCTCTAGGGAATTTATGGTGTTCCTAGACATTAATTCAGGCTCGGGGAAAGTGAGGACTGCAGATGCTGGAGATCAGAGCTGAAAAATGTGCTGCTGAAAAAGCGCAGCAGGTCAGGCAGCATCAAAGGAGCAGGAGAATTAATGTTTCGGGCATAAGCCCTTCTTCAGGAATCTTCAGGATTAATTCAGGCTCGGCTAGTGGCCTATCCGTCCTTTGGGAAACTGCCAAAGCCTATGCCAGGGGGTTAGTTATTTCCTACTCTGCCAGTAGGACGTGGCAGAAGGCCGAGCAGCAATGGCTGGTTCAGTTCCTTTATTTGGCAACATAAGTGGCCCCTTACTAAATTAGTTAAACTGCAATTGCCTCACAGATTGGGGGGAGGAGTGGATCTCCCGAACATTAAAAACGATCAATTGAGCTCGCTTTTATCTTACGTGAGTGATTGGGCTTGTGGGGACCCTCTTTCAATACGGTTAGATATCAGAACCTCTCAGGCAAGGTACCCCCTTACTAACTTGCTGTTTTGGACAAAATGAGGACAGTTAGGGACTGTTACCACAACCCAATAATTATCAATACTGTTAAAGCATGGAGGGCAATTCAGCAGAGGGATGGCAATATTGGCAAAACATCTTTTCTTACACCTATAGTGGGTATGCCAGGTTTTCAGCCTGGGATGATGGATTCAGGATTCAAACATTGGGCAGCTAGGGGTGTGTCTTGCATGGGCGATTTATTTGAGGGAGACACAATGATGTCTTCTGATCAATTAGCACGCAAATACGAGCTGTATAGCAGGGACCTCTTGTTTTTCTCAAGTTAGGGATTTCATTCAAAAAAAGACTACACTTTTGACTGATCCCTACAAATCTGACAAAGAGAGGAGGGTGCTCAGTGCCAAGAGTACACTTTCTGTCAGCACTCTATATCATCAACTGGGGAGTGCCTCCCTCAGATGAGTTCGATCGACTCTGCAGGGTGTGGGAGAGAGAGCTCGGCATTGAGGTCTCCTCAGGGGTATGGGAAGATGTTTGGTAAAATGCAAGAAAGGTATCAATTTGCTTTACCATGCTTTACAGTTGAAGATTCTTCACAGGGTCCACTTGGCTCCGGATCGTTTGTCAAAAGTTAAACCACGTGCAAGGTTTGTACGGGCACACTTACCCATTGTCTCTGGTCATAGAGATGTACAGCATGGAAACAGACCCTTCGATCCAACCCGTCCATGCCGACCAGATATGCCAACCCAATCTAGTCCCACCTGCCAGCACCCGGCCCATATCCCTCCAACACCAAGTTGCAACTCCCACAGGGTATAGGAGGGATAGATCTCCCAGACTTTAAGCGATACCAAAGACGCACCTTATTGTCCTATGTGATTGACTGGGTGTGGAAGGATCTGAGGTCGATGTGGCTTGACATCGAAGCCTCCCAGGCAAGGTGCCCTCTCCTTTACTTGCTGCTTATGGATAGGATGAGATCTGTTGCTGAGCATTGTAGAAGCCTGATTATTATAAACACGGTCAAAGCGTGGAGGATGATGCAGCAGGGCAAGGGTAACCTGCATAAGACCTCACGTTTACCCCCCTAAGTTGGAGCCCCAGGATTCAGACCGGGGTCAATGGATTCTGCCTTTAAAGCATGGGAGGTCAAGTGAGTCTCCTGTTTGAGAGACCTATTTGAGGGAGAGGTCCTGATGTCTTTTGACCAGCTAAATCACAAATATGGCCAACATTAAAGGTGTGTTAGTGGAGAGCTGGACAACGTTCTAGAGCTTGGGAGGGATGCAACAATGGTTCAACTTGGAAATAAGGATTATAATTTTAAATTCAAGGTGTTGCCAGGCCAGGAGCCAATGTAAGTCAGTGAACATGGACTGAGGAGTGACTGGGCCACAGGGCGAGTGAAGACAGAGGTGTAGAGAGCATGTTTCTGCTTCTGAGTTAATAGGTTGTGGGTTCAGTTCCTGCTCTAGAAACCTGACCACAATTCCCACTGATACTGGGATGCAGTACTGAGGGAGCACTGCATTGTCTTTGGAGTGAGTTGCAGGTGGATATAAGGATTCTCTATGATGCTATTTTGAAGGAGAATGGGAGAGCGCTCCCTCAAGTCCTGGACTATATTCATTCGTCAATGAGTATCACTAAAGCAGATATCTGATCATGATTATATTTCAGCTTGTGACAGCTTGCTGTGTACAAGTTTGGCATTGCATTCTTCACATTACAGCAGTGACTACAGCACGACTTCACTTGCTGAAAAGTGCTCAGCAGCATTCTAACAATTTAGAGTTTGCCCTTTTTATTTTTTGAGTTATCCCTCCTCACATTCCCTGCCTTCCATATTTTCCCCCTCATTACCCCTCCAGTGTGAAGGCTAATATTGAAATCCATACCTCCTGCTAACCATATTTTGCATTTAATGACTGGCTTTTTAAATAAAAATAAATTTAATAACTGTTGCGAAATAGGAAAATCAGTCATTTGCAACCAGATCTGAAGGGGAAGGAGTCTCCAGTGCACTTAATATCAACCACTGGCACTGAATAGCTTTCCTTTATTACTGCTTTAAACTAATAAACTACACACATTTCATGTCGTAGTGAATTCCTCATTCTCACAGTTCCCTATGAAACAATGTTTCTTCTGTTTGAATTTTGTGGTGTCTATCTTGTTGCCATTAAATTTTACTCTTGCCCAACAATTGCAAACACATTAAAAACCAAAAGAACTACTATACATCAGAGACAAAACCAGAAATTGCTGGATGAGCTCAACAGGTCTGGCAGCATCTGTGGAACTGAAGAAGGGTTATTCAACCCAAAAGGTTAACTTGATTTCTCTCCACAGATGCTGCCAGATCTGCAGAGCATTTCCAGCAATTTCTGTATTTGTTACTGCAAACACTCTGTTTAGAATGAAGCTATTCAAAGGGTAGGGTCATTTTAAAAGCCTTCATTAGGTCACCCGCCAGTCTCCTCTGTACAAGAGAAATATCACACATTCCTGGTATCAAAAACAGAAAATGCTGGGAAAGCTCAGCAGATCTGGCGGCAGCTATGGAGAGAAATCAGTGTTAATGTTTCAGGTTGAGTGACCCTTCCTCAGAACTGGTTGTTAGCACGTAGAATGCGCCGGAAGATGAAGTTAAACTGAGGAGCAGTGCAGATCTGCCCTAGTGTGAAACAGTACTGTTGGAGAGAGAGGTTGAGAGTCTGCATGTGACACTGCATGGCACAGAGCGTGGATCTCAGGATGCAACGAGAACAGCTGCCTGTGGTGCGTTGAACGTCGCAGAGATACCTGTGATCCTGGGTGAATTCAAAGCACAAAGGATGAAACTTGAATTAGAATCCACACGCAGTGATTCTGAGCAGGAGGCAGTCACTGAGGAATGTGATGTGGCCGTGGAAACGAGTTTTAGCAAATACCCCGTCAAACACCAGGAGCTTCAGTGAAACTAATGACGGTAGACAAGAGAAAAGATTGGAATGGAAATCCTATCAGAGAGAGGAGCAGAACTCCTTCAAGATGGGCATGCCTGGAAGAGATGTGGCAGTAAGTTCAATACTAAATCAAAACCGAAAGAACTGTGAATGCTGTAAATCAGAAACAAAAACAGAAATGGCAGGAAAATTTCAGTGGGGTTGGTAGCAACTTGAAAGAAATCAGAGTTAATGCTTTGGGTCCAGTGAACCTTCCTGGTAGTATCCTTCCCAGAGGGAAAACAAAACAGGAACAAAAAGGGTCATACTGGAAATTAATATACTGATCATACTGGAGCTCCATTTCAAGGTATACAAGATGAGTTGGACCAGTATATCTCATGCGCCAGTTTTACTGGTTGTTCTATCTGTGTTGTAAATTCTTTTGTACCCTCTCCAATCACTCTATATCCTTTTTAACATGGCGACCAGAACTAAAACCACAGTACTCCAACTGTGGTTGATCCAAGGCCCAAAACAAGTCTAAGCATCTTCTCTACTTTTCAATGCTATCCTTCAAGAAGTAAATCGAAGTAATTGTCTTGCTTTTGTTATGGTCTTATTGAGAGAAATGTCCTCACTCAGTGGTGGTGAACCCATGGAATGTGCTAGTACATGACACTGTGGAGTCAAAGTTGCTGAATATATTTATGAAAAAAATAGATTTCAGGACACTAAAGATGTCAGGGGTGTATGGGGAGAGCAGGACTATGGCATTGAGATGGAGGATCAGCCATGATCATGCTGAATGGCAGAATAGGCTCAATGGGCTGAATGGCCTCCTTCTGATCCTAGTTTCTGTGATTCCAGCAATACAGAATGAGCCATCCCCAATAAGTGTGTTGTGTCCGCCAATGGGAAGTGCTACCCCTAATGGAGGTTTTCCTAATGGGTTCAATCCCTGGTTGTAGTGAACCTGTTTAGTGTGAATTATTAAACATGTGGAAGAGTACTTCTGTTATCTCTTAACTAGGTTTTAAAAAATGCAATCCCTATAGACCAGGCTTTATAACCTATTTGAGTTTTATTGGTGTGTCTGTGGAATATTTCATTGTTTTGTTTATGTCCCTTGATAGGTTAGTTGCAGAGTTTCTCCCTGCCTTTTGTTTTCGACTTCACGTTCTCTCTTATTGTGCTCTTTGTGGATTTAGTCCCTGTCCCTTTTTATACCCTCAATATTTCCCTTACCTCCTTATCCACCCACAGCACCTTCTTCTCTTTTTTTAATAGAATTATTTCTCCTCGTATTCCGTTAAATTGAATTGGTATTCTCCATCATCGTTTGCCAATATTGTCCATTTTATCTTCCCAATCTTCTGACTGGCTTTTCTCCAGTTTGTAACCTTGGTCTTTATCACGCTTATATCCTTCTTTAATGTAATCTCATTTGTTGCAAGGTTTATTGCTCAGCTGCATTGGCTCTCTACCAGTGTCACAATTTCTGGATATCACTTTTGCTTTGTTGCGCACTGGGCTATCAGGCTAAGCGGTCCAAGGTCCACTGGGCAAATGACCAACAAGATTTGAAGGCAAGTTGAGAGAAATAAGTGCAAATGCTAGAGTGGGAGGTTATCCCAACCAGTGTCAATCTGGGAACAACAGAAGAGCCTTTAACATCAGGAAATGGTGCTAGGTCCTTCAGGCTGAGCAAAGATAACCAGGTAACTATTAATAATCAAATATTTAATCGCTGTGTTGACCAGCTGTCATATTAAAGCTGCTATCACTCAATGGATTCCAATCGTACTTGATATATTTATATATAAAAAGACAAGTAATAATTAACATGAGGGACTGACAACATAACCAAAAATGGCATCGAATTACTGTCAGAAACAAATCTAAACCCTGCGTCGTGGCCAATATTTATCTCTCAACCAACATCACTTAAAAAAGACAGATGAGCTGGTCATTATCTCATTGCTGTTTGTGACACTGCACTGTGTTCAGATTGACAGTCATGTTTCCCATATTACAACAGTGACCACACTTTCGTGAGCACTGTTCTTTTTGGCTATTAACCACTCTGGGACTGCCTGAGGCTATCAGGGTGTTTTATCAGTTCTTGTCTCTTCGTCCTTAAAATGTGCTTTTTGGAGACGGTGAACAACAGCACAGGAATGTAAGAAACTGGAGCTGGAGTGGGCCATTCAGCCCTTCAATCATATTCAATAGCATCATGGCTGATCTTCAACTCCACCTTCCTGCCCTATCCCTGTATCTCTCAATTCCCTTAAGAGTCAAAGAAAATCTATCAGTGTCTTCCTTCACACGCTCAATGACTTGGCATCTATATCTCTCTCTCGGTAAGGAATTCAAAAGGTTTGCAGTCATCTGAGGGAGGAAGCTTATTGTCTCAGTCCCAAACCAGCCCCCTGTTTCTGACACTGTGACTTGTTCTGTTCACATTTCCTGAACGGGAATTTTACATGTTTCAATGAGATCACCTCTCATTGTTTTGAACACCAGGAACTATAGGCATGGTCTATTCAATCTGCCCTCACTGGACAATGGCCTCACCCCAGGAATCAGTGTAGATTACTCTTGCTGCACTGACAATCCCTTGTCAGCTCATCATATCCCCCAAGTGCTTCACACATACATACAATGAATGAACACAGTGTTCAGTGTGTAGGCAAATGAGGCTGCCATTCCATCAATAAAGAGGTCCCCGTGGTCAGAACCATAATGTCACTGAATGGGAACGATACAGAAAGTGGACCCTCAGAATACTCTCTGCAAGAGAAAATGAACACACCCCATGATGAGTCCTTTCTTTTCGGATGCTTACCCAAATTGTTTAGCACAGCTATTATTTGAACCACCCTCTAAGGCAGTACATTCCAGATCCTAACCATTTCATAAGACCATAAGACAGAGGAGCAGAAATTAGCCCATTGAGTCTGCTCCACCATTCAATCATGGCTGATAAGTTTCTCAACCCCATTCTCCTGCTTTCTCCCCATAAACCTTGATCACCTTGACAATCAAGGACCTATCTATCTTCATCTTAAATATACTCAATGACTTGGCCTCCACAGCCTTCTGTCGCAGTGAATTCCATAGATTCCCCACTCTCTGGCTGAAGAAGTTTCTTCTTATCTCCATTCTAAAGGGTCTTCCCTTTACTCTAAGGCTGTGCCCTTGGGTCCTAGTCTCTCCTGCCAATGGGAACATCTTCCCAACATCCACACTGTCCAGGCCATTCTGTATTCTGTATGTTTTAATTAGATGTCACCTCATCCTTCTAAATTCTATTGAGTATAGACCCAGAGTGCTCAAACATTCCTCATATGTTAAGCTTTTCATTCCAGGGACCATTCTCGTGAACCTCCTCTGAACCCACTCCAGGGTCAGTACATGATTCCTGAGATATGTGGTCCAAAACTGCACACAATACCCCAAATGTGGCCTGACCATAATCACTGGAAAAACAGACCTTTCCTTATTTCACCTTCTGTGTTTCGCCAACCTTCCTGAATGACGTCGT
Organism: Chiloscyllium punctatum; assembly: GCF_047496795.1. Taxonomy (NCBI): domain Eukaryota; kingdom Metazoa; phylum Chordata; class Chondrichthyes; order Orectolobiformes; family Hemiscylliidae; genus Chiloscyllium; species Chiloscyllium punctatum. The sequence continues at coordinate 20,021,780 of NC_092741.1, read as the reverse complement.
CTGGTTCTCAACCCTTTAGTAGTTGGGAAAGGTTTCGCTCTCTCTCTTTCTTTTCTTTCCTTGCCTATTTTTGTTGAAGGCTCTGAAAAACCATGGATATTTAGAACCTGGCCCTGTCCTTCTTCAGGAAGGGTAACCTTTCTTTCCCACTTTTACAACATGTGTACAGGCAGAGGTGCATGGGCCAAAGGTACAGAACTCAAAGGTACAGGGATTCTCACGGCTGCGTTGGATGTAATTACAAGCCATAGTATGAGCTGGAGTCAAGATCCAAACTGAAGATACTAGTGGACAGATACATGTACCTATGAATCAGTACTCTGACAGTATACCTTCTGTTGGAACCACTATTTCAATGTAAGATTCTGCATCCAAAACAGAAATTTTAAAGCATAAAATGGCATCTTAAGTTAAAGATGCTGGTGTGGATTTGTTTTGACTGTAAATTTAAATGTGCAATTGAGAGACGCACTGCACAGCATGTTTCACAAAAGATAAGACTTTTCAGCCTTGAAGATGTTTGCTCAGTTTTTCTGGAAAGTCATCTCAAACTTTTTAAAACATTTGCATTGCGTTGGAGCTTTTTAGTAAAACTGCTATTACTTCATACGATTTAAATTAAAGATGTGACTGACTAACTTTCTACCTAAAAAAGCTCAAATAAAAGCCTTAAAATGGAGTTTGATTCTTTTTCAGTTGGATTTTAACACCATCATGTTAAGTGATATGTCTGAAAATATTTCACTCTGCCTTCCTACATTGACGTCATTCCAATTAACAACTCTTTATTTCAGTCACTTCTCCATGTAACAAACCTTTGATTTCTGATTGTAAATGCAGGGTGTGAGGAATGATGAAATTTTAAGTTTCAAAACTAAGAGGCAGAATTGGATAAATTAATCCATTCAACTCTGTGATAGGGCCATGCTAGATTCTGTGGGTGGAATCTTTTCAATCCCTGTGGACTTTGGCGAAAAAATTGGGAATATCAGCCAGCAAGGAGATTCCTGACGTCAAGAGAAAAGAGTCCCAATGTCTAACCTAGTGTGGAATCTCACTTGTGATTGGTGAGACGGCTACTGAAAGTTTATGGAGTTGGTCAGGGGTCAGTGGTAGGGATGTGGGGATGTCAGCGTGCTGGGATGAAGATGGGGAAATGATTGTGAAGGGGGAAACTCAACATACAGTGTAGGGTGGTGGGAGGGGGAACAATAGTGTGGAGGACCTGGGTCACTATGTGAAGGGAGGGTCATTGACAGTCACCATCACTGGAGCCTTGAATGGGGGATAGTGCAAGGTGATGTTTGGCATGGCTAAGCTGTAGGACGGGCTCATGTAGGAGGATTGCTGTTTAGTGTACAGAGATGTGTAAGAAAGGAACTTGGCGTATTGGGGGAGTGGGAGTGTCCAGAGGAGATTCATGAAAACGGTCCCAGGAATGAACAACTTAACATATGAGGACTCTGGGTCTATACCCGATGTGGTTTAGATGGATGAGGCGGGGATTTAGTCGAAACTTACAGAACACTGAATAATCTGGACAGAGTGGATGTTGAGAAGATATTCCCATTGGCAGGAGAGGCTAGGACCCAGGGCAGAGCCTTCGAGTAAAGGGAAGACCTTTTAGATTGGAGATAAGGAGAAACTTCTTCAGCCAGAGAATGGTGAATTTATGGAATTCATTGCCACAGAAGGTTGTGGAGGCCAGCTCATTGAGTATATTTAAGGCTAAGATAAATAGGTTCTTAATTGGAAAGGAGATCAAGGATTACAGGGAGCAAGTGGGAGAATGGGTTTGAGAAACATATCGGCCATGATTGAATGGCGGAGCTGACTCAGTGGGCTGAATGGTCTCATTTCTGCTCCTATGTCTTATAGCCCCTGGTTTACTAAGCCAAGCTTGTGACCCTCTATGCCATGCATTAGCTCTGTGGACAATCTCCTCATGTGGTTGATGGCAGTACAGTGGGCAATCACGCCAAACTAGAGAATGATCGATGGACTGAATGGACTACTTCTGCTCCTTTATTTTGTAGTCTTACGGGCTTGTAGATGAGCAATGGAGATGGAAAACGGCTGTGACCTCACTTGGAGTGGGCAGAGGCACTGTTTACTTTCTCTCTGAGCACACAGGCTCTATTTGTGAGCAATATGAGACTCTCTGAGAGGTGATTGCATTAATCAGACACTTACACAGTACAGGATGAAATCATCTGTAATTATAGCTCCCTGTATGGGAAATGAAGGCTCTGTCCAACTGTGTGGGATACAAATCCTGGTGACAAGCAATCTTCACCAAGTCATTGATCAGTACAGATAGGCCAGAGTTTTCTCTATAAAGCTGAAGTAATCGCAGGGTGACTTTAAATGTGTCACCAGCAGGTCAGAGTTCACAAAGACAATCACAGACTGCATAAAGGGATGCTGTACCCTGTTCCTGTGAGGGAAATAGCATTGAGGATGATAGCCTCTGGGTCTCCTGTACTTCCCACACTGGAACAGATACCGATCTCCTCTCACCTTGAACTGTCGGTATTCACCAACATGCTCTTATGCTGTTTCTGTTGACTGATGTGAGGTTGGGAAGAAACAGCAGCCCAGGCAGCATCCAAGCAGCTTCGAAATCGACGTTTCGGGCGAAAGCCCTTCATCAGGAACTTCATCAGGCTTTGTTCCTGATGAAGGGCTTTTGCCCGAAACGTCGATTTCGAAGCTGCTTGGATGCTGCCTGAACTGCTGTGCTCTTCCAGCACCACTAATCCAGAATCTGGTTTCCAGCATCTGCAGTCATTGTTTTTACCCGTTGGGAAGAAACAGTTTCAGCAATCTACCATACTTACAATCTCCAACTCTACTTACTTGTCATGGCTCGTGCTGAATGTATCAGAACAAAGTCCTGACGTTAAAGGTCCACATCTGAGGTATTGTCCATCCTTGTTGGAGTTGCCCATGTCTCATTTGTAGGGGATTTGAATAGTGACTGCTCCCATTACTAAGGACCTGTTCTGTTTCTGATATTGGTTTACTGGAACCGTGACCAATGGATCCAACCACAGCAGAGGTTATTGTTGCTGCTACTGTGGTGCAGAGAAGGCACAGGGCCAGAAGTGCCAGCAAACTCAGGACTAGTAGCAACCTTCAGCAGATACTGAGCAACCTCCACATGAAGAGGCTGCAGCTCAAACTCTCCGGAGGTGGGGGAGGTGCAGAGTGTGTCAGATGATCCAAGCATGGTGTGCTGTGCACCACTGCAGCAGGCAAAGAAGATGTGACAGACGCTGACGAGCTGGGAGAACAGCAACAACCTTTGAAGAGGAAGATGAGGAAGGAAACTGCCATCCTTACCTGGTCTGGCTAACACATAGCTCCAGATCCACTGCAATGTGGCTGACTCTTAACTGTCCTCTGGGCAATTAGGGATGGGAGCCGGAGAACCCTCATTCTGTAAATGAATAAAGAAACAAAAAAAAAGTGTTGGAGGAACATCACCTTCACCACGATAGAGCACTGTAACAATGAGCATTACAGTCCAGACAAGACTTAATCAAAACGCAGTTCTAACAGATAAGTGCTGCGTGCAGAGATCATTCATTGACTGTGAATCTGTTGTTGTTCAAAAGTCCCCTGTCTGTTCCCAGAAGCAAATGCAACTTTTTGTTTGTTTTCATCTAATTTGCTTTTGCTGATGTGGAATTACAATGGATGTTTTAAAACCGTTTGTATGTGGTCCTGCCATATTGAACAGTGGGATTGATGTTAGTATTTCCTCAGGCAGGATTTTCAGATGGGATGAGGTGAAGGAAGGGTAGCCTGTGTATCTTGGCCCTTAAACTGTCATTGGATTTCCGAATGTGCAGTTGTATTTATGATGAAGTGTGACCTGTGCTGCCCTGAGGAGTGTTTCTTTTTGTTTGGCCTTCCTCGATGTGCAGCGCAAAGGGCAGCTCCGGACTGACACCATGTGACCAGTCTGTGGCTGGGTCCTGTCCGAAATGTCGACTCTCCTGCTCCTCAGATGCTGCCTGACCTGCTGTGCCTTTTCCAGTGGCGCACTTTATCAACTTCAGAGATGGCATACATTCCCGGAATTCCAGGATGTCCTGGCAGTGGCGAGTAGCTCCTCCCTGAAATATCACAGCACAGTGATGATTTAGTCCAAGCCTTTCCCTTTCAAAGTCCCTTTCAAGGTCTTATCCCATTCAAGTCTGTCTGTAATTACCTTTCAAGCCAAATTGCTCGAAAGAGGGCAGATATGGGAGCCATCTGTAAATCTTTGTGAGAACTTCCATGTCTGAGGCAAACCTACCAAGAGAAAAATCGCTCTTTCATTTAAATAAACAGATCAAAATCAGTTTCGGTGGTTCTTGCATATCAGAACATTTAGTTATTGGTCTGGAAATAAAACTTGAACATTGACGAAGGCCAACATTTGAAAACATTGACAGAAAGCTTGCCAACAACATGGTTTCAAAAGATCAAGTGCCAAGTACTATTTAATGGGTTCTTTGCAGGGTACAAAATAGGAACATAGGAACAGGATCAAGATTAGAGTGGTGCTGGAAAAGCACAGCAGGCCAGGCAGCATCTGAGGAGCAGGAAAATCGACGTTCCCGCTCCTCGGATGCAGCCTGATCTGCTGTGCTTTTCCAGCACCACTCTAACCTTGACTCTGATCTCCAGCATCGGCCCGTCCTCACTTTCGCCGCATAGGAACAGGATACTTATCCAAAGAACTGTGGATGCTGGAGAGCTAAAACAAAAAACAGAAAATGCTGGCGAAACTCAGCAGGTCTGGCAGCATCTGGAGAGAAAGCAGAATTAATGTTTCAAGCACAGTGACTCTCAGTCAGAAGATGAAGGTGTGGGCTATTCAGCCCTTGGAGCCTGGTCTACAATTCAATGAGATCATGGCTGAGCTGTGGCCTAACTCCATGGACCTGCCTTTGGCGCATACCCTTTAATACCTTTCCTTAACAAAAATGTATTTATCTCAGATTTAAAATAAACAACTGATTTAGCATTCCCTGCTGTTTGTGGAAGAGAGTTCCAAACCTTTCCCACCTTTTATGTGTAGAAGCACTTCCTAACATTTTTATTTAATCTGGACAAGTGGAGGTCAAATGCAAAAGGAAGGTGTATGGTACAAAAGATTGGAAGCACACCAGCTTTCGGAGGGCTGCTCCTTCATCAGGTGATGAAGGAATGCTGGTCCGAAAGCTAGTGCTTCCAATTAAACCTGTTGGACTATAACCTGGTGTTGTGTGATTTTTAACTTTGTCCACCCCAGTCCAACACCGGCACCTCCGCATCGTGAGTACAAAAGATGTGCAGGTGAGAAGAATTGGCTATCCTAAATTGTCCATCGTGTTAGGTGTATTAGTCAGAGGGAAATGGGTGGGTTGCTCTTCAGAGGGTCAGTGTGGAAAGGTTGGGCCGAAGGGTCTGTTTCCATACTGTAGGGAATCTAGTCTAATCTAATTGGCGGGACCCTTCGGAGCATTGATAATACAGAGGGATCTTAGGGTGCAAGGCCATAGCTCCCTGTAGGGGGCAACACGAGTAGATAAGATGGTAAAGAAGACATGACATGCTTGCCTTCATCGATCAGGTCATTGACTTAAGAAGTTGGCAAGTCACGTTGCAGCTGTATAAAAATCCTTTACTATGGCCACATTTGGAGCATTGTGTGCAGTTCTGGTTGCCACACTATAGCAGGGATGTGGAAGCTTTGGAGAGGGTACAAAAGAGGATAACTAGGATGTTACCTGAATTGAATGCATTATATATAAGGATAGGTGGGAAAACATTGATTGCCTATGTCAGAGGAGCAACCTGATAATATTATGAGAGGTTCCCCATGGTAGGCTCATTCAGAAGGTCAGGAGGAATGGGATACAGGGGAACTTAGCTGTCTGGATACAGAATTGGTTGGCCAACAGAAGACAGCGAGTGGTAGGAGAAGGAAAATATTCTGCCTGGAAGTCTGTGGTGAGTGGTGTTCCACAGGGCTCTGTCCTTGGGCCTCTACTGTTTGTAATTTTTGTTAATGACTTGGATGAGGAGATTGAAGGATAGGTCAGCAAGTTTGTAGACGATACAAAGGTTGGAGGTGTCGTTGACAGTATAGAGGACTGTTGTAGGCTGCAGCGGGACATTGACAGGATGCAGAGATGGGCTGAAAAGTGGCAGATGGAATTCAACCTGGATAAATGCGAGGTGATGCATTTTGGAAGGTCGAATTTGAAAGCTGAGTACAGGATTAAGGATAGGATTCTTGGCAGTGTGGAGGAACAGAGGGATCTTGATGTGCAGGTACATAGATCCCTTAAAATGGCTACCCAGGTGGACAGGGTTGTTAAGAAAGCATATGGTGTTTTGGCTTTCATTAACAGGGGGATTGAGTTTAAGAGTCGTGAGATCTTGTTGCAGCTCTATAAAACTTTGGTTAGACCGCACTTGGAATACTGCGTCCAGTTCTGGTCGCCCTATTATAGGAAAGATGTGGATGCTTTGGAGAGGGTTCGGAGGAGGTTTACCAGGATGCTGCCTGGACTGGAGGGCTTATCTTATGAAGAGAGGTTGACTGAGCTCGGACTTTTCTCAGTGGAGAAAAGGAGGAGGAGAGGGGACCTAATAGAGGTATACAAGATAATGAGGGGCATAGATAGAGTCGATAGCCAGAGACTATTTCCCAGGGCAGAAATGACTAACACGAGGGGTCATAGTTTTAAGCTGGTTGGAGGAAAGTATAGAGGGGATGTCAGAGGCGGGTTCTTTACACAGAGAGTTGAGAGAGCATGGAATGCGTTGCCAGCAGCAGTTGTGGAAGCAAGGTCATTGGGGACATTTAAGAGACTCCTGGACATGCATATGGTCACAGAAATTGGAGGGTGCGTACATGAGGATCAGTGGTTGGCACAACATCGTGGGCTGAAGGGCCTGTTCTGTGCTGTACTGTTCTATGTTCTATGTTCTACGTATGGTCAGGGCAGGTAGAGACGGTCTTTTTCCCAAAGTGGAAATGTCAAAAAATAGAGGGCATTGGTTTAAAGTGAGAGGGGTAAAGTTTAAAGGAGATGTGTGAGATATGTTTTTACACAGAGGGTGGTAGGTGCCTGGAACGTGTTGCCAGGGTAGAATCATAGTCATAGAGGTTTACAGCACATAAACAGACCCTTCAGTCCAAAAGAGAAAATGCTGGAAAATCTCAGCAGGTCTGACAGCATCTGTAAGGAGAGAAAAGAGCTGACGTTTCGAGTCTAACTGATCCTTTGTCAAAGCTTCAGTCCAACCCGTCCATGCTGACCAGATATCCCAACCCAATCTAGTCCCATTTACCAGCACTTGGCCCATATCCCTCCAAACCCTTCCTATTCATATACCCATCCAGACACCTCTTAAATGTTGCAATTGTACCACTTCCTCTGGCAGCTCATTCCATACACGCAGCACCCTCTATGTGAAAAAGTTGCCCCTTATGTCCCTTTTAAATCTTTCCCCTCTCACCCTAAACCTATGTCCTCTAGTTCTGGACTCCCCCCATCCCAGGGAAAAAAATCTTGTCTATTTACCCTACTCATGCCCCTCTTGATTTTATAAACCTCTATAAGGTCACCCCTCAGCCTCTGACGCTCCAGGGAAAACAGCCCCAGCCTATTCAGCGTCTCCCTGTATCTCAAGTCCTCTAACTCTGGCAATGTCCTTGTAAATCCTTTCTGAACCCTTTCAAATTTCACAACATCCTTCCGATAGGAGGGAGACCAGAATTGCATGCAATATTCCACAAGTGGCCTAACCATTGTAGATGATAAAATTTTTAAGAGGCATTTCGACAGACAAGTGCAGGGAATAGAGGGATATGGGACATGTGCTGGTGGAGGTGAATTAGTTTAGAATGACATTGTGGCCAGCATAGACAAGGTGGGCTGTACTGCTCAATGTTCTGAAACACTTTTCCTGAACGGTCTGGCCCTAATTCTCAGACTATGCCCCTCGTTCTAGAATCCCCAACCAGTGGGAATGGTTTATCTTTATCTACTCTTTCTTTTCCTGATAATTTCTTGAAGACATTGATCAGATTACCTCTTAACCATCTAAATTCTAGAGAAAACAGGCCTGAATGGTATAATTTGTATAAATGAAATACAAACAAAAGGTGTTATTAACTGGTTCACTTGAGGGATTGTATATTTTTCATTTTAAAGATACTATCAGAATTACTTTGGACATTAAAGATCATACAGAACACATGCTTTCTTGGACGTGTTAATATCCTTGTCTATAATTTCTTTGAGAGAATCATATTTGGTATAATGGGACCATGCTGAGTGAGATGTGTAGAGATTTCAGTATTATATACAGGATGTACAGCACAGAAACAGCCATTCGGCCCAACCAGTCCATGCAGGCGTTTCCACCGCGCGCAAGACTTCTCCCAGTTTTGCACATCTAGATCTACCAGGTTCATCCTTCCTCCTCAAATGCTTCAAATAAATGCATCGCTTAAATGCACTTATACCATTCACTTTCACTGCTCTGTGTGGTGTGAGTTTCTCAATCTCAACATTCTTTGTGTAAAGAAGATTCTCCGAATATCTAGATTTTTTTGGTGACTAGCTCATATTGACACTTAGTTCTGCTGTTCCCAAGAAAAGGAAATATTCTCTCTATTTCCACACTAACAAAACCCTTCATAATTTTAAAGTTCTTTATTGGGTCACCCCGTTGGCTTTCTTTAGTTAAGAGTACAGATCCAGCCTGTCAATCCTTTCCTGATAGGTGCATCCAACTTTATTTCTGTTATCATCGTTCTGAACCATTTCTGTGTCTCTCCATTTCCTGTATTTCCTAATGATAATAGGGTGACCACAACATCATACAGTATCTATGTGTGGTATAAACAAGATTTGATACAGGTTTGACATCTTTCCCTACTTTTCAATTCTACTCAATTAGAAATAAGGGCCAGTGCTTCATTGGTTTACTTTCTTTTATGACCTCACTGTTAATATGTCACACAATATTTTATGATGGCTGTAGTTGAGCTCAGAGATTCTTCAGTCCCTCCACCCCACCCGCATTTGCACCTTCCAACTCCAAAGTGACTCTTCTTATCTTCCTACACAGATGTGCTGCCTCACATTTATCGGCATTGAAACCTATTTGCCAGTGGTTTGCACATTGTACGGGTTTGTTCTCCTCTGATTTTCTGTAGCACTCCATTCAACTGGGTAGTAGTGCTTGGGATAAAGGAACAGAGAACCGTGTGTTCAAGACATTAAGTTAGTGGACACAGACAGTTAGAGGGATCAAAATGTGACAGACAAAATGCAGGAGCAAAACTGTGGGGAATGGAATTTAATGCAGACAAGTACAATTGAATTAAAGAGAGACAAGTTATTATTGTCTTATTGGAGAAAGTCTAGAAGCCATAGAGTCACTCAGCACCTTTCGGTCCAACACGTCCTCACCGACCAGACATCCAAATCTGATCTAGTCCCAGGCAACCGTCTGTGTGGAACTTGCACATTCTCCCCGTGTCTGCGTGGGTTTCCTCTGGATGCTCCAGTTTCCTCCCACAGTCCAAAGATGTGCAGGTCAGGTGAATTGGCCATGCTAAATTGCCCGTAGTGTTAGGTGAGGGGGTAACTGTAGAGGAATGGGTTTGGGTGGGTTGCTCTTCGGAGGGTTGGTGTGGACTTGTTGGGCCAAAGGGCCTGTTTCCACACTGTTAGTAATCTAATCTAATCTGTTTCCACTTTGCCAGCATTTGGCTTATATTCCTTTAAACCCTTCCTGTTCATATATCCATTAAGATGCCTTTTAAATAGTGTAATTGCACCAGCCTCCACCACTTCCTCTAGCACCTCATTCCATACGTGCATCACCGTCTGCATGAAAACATTGCTCCCAACGTCCTTTTTTAAAATCTTTTCCCTCTCACCTTAAACCTATGCCCTTCAGTTCTGGACTCCCCAACCCCAAGGAAAGGACCTTGTCTATTCACCCTAACCATAATCCTCATGATTTTATAAACCTCTATAAGGTCACCATTTCAACGCTCCAGGAAAAACAGCCCCAGCCTATTCAGCTTCGCTTTGTAGCTCAAACCCTCCAATCCTGACAACATACTTGTAAATCTTTTCTGCATACCTTCAAGTTTAACAACATCTTTTCTATAGCCGGGGGCGATAAGATTTGTACACAGCATTCCAAAAGTGGTCTCATCAATGTCTTGATACAGCCACAACATGACATTGTGAATTCACTTTCCTCATATAAATACTTCCCTCATTTCTTTTCTCTAAAACTTTAATTAATAAGAGTCTACCCGAGTGAAATGTAAACAGATCAGAAACACACTGTAGTCAAACATTCTCCAAGGAAACAAGTGCAGACATGCACTCTGTCCACACAAATGCTGAGAGGTTATGAACTTCCATTGAATATATTATTTACCATGTTCTATCAGTAATTATATTAAACAAATAGATCCTATTTACTCTGTTATATCAATGACTTTTATCCAATGTTGAACCAGCAGGAATCCCATTCCTACACAGGCTGTGGAAGTTCAAAGAAATTGGCGTTGTCAGAAAATTGTCAATAAAAGCTATTGGGCAGGCACAAAGTGTCACTAATACAACTAATGGAATTTTAACCTTCATCCTGACATTATATAAATTCTTGTTATCCACACTGAAAGATTTGTAAAAGCACACCTTTTATTCAGTACTTCTAAAAAGAATTCACTCAGGGTGTGGGGCATTGATGGTTGAAGCAGCTTTTATTGACATCCCTTATTGTGCAGGGGACAAATCAGAGTCACTCACATTGCTGTGGGTGGGTACATGAACAGGAAGGGGTTAGAACAGGAATGGGCCAAATGCTGGCAAATGGAAGTAGATTCATTTAGGATATCTGGTCAGCGTGGATGAATTGGACAGAAGTTCTGTTTCCATACTGTACGACCTTGGAGTGAAAGTGGAGTCCCAGGTTGACAGGATAGTGAAGAAGGCGTTAGGTATGCTTTCCTGTTTTGAACAGAGCATTGAGTACGGGAGTTTGGAGGTCATGTTGCAGCTGTGCAGGACATTGGTTAGGCCACTTTTGGAATCTTGCATTCAGTTTTGGTCTCCCTGATATAGCAAGAATGCTGTGAAACTTGAAAGGAATCAGAAGAGGGATGTTGCCAGGATTGGAGGGTTTGAGCTATAAGGAGAGACTGAACGGGCTGGGGCTGTTTTCCCTGGAGCATCAGAGGTTGAGGGGTGACTTTATAGAGGTTTACAAAATCATGAGGGGCATGAATAGGATAAATAGACAAGGTCTTTTCCCCAGGGTAGGGGAATCCAAAACTAGAGGGCATAGGTTGAAGGTAAGCAGGGAAAGATTTAAAAGGGACCTAAGGTGCAACTTTTTCACACAGAGGGGAGTGTGTGTATGGAATGAGCTGCCAGAGAAAGTGGTGGAAGCTAGTACAATTATAACATTTAAAAGGCATCTACATGAATAGGAAGGGTTTAGAGGGATATGAGCCAAATACTGGCAAAAGGGACTAGATTAATTTAGGATATCTGGTCAGCATGGACGAGTTGGTCTGTTTCCATCCTGTACAGCTCTATGAGTCTGGAGTAGGCCAGACCAGGACAACAGTTTCCTGCCCTGAAGGGCATTAGTGAACGAGATGGGTTTTTAGGTCAGCTCTTTATTTCAGATTTTTAAAATTGAATTCAAATTTCACCATCTCCCATGCTGGGACTACAGTAGGGAATTAAGTTGGGAGCTCTCTGTTAACGTGTGGATGGTGTGAATGTCCGTGATTTATGTGACAACTGAAATCACGGACGACTGAAATAATGGGAGAGAGCTGAGAAATTCCACTGTCTCGACACAGAGAGAGTGACTAGGGCTGATGTGGTCGCTGTGAGTTGTTGGGTAGGTATCAACCTACCGTTACTGACAAATAATTGGAAATCAGCTTGGCCTGTTAAATTAATCACAGGTCTTCACTGATGTCTTTGTAATGATGTGGAGATGCTGGTGTTCGACAGGGGTGTACAAAGTTAAAAAAAATCACACAACAACAGGTCACAGTCCAACAGGTTTATTTGGAAGCACTAGCTTTCAGAGCGGTGTTCCTTTGTCTGGTAGCTAGTGGCGGGGGGGAGGGGGGGGGGGGGGGGGGGGGGGGGGGGAACGCAGAATTTATCATAGAACACAGAATTTATAGTAAAAAATCAAAGTGTCATACAACTGATGTTATGTATTGAACAAATCTATATTGCTGTTAAGTCTTTAATCCCATGGAATGGGGATGCAGGTTTCAATTCATTAATATGCAAATTCCAGAACTTTTTCAAGTTACAGTCCTAGGATAACTTAAGGTTTGATATAAAAAAAGTGACATCTCAGCTCAGACAATGCATAAAAGGTGTGAGGTTAGAGTCTGTCTGTATCCCAACCTTGAATCAGACTGGTACTATTTCCAAAGTACGAATTTGTAAAATGTCACATAGACTGACTGCCTACAGATTGTGTGCTTTTTGAACAAAATTGAATGTATCTGCAAATACCTCCATCCACCACCCCCCCAAAACAAACACACACACAAACACACCCTCTCTCTCAATCACACGTACACATATACGTCGATGGGGTGAATTTGCATTTGCAGATTTGTATTTGCAGTTTTTTGACAGGTGTTGCCCAGTTTTAATAAACGCGAACTCTTTGTCAAAGTTATTAGATGAGACAGGATTTCTTCTGCAGGCAAAGACTTACCCCAGACCCTCCAACGTCAACATTGACTGTGAGCAATTCCAATAAACCCATGTTCAGCTCTGTATAATCACATAAATCACGGACATTCAGGCATCTGAATATTTTCGAATTAACCCTTTCAAAAGTATTATTACACGCATCTGGAGCAGGTGGGACTTGAACCCAGGTCAGAGATAGGAATACTACCACTGAGCCACAACAGCCTCTCAGACATTCTGAATGTCAGGGTGGGGATTTCTCTCAGCTGGGAATGATTACAACCCTTAATCGAGGGGTCAGCTAATGTCAAATAGTGCAACTTCAAACACCTTCTCCTCCACATGGGTTCTGTAAGTGACATTTGAACCACCCGATAAAAGAGAAAGGATAGTGAAGGTGAGAACCCTCAAGCCATTTAAGAAATATTTCGATGAGTCCTTGAAATGCTGTATCATACAAAGCTACGGACTAAGTGCTGGAAAGTGGGATTACAGTAGATGGATGTTTGGATGACAGATACCAACACGATCAGTTGAAACACTTTGTGCTATTAAAAAAAGCTATGAATCTGTGAGATGAGCATTGAAATGAGTTTTTAAAGTGCATGGGGAGGAAACTGAAGTGAGGCAAGCCAGTGCGAGAGATCCACTGGATGTAGGGCCCCAAGGGCATTATTAGTTGCAAACATTTTATTGAGTTTGAGCAAGTTGTGGCCCACAAAATACTGAAGAAATAATCACGTGGAGAAGAAACTGACACACACTAGATAAACAGTCCACATGTAACAAGGAATTTGTCTGCGCTGACAAAGCTTTCTCTTTCTAACTGAAACCTGGGAATCATGCAATTTGACCATGTTAACCCCTCCAAACTCTGTGTCCTATTGCTGCTGACTCTATTTGCCTCAGCAGATGCCTGAGACTAAGCCAACCTTGCTGTCTGAGGTAAGTTTCCAACCCCAATTTTGTACCATTGCTTAGACAACTGAGTTCCAGTTTTGTAATGTAATATCTGCTGCTGAAACTCCCATCAGGTCTAAACTCAATCCATAGGAACACGTGAATTAGGAGGAAGAGATGGCCAAACAGCCTCTCGCTATCTACTCTATCTGGTCTCCTCAGGATCTTATCTACTATACACGTCTTAATCTTGGAAACTCCAGTAGATACAAACCCAAACTGTCCAACCTTTCCTCATAGTCCTCCTCATCCCACGAGTAAACCTTCTCTGAATGACCTTTCCTGCATTTCTATCCTAAGGAGATCAAATTGTACAAATTCTCTTACCAACATCTTGTACAATTGCAGCAAAACTTCCCTACTTTTATATTCCATTCTCCTGTCAAGTTCAATACATTCCGGACTGGTTTCTCACGATCAAATCCCTCCATGGTCTCACTCCTTCCTCTTTTAGTAATCTCCTCCGGCTTTCCAACCCTCTGAGATATCTGTGGTCATACCCGTCCTGAGAAGGCTGGACAAGCTGGATATTTGTTAGGATCTGATTTGATAGATCACAAACATTTCAAGAATATATAATGTGTGGAAGAATCAAAGGGTACAAAAATAAGCAGCAGGACTCCAAGATTAGATTGAAATCTCAAAAGAATCCTTACAAACTTTAATAAAATATACACAAACAATTATGATGAAACAGATACACATTGAAGAAGAAAGATAATGGGACTGGGGTGGACAAAGTTAAAAATCACACACCAGGTTATAGTCCAACAGGTTTATTTGGAAGCACTAGCTTTCAGGGCACTGCTTCTTCATCAGGTGGTTCGGTACCCATGAGGATGGCCTCAACCAGTACTTTGGTTTCACGTCACACTACACACACACACACACACACACACACACACATCCTTTCACAGGCTTACACCCCATCACAGTCACACACACTAACAAGCTTGCACACATGCAAACACATACTCTCTCACATGCACTCACACTCACATGCACACACTCACTCTGTGTGTCTCTCTCTCCCTCTTTCCCCTGCACGCGCACACACATATAAGTTTATGGGGTGAATTTGTATTTGCAGATACATTCTATTTTGCTCAAAAAATGCAGCATCTGCAAACATTTAATGCAGGCAGTCAATCCATATAATGTTTGTAAATTCCAGTTTGGAATTAGAACCAGTCTGACTCAAGATTGGGATACAGACAGGCTCTAACCTCACACCTTTAAGGCACTGTCTGAGCTGAGATGTCACCTTTTGTTATAAAACCTTAAATTATCTTGAGAATATGATTTAAAAGAAATTCTGGGACTTACATATTAAAGAACAGAAACCAGAAAATCTATTCTAAAAGATGAAAGACTTATTGTTCAATGTACCATTGTATCACTACAATCTTTTGCTATAAATTGTGTTTTATGGTCCTGCTTCACAACAACCTGATGAAAGCACTGAAAGCTAGTGCTTCCAAATAAACTTGTTGGACTATAACCTGTTTTTGTGTGATTTTTAAGATTTTTGGAGGATTTCTTGCCAGAAGGCTTACTAAGATCTCTTGCTATATCAAACACATCTCCTTTAAAACACTCCTTAAATCTTACTGCTTTGACTAAACTTTAGACTAGCTGACCAAATTTTACCTAATGTAACTTGATTACATATGCTGCTGCCATTTAACACAGTCTTGTGAGTTGCCTTGGAATGGTTTCTTATGTTCAACGTCTACATAAAGACAAGTTGTTGTTATTGTAATATTTCAAGCTACAATATCAATCCAAGAATCTTCTATAAGTTGACAAAAAGCTCACTTGGAAATGAAACCTAATCCTATGTAATTACGTCCAATTAAGAATGAGGTACCTCACAGGAAGAGTGTAATAATCCAGTGCTACCTGGTCCCCTGCTGAGCACAGAGGCAGCCAGTAGTGTAAACAGGCACCCAGGACAGTGGAACCCATTTAGCCCTCTACTAAGTCATGTAATGAGGTGGGAGCTCCAGACTTGTGTGTTTCCCATTTAAACGGAACCATTGAGGGCAGGCTTTGAATTACGACTACTCAATGCCCCTTTCACCAGCCTTGAGAAAGCAGGATGTTATGTCATAGGGGAAGGGGGAGGTGAAATAGCCCGCTGTCAGAAGTATGTGCATTCAGCAGAACAGCTGACAAGGTTGGGTGGAGTGCAGGCCACAGTCTTAGAGAGAACTTGGCACTGACTCCTCAGCTGACATCAGTTCCAGTCAATGTGGATGACCATTACACTGGTTTCAAAGTCTCGGACATAACCAAGTTGTGAATTCCAAAATGAAATCATTCCACTGGAATCCCTTCCATGTCCAATTTCTCAGCTGTTCAAGACCATTCCTGGCTTCTTCTACCCTGATGCTGAAGTATATATTTTACTGGCTTCTAGTTGGGTCAGGGCCAGAGCTCCCCTGATCCAGACAGGAGGCGCTTGAGCAGTGGCCTTAAAAAAAAACAGGCTGGCATCAGCTAAACACACAATGGTGCTGCAGTGCCATGCTGCTCACGAGCAACTTTATAGGAGGTCTGCTGCTAAATTCATAATGAGAAAGCTCCCGGTACCTGCACTCTTTGTTCATACTGTAGTTCCTTCAGTACTGACCTACAGACTTGCAATAAGGTTTGTGGCTGGTTCCATCAAAGATCGTTTACTTGTTAACTAGAGCTGAAATTGTCTAAAGGAATAAATTAAAATGCAGAGCGCTTGTGTTGGGTAGGATAAATAGGCGAGGAGAAAGTGAGGACGGCAGATGCTGGAGGTCAGAGCTGAAAATGTGTTGCTGGAAAAGCGCAGCAGGTCAGGCAGCATCCAAGGAGCAGGAGAATCAACGTTTCGGGCATGAGCCCTTCTTCAGGAATGAGGAGAGTGTGCCAAGCAGGCTAAGATAAAAGGTAGGGAGGAGGGACTTGGTGGAGGGGTGTTGGGAATGCGATAGGTGGAAGGAGGTTAAGATGAGGCTGATAGGCCGGAGTGGGGGTGGAGGCAGAGAGGTCAGGAAGAAGATTGCAGGTTAGGAAGGTGGTGCTCCAAACCAAACCAAAGGAGTAGCTATGGGCACCCGCATGGGCCCCAGCTATGCCTGCCTCTTCGGAGGATATGTGGAACAGTCCATCTTCCGCAGCTACACTGGCACCACCCCCCCCCCTTTTCCTCCACTACATCGATGACTGTATCAGCGCTGCCTCGTGCTTCCACGAGGAGGTTGAACAGTTCATAAACTTTACCAACACCTTCCACCCCGACCTCAAATTTACCTGGACCATCTCAGACTCCTCCCTCCCCTTCCTAGACCTCTCCATTTCTATCTCGGGCGACCGAATCAACACGGATAAGCCAACCGACTCCCACAGCTACCTAGACTACACCTCCTCCCACCCTGCCCCCTGTAAAAACGCCATCCATATTCCCAATTCCTTCGTCTCCGCCGCATCTGCTCCCAGGAGGATCAGTTCCAATACCGTACAACCCAGATGGCCTCCTTCTACAAAGACCGCAATTTCCCCCCAGACGTGATTGACGATGCCCTCCACCGCATCTCCTCCACTTCCCACTCCTCCGCCCTTGAGCCCCGCCCCTCCAACCGCCACCAGGACAGAACCCCACTGGTCCTCACCTACCATCCCACCAACCTCCATGTCCAGCGTATCATCCGCCGTCATTTCCGCCACCTCCAAACCGACCCCACCACCAGGGATATATTTCCCTCCCCTCCCCTATCAGCATTCCGAAAAGACCACTCCCTCTGTGACTCCCTTGTCAGGTCCACACCCCTCACCAACCCAACCTCCACTCCCTGCACCTTCCCCCGCAACTGCAAGAAATGCAAAACTTGCGCCCACACCTCCCCCCTTACTTCCCTCCAAAGCCCCAAGGGATCCTTCCATATCCGCCACAGATTCATCTGCACCTCCACACACATCATTTACTGCACCCGATGTGGCCTCCTCTATATTGGGGAGACAGGCCGCCTACTTGCGGAATGTTTCAGAGAACACCTCTGGGACACCCGGACCAACCAACCCAACCACCCCGTGGCTCAACACTTCAACTCCCCCTCCCACTTCACCAAGGACATGCAGGTCCTTTGACTCCTCCATCGCCAGACCATAGCAACATGACGGCTGGAGGAAGAGCGCCTCAGCTTCAGCCTAGGAACCCTCCAACCACAAGGGATGAACTCAGATTTCTCCAGTTTCCTTATTTCCCCTTGTCTCAGTCCCAACCCTCGAACTCAGCACCACCTTCCTAACCTGCAATCTTCTTCCTGACCTCTCCGCCCCCACCCCCACTCCAGCCTATCACCTTCAACCTTAACCTCCTTCCACCTATCGCATTTCCAACGCCCCTCCCCCAAGTCCCTCCTCCCTACCTTTTACCTTAGCCTGTTTGGCACACTCTCCTCATTCCTGAAGAAGGGCTCATGCCCAAAATGTCGATTTTCCTGTTCCTTGGATGCTGCCTGATCTGCTACGCTTTTCCAGCAACACATTTTCAGCTAGGATAAATAGGTGGGATGTTTGAATCACAAGAGTGGTGAAGTTTGTTCATTAGAGTTAGATTAGGAAAGGAAGCTGAAAGTTATGAGAAAATTATTGAAAAATGATATTTTGCTGTAAGGGAGTAGATGAATTAGAGAAGCTGGGACTTGACTCCTTCGAGAGTAGAAGGTTGAGAGGAGATTTGGTAGAGCTGTTCAAAATCCTGAGGACAAGGGTAGATAGAAAAAAAAAGTTCTTGTATTAAGAATGTACCAAGACGTATTAAGAACATGACTGAAAGTGATTGGCAAAAATAAACACTTGCGACATGAAGAGAAGTGTTTTCACATAATCAATGATTAAGATCTGGAATGCATTGTCCAAGAATGTGGTTAAGGTAGATTTAATGATGACTTTCAATATCAAATTGGAACATAATCTTTTTTTTAACTTATTCACAGGATGAGGACATCACGTCTAGGTCAGCATTTATCACCTGCCCTTAATTGTTAAGGGTCAACCACAGTGTTGTGGGTCTGGAGTCACATGTAGGCCAGAACAGCTAAGGATGGTAGTTTCCTCCCCTGCCAATTGATTCATGGTGATCATTAATTCCAAATATCTATTGAATGGCAGGATTTGAACCCACCTCCCCAGAATATTGCATGGGTCTCTGGATTAACAGTCCATCAATGATACCACGAGGCCATTGCCTCCACTAGTGGAAATACCTGTAAGGCTATGTGGAAATAGCAAGGGAGTGGCACTAAGTGAACCATTTTTGC
Source organism: Chiloscyllium punctatum (assembly GCF_047496795.1). NCBI lineage: Eukaryota > Metazoa > Chordata > Chondrichthyes > Orectolobiformes > Hemiscylliidae > Chiloscyllium > Chiloscyllium punctatum. Next base: position 20,002,762 of record NC_092741.1, on the reverse strand, counting down.
ACAGAACCAGAACAGACTGGATTAGCTGAATAATCTCCTTCAGTGCTATGATTCAGTTATAGGGGTGTTGAAGATTAACAGTTATTTGAAAGGGTAAATTGTGAAACGATTATTTATGTGCTTGGTGAATCAGTTGCAAGAAATCATAGACTGGAGATTACTGTTAGAACAATGAAGAAATTAGAAGGTTCAGATAAAGGTATTGTTAAAGATAAGGGTAGAAGTGAGATACAAGTAATTTATACGTGTGAATATCAATGCATAATCAGTTACAATTGTAGACAACAATATGAATACAATGTGATATATGAATACAAGCACAGTACATCAGGAATATATCACTGTTGCTTCAACTTGCTGGGTCAAAGTCCTAGATTATCTACACCAAATGGACTGCATCGGTTCAAGAAGTCAACTCACCACCAACTTCTCAATGTCATCTAGAGTTGGTGAATAAAAGCTAGCCACCCAGCAACGCCCTCATCCTGTGAATGAATTAAAGTGTGGAAATGGTATAAATGTAGATACAGACAACATGGTGGCTCACTGGTTAGCACTACTGCCTCATCGCGCCTGAGACCTGGAGTTAATTCCATTCTCGGGTGACTGTGGAGTTTGCATGTTCTCCGCGGGCTGTGTGTGGGTTTCCTCTCTCAGTGTAAAGCTGTGCAGGTTAGGTGGATTGGGCATTCCAAATTGCCCTGTAGCGTCCAGGGATGTGTAGGCTATGTGGATTAGCCATGGTAAAAATGAGGTTATGGGGATAGGTTAGGGGACTGGGTCTTGGTGGGGTGCTATTTGCAGTATCAGCGCAGACTCGATGGGTCGACTGGCCTCTTTCCACACTGTAGGGGCGCTATGAATATCAGGATATAAGTACAGAAATAGCTGATGGTGTGTGTTATTGAGTACAGTTCAGGATACATTAACAAGTGAACTATGGCTATAGATACTGACAATGCTGAAGAAATGAACACAGGGCTGGTTACGATTATAAGCTGGTGGAGTATATGAATATAGTATGTGAGTACAGTTGAGAAAATGTCTTCAGCTACAAGAAGAATATGGAAAGTAAAGACAAGTACAGGTGCAGATCATAGTGAGGATATGTGCACAGGTGAGAATATGTGGTGCAGATGATGATGGATGATCAAGTGAGGACATAGGTATAGATGCAGATGCAGGGTACAGATATGGGTGAGGTTACACTTGCAGGTGCAGATGCAGACACGTTCGAGATGATAAGAGGTGCTATCATGGTTGAGAATATAGTTACAAGGAACAGTGGTTGGTATAGGTAAGGATATGAGTGCAGATATATAGGCAAGGAGATGACATGCAGGTGCTGTATTGGGTATGGATTCAAGTAGAGTTATGGGTATGTGAGAGGATAGTGTATAGATATGTTGATAGGTGAGGGGGTGGTTTTGGGCAAAGCTACAGGTAAAAGTGGGATATGAATGAAGATACAAGTGCAAGATAGCAATGTAGAAATGGATGAGTGTCTGGTGCAGACATGAATAGGATATCAAAGTGGATATGGGTGAGGATACAGGTATGACTGAGGTTATGAGCACAGATATAAATGAGGATACCACAGTGATATGGATGTGGATACAGACATAAGGATACCAAAGTGATATGGGTCTAGGTGCAGATATGAGGAAACCAAAGTACTATGGGTGCAGATACAAATATGAGGATACCAATGTGATATGGGTGCGGATACAGGTATAGATATGAGTGAGGATATCAATGTGATATGGGTGTGGATACAGGTATAGATATGACTGAGGTTACAAATGTGATATGGGTGTAGATACAGGTATAGATATGAGTGAGGATATCAATGTGATATGGGTGTGGATACAGGTATAGATATGAGGATATCAATGTGATATGGGTGTGGATGCAGGTATAGATATGAGTAAGATTACAAATGTGATATGTGTGTGGATACAGGTATAGATATGAGGATATCAATGTGATATGGGTGTGGATGCAGGTATAGATATGAGTAAGATTACAAATGTGATATGGGTGTGGATACAGGTATAGATATGAGGATATCAATGTGATATGGGTGTGGATGCAGGTATAGATATGAGTAAGATTACAAATGTGATATGGGTGTGGATACAGGTATAGATATGAGGATATCAATGTGATATGGGTGTGGATGCAGGTATAGATATGAGGATATCAATGTGATATGGGTGTGGATACAGGTATAGATATGAGGATATCAATGTGATATGTGTGTGGATACAGGTATAGATATGAGGTTATCAATGTGATATGTGTGTGGATGCAGGTATAGATATGAGGTTATCAATGTGATATGTGTGTGGATGCAGGTATAGATATGAGGTTATCAATGTGATATGTGTGTGGATGCAGGTATAGATATGAGGTTATCAATGTGATATGTGTGTGGATGCAGGTATAGATATGAGGTTATCAATGTGATATGTGTGTGGATACAGGTATAGATATGAGGATATCAATGTGATATGGGTGTGGATGCAGGTATAGATATGAGTAAGATTACAAATGTGATATGTGTGTGGATACAGGTATAGATATGAGGATATCAATGTGATATGTGTGTGGATACAGGTATAGATATGAGGTTATCAATGTGATATGTGTGTGGATGCAGGTATAGATATGAGGTTATCAATGTGATATGGGTGCGGATGCAGGTATAGATATGAGGATATCAATGTGATATGTGTGTGGATGCAGGTATAGATATGAGGTTATCAATGTGATATGTGTGTGGATGCAGGTATAGATATGAGGTTATCAATGTGATATGTATGTGGATGCAGGTATAGATATGAGGTTATCAATGTGATATGGGTGTGGATGCAGGTATAGATATGAGGTTATCAATGTGATATGGGTGTGGATGCAGGTATAGATATGACTGAGGTTACAAATGTGATATGGGTGTGGATACAGGTATAGATATGACTGAGGTTACAAATGTGATATGGGTGTGGATACAGGTATAGATATGAGTGAGGATATCAATATGATATGTGTGTGGATACAAGTATAGATATGACTGAGGTTACAAATGTGATATGGGTGTGGATGCAGGTATAGATATGACTGAGGTTACAAATGTGATATGGGTGTGGATGCAGGTATAGATATGACTGAGGTTACAAATGTGATATGGGTGTGGATACAGGTATAGATATGACTGAGGTTACAAATGTGATATGGGTGTGGATACAGGTATAGATAGGAGGATATCAATGTGATATGGGTGTGGATGCAGGTATAGATATGAGTAAGATTACAAATGTGATATGTGTGTGGATACAGGTATAGATATGAGGATATCAATGTGATATGTGTGTGGATACAGGTATAGATATGAGGTTATCAATGTGATATGTGTGTGGATGCAGGTATAGATATGAGGTTATCAATGTGATATGTATGTGGATGCAGGTATAGATATGAGGTTATCAATGTGATATGGGTGTGGATGCAGGTATAGATATGACTGAGGTTACAAATGTGATATGGGTGTGGATACAGGTATAGATATGACTGAGGTTACAAATGTGATATGGGTGTGGATGCAGGTATAGATATGAGTGAGGATATCAATATATGTGTGTGGATACAAGTATAGATATGACTGAGGTTACAAATGTGATATGGGTGTGGATGCAGGTATAGATATGACTGAGGTTACAAATGTGATATGGGTGTGGATACAGGTATAGATATGACTGAGGTTACAAATGTGATATGGGTGTGGATACAGGTATAGATAGGAGTGAGGATATCAATGTGATATGTGTGTGGATTCAAGTATAGATATGAGGATAATCAATGTGCTATGGGTGTGGATACAGGTATGGATATGAGGATATCAATGTGCTATAGGTGTGGATACAAGTATAGATATGAGTGAGGATATCAATGTGCTATAGGTGTGGATACAGGTATAGATATGAGTGAGGTTACAAATGTGATATGGGTGTGGATACAGGTATAGATATGACTGAGGTTACAAATGTGATATGGGTGTGGATACAGGTATAGATAGGAGGATATCAATGTGATATGGGTGTGGATGCAGGTATAGATATGAGTAAGATTACAAATGTGATATGTGTGTGGATACAGGTATAGATATGAGGATATCAATGTGATATGTGTGTGGATACAGGTATAGATATGAGGTTATCAATGTGATATGTGTGTGGATACAGGTATAGATATGAGGTTATCAATGTGATATGTGTGTGGATGCAGGTATAGATATGAGGTTATCAATGTGATATGTATGTGGATGCAGGTATAGATATGAGGTTATCAATGTGATATGGGTGTGGATGCAGGTATAGATATGACTGAGGTTACAAATGTGATATGGGTGTGGATACAGGTATAGATATGACTGAGGTTACAAATGTGATATGGGTGTGGATACAGGTATAGATATGAGTGAGGATATCAATATATGTGTGTGGATACAAGTATAGATATGACTGAGGTTACAAATGTGATATGGGTGTGGATGCAGGTATAGATATGACTGAGGTTACAAATGTGATATGGGTGTGGATACAGGTATAGATATGAGTGAGGTTACAAATGTGATATGGGTGTGGATACAGGTATAGATATGAGTGAGGATATCAATATATGTGTGTGGATACAAGTATAGATATGACTGAGGTTACAAATGTGATATGGGTGTGGATGCAGGTATAGATATGACTGAGGTTACAAATGTGATATGGGTGTGGATACAGGTATAGATATGACTGAGGTTACAAATGTGATATGGGTGTGGATACAGGTATAGATATGAGTGAGGATATCAATATATGTGTGTGGATACAAGTATAGATATGACTGAGGTTACAAATGTGATATGGGTGTGGATGCAGGTATAGATATGACTGAGGTTACAAATGTGATATGGGTGTGGATACAGGTATAGATATGACTGAGGTTAGAAATGTGATATGGGTGTGGATACAGGTATAGATAGGAGTGAGGATATCAATGTGATATGTGTGTGGATTCAAGTATAGATATGAGGATAATCAATGTGCTATGGGTGTGGATACAGGTATGGATATGAGGATATCAATGTGCTATAGGTGTGGATACAAGTATAGATATGAGTGAGGATATCAATGTGCTATAGGTGTGGATACAGGTATAGATATGAGTGAGGTTACAAATGTGATATGGGTGTGGATACATGCCTGAGTAATACTCAGGTTTAGATACTGCAGTAAGGTGTTTAATTAGTTACAACTCTCACAAACACAGGCCTCTCTCTAATCTGGAGATTGGAGACTCCTAGGCGAAGGGGTTTCTCCTTGGCTGCTGCCTGAACTGCTGCTGCTGTGCTCTTCCAGCACCACTAATCCAGACTCCTAGGCGACCCCGATCCCGCCTCGCGGCCTCATTGGCTGCCGTCACAGCCGCACGCGGGCAACATCCGCGACTCATTGCCGGGCGACAGCCAACCAGCGCCAGGATAGATGTTGGACCAATCAGCGGCGAGTTACCGGCTGGAACGGTAGGAACCTCTGTGACGGATGGTCGGCGCTGCAGCCAATCAACTTCGAAAGTGGTGGCTGATCCCGCCCTTCCACGTGGTGGGACCATGGCTCTCCCAGCAATCGGCGTGGGGGCGGGGTGGGTGACGGGCGGGACGTGTTTTTTTTAATCGCGGATCAACCAATCGAACAATGCATCTTGGTGATGGACAGGACGAGTGACCAATGGTACCGAAAGCACGCGTGATAGACGGATGAACCGTCCGATTGAAGGGAAGGATGCGGCAAGAGCCGCAGCAGTGACCAATCGAAGTGGAGGAAGGATGGTTGACGGGTAGAGTGACCAATCGGGTCCCCGAGGGTGGGATGGGGCGGGATGTGATTGGGGGTGGTGAGGAGGGGGTTGTTGTTTGTTGTTGTTGTTGTTGTGGTGGTGAGTTTGGCGGACACGACACGACGGCTCACACCTCAGCACAGCCCGTACCCACAGCCGCCGTCACCGCACGGACCGTCTCCCCGGTGCAGGTTTGTCTGGCGGCCTTCACATGGCGGATGGCGCGGCGCGCACACAGCGGCCTGGGCTCAGGGACGGCGGACGGGGGGGGGGGGGGTCGGCGGTCACCATTCCCCACCCCCCCCCCGGGTCAGGCTGTGTCCTGATGGGCCCCGGGCAGGGCAGGGCAGGGCAGGGCAGGGCCGGGGGGGGAGGGGGCAGCTTGCTCAGGGCTGGTCACCTTCCCCGTCAGAGAGAGAGAGAGCGGGAAGAGAGAGCGGGAGGGTGGTCACATCCAGATGGTGATCCGCTCCGGGTATGTACAACAGGGAGGGGGGGTCTCCTGGAGAGGGGGGGGGGGGTGTTTCCTCTGGAGGAGAGAGGGGGGGGGGGGTGTTTTCCTCTGGAGAGAGAGAGGGGGGGGGGGGGGTGTTTCCTCTGGAGAGAGAGAGGGGGGGGGGGGTGTTTCCTCTGGAGAGAGAGAGGGGGGGGGGGGTGTTTCCTCTGGAGAGAGAGAGGGGGGGGGGGGGTGTTTCCTCTGGAGAGAGAGAGGGGGGGGGGTGTTTCCTCTGGAGAGAGAGAGGGGGGGGGGGGGTGTTTCCTCTGGAGAGAGAGAGGGGGGGGGGGTGTTTCCTCTGGAGAGAGAGAGGGGGGGGGGGGTGTTTCCTCTGGAGAGAGAGAGGGGGGGGGGGGTGTTTCCTCTGGAGAGAGAGAGGGGGGGGGGGTGTTTCCTCTGGAGAGAGAGAGGGGGGGGGGGGGGTGTTTCCTCTGGAGAGAGAGAGAGGGGGGGGGGGGGTGTTTCCTCTGGAGAGAGAGAGGGGGGGGGGGTGTTTCCTCTGGAGAGAGAGAGGGGGGGGGGGGGGTGTTTCCTCTGGAGAGAGAGAGGGGGGGGGGGTGTTTCCTCTGGAGAGAGAGAGGGGGGGGGGGGTGTTTCCTCTGGAGAGAGAGAGGGGGGGGGGGTGTTTCCTCTGGAGAGAGAGAGGGGGGGGGGGGGGTGTTTCCTCTGGAGAGAGAGAGGGGGGGGCGGGCGTCTCCTCTGGAGAGAGAGAGGGGGGGGGGGGTGTTTCCTCTGGAGAGAGAGAGGGGGGGGGGGGGGCGGGCGTCTCCTCTGAGAGAGAGAGGGGGGGGGGGGGCGGGCGTCTCCTCTGGAGAGAGAGAGGGGGGGGGGGGGTGTCTCCTCTGGAGAGAGAGAGGGGGGGGGGGGGCGGGCGTCTCCTCTGGAGAGAGAGAGGGGGGGGGGGGGCGGGCGTCTCCTCTGGAGAGAGAGAGGGGGGGGGGGTGTTTCCTCTGGAGAGAGAGAGGGGGGGGGGGTGGTTTCCTCTGGAGAGAGAGAGGGGGGGGGGCGTCTCCTCTGGAGAGAGAGAGGGGGGGGGGGCGTCTCCTCTGGAGAGAGAGAGGGGGGGGGGGGGCGGGCGTCTCCTCTGGAGAGAGGGGGGGGCGTCTCCTCTGGAGAGAGGGGGGGGGGGGCGTCTCCTCTGGGAGAGAGGGGGGGGGGGCGTCTCCTCTGGAGAGAGGGGGGGGGGCGTCTCCTCTGGAGAGAGGGGGGGGGGCGTCTCCTCTGGAGAGAGGGGGGGGGGGGCGTCTCCTCTGGAGAGAGGGGGGGGCGGGCGTCTCCTCTGGAGAGAGGGGGGGGGGGGGGCGGGCGTCTCCTCTGGAGAGAGGGGGGGGGGGGGCGGGCGTCTCCTCTGGAGAGAGGGGGGGGGGGGCGGGCGTCTCCTCTGGAGAGAGGGGGGCGGGGGGCGTCTCCTCTGGAGAGGGGGGGGGGCGTCTCCTCTGGAGAGAGGGGGGGGGGGGCGTCTCCTCTGGAGAGAGGGGGGGGGGCGTCTCCTCTGGAGAGAGGGGGGGGGCGTCTCCTCTGGAGAGAGGGGGGGGGGGCGTCCTCTCTGGAGAGAGGGGGGGGGGGGGGGCGGGCGTCTCCTCTGGAGAAGAGGGGGGGGGGGCGGGCGTCTCCTCTGGAGAGAGGGGGGGGGGGGGCGTCTCCTCTGGAGAGAGGGGGGGGGGGGGCGTCCTCTGGAGAGAGGGGGGGGGGGCGTCTCTCTGGAGAGGGGGGGGGGGGGGCGTCTCCTCTGGAGAGAGGGGGGGGGGGGGCGTCTCCTCTGGAGAGAGGGGGGGGGGGGGCGTCTCCTCTGGAGAGAGGGGGGGGGGGGGGGGGCGTCTCCTCTGGAGAGAGGGGGGGGGGGGGCGTCTCCTCTGGAGAGAGGGGGGGGGGGGCGTCTCCTCTGGAGAGAGGGGGGGGGGGGTGTCTCCTCTGGAGAGAGGGGGGGGGGGTGTCTCCTCTGGAGGAGAGGGGGGGTGTCTCCTCTGGAGGGAGAGGGGGGGGGGGGGTCTCCTGGGAGGGGGGGGTCTCCTAGAGAAGGGGGAGGGGTCACCCCGGAGGGGGGGGGCTGAGTCCTGGGGAGAGCGGAGGGGGGGGTTGTCTCTCCTGGGGGGGGGGGGGGGGGTTGTCTCTCCTGGGGAGGGGGGGTTGTGTGGTTGTGTCTCCTGGAGAAGGGGGGAGGGGTCACCTGGAGGGGGAGGGTCTCCTGGAGAGGGAGGAGGGGAGGGGAGGGGGGAGTCTCCTGGAGAGGGGGGGGAGGGGGTCTCGAGGGGGGGGGGGGTGTCTCGAGGGGAGGGTGCAGTCTCCCGGAGGAGGGGAGGTGGTGTCTCGAGGGGGAGGGTGCAGTCTCCCGGAGGAGGGGGAGGTGGTGTCTCGAGGGGAGGGTGCAGTCTCCCGGAGGAGGGGAGGTGGTCTGTCTCAAGGGGAGGGGGGCGGTCTCCTGGAAGAGGGGAGGGGGGTCTCTGGGAGGAGGGTCGTCTCCCAGAGGAGGAGTGGGGGGGGGTCTCCCGGAGGAGAGGAGGGGTTCTCTCTCGGAGGAGGTCTCCGGGGGGTGGGGGGGTTGGTCTCCCGGAGGGGAGTCTCCCGGAGGGGAGTCTCCCGGGGGTCTCCTGGAGAGGGGGAGGGGAGGGGGGCGGGTCTCCTGGACAGGGGGGAGGGGGGTTGTGTTGGGTTGGATCCCAGAGGGGATGAGGAGTGGGTTTCTGGAGAGGGTGTGGAGGGGCGATCTGGAGAATGTGTGGGGTAGTCCTGGTGCTCTGGAGGTGTTTAGGGTGTTCCTGCAGGTGGTGAGGGGGTTCCCTGGGGTAAATGAGAGGGTACCTGAAGGTTTGGAGGAGCACGGTGCTCTACAGCATGTGGGGCAGGAGAGTGAGTATTGAGGGTGTTGTGGGTGTTTGGGACTTGGGGAAGGTAAGTGTGGGGCAGGAGTTTGTGGAGAGTGTTGTTGATGAGGTATGTTTGTGGCTTTTGGGGTGGGAGGGGGGTTTGTGGAGGTGACCTTATGTTTCTCTGTGTTGGTGGAGTTTGTGCTGGCTGTATCTTGCTGCACCTGGGAGGGCGAGGTTTACGTTTGCTGTCATGTTGCTGTGGACGGGAGGTGACTTGTGGGTGTGTATTGCTGGGGGTGGGGGGATTTTATGAGTGGGAGGAGTTTGTGGCAGTTATGTGTTTCTGCAGTTTGTGGTGTATGAAGAAGTTGTTGCTGTCTGGATTACTGTAATTGTTGCCACAAAATACATTGAGGAGAGAGGGAGGGAATAACATAGATGGTTTTGCCAAACTCTGCTTAGTTTAACACACTCCATGGCTGACTGACAGGCAGACAGATTTTCTGAAGGCTAGTGCAGATAGTCAGCATTATGAACAACAACAGCATGAAGGTGAGGACCCCAGATCTGCAATCTTAACAAGTTTCCATCTGTGAGAGTCCATCTCCCTGATCTATGGACGTGTTTGAGATTATTTACAGGGTTAATGGTTCCATTCTGACAGGCTGTGGTGTGCAGTTTTTAAAAAAAACACAAGTTGGCCATTGATCTACACTCTGATGTAAACTTCTTAAGGGGGTGGAGCTCTTGCAGAATCCACGTTGCATTTGCCAGAATTTTTTTTAGTGTAAAATTTAGAGTAGAGGGTGTCCTTTTTTCTTTCAAGGTCACTTTTCCCAATGAGACTACCTTGTAGTTACTGTTCAAGTAGTAGTCAGGGCGGAATGAATATCTCCTATACCAGGTTTTAAGATGTATTGTCTCCCTCCCACAAATGTAGAATTAGTCCAGATTCTGGTAAGCTGTTGTATTTTCCCTCAGCCATATGATTGAGAGACTTTCAAAACCTATGCTTGGTGTTATTTTAAATCATGCTCCTTGGATCCCTCCGAATATACAGAACAGAAACTGGCCATTTGGCCCAACTGGTCTGTGCCAGTAATTGTTCTCCACACGGGTCTCCTTTGTTGAGCTGATTTTAATCCATCTGCTATTGATGGCTGTGTCTTCTGTTACTAAGTCCCCAGGCTTTAAAATTCTCCAATCGGCTATTGTACAGGACTCCTTAACACTGACTGCTTTGACCATGATTTTAGTCACTTGCTGTAATAACTCACGTGGCTTGGTGTGAAATTTTAATGTTTTTATGAAGGATTACAATCTTTCATAATATGAAAGCTGCTATATAAACATAGAACATTATAAATTTGAGCCCAAACAATTTCTCCTTCTGATCCTTTCTGCAGCATGTTTATGCAGCTTCCCTTTTATGGCCACTCCTTGTGTTAGTCAGTTCCTCATTCTAATCCCTCTCCATGTAAAGAACTTTCTCTTAAAGTTCTTTTAAATTTTATATTGTTAATCTTTTCCTTACAACATTAATTCTGGATTTCTGTAGTTACCCTATTAATCTTGTAATCCAAAAGACTTTCTGTGGTTCACCCCCTATGCCTTTTGTTCTGGAGTAAGGAGTCCAGGCTGTTCAGTCTTTCCTCATTGACTGTTAAGATCTAGTCTGGGTATTTTCTTTGACCCCCCCCTCCCCACCTTCAACCTTGCACTTTGAGCATTGACCTGGCCTGCCCTATATTTTGAGCAATGTGATTGATGGAACCCTGTTTGCTTTGTAAATAACCAACTTTGCAACAATACCCCTGTCCCCACCCCCCCTCCCCACTGCATACCCAACAGACCTGGCAATCCTGAAGAGAAAAACAAAGGTTTGAGATACCAGTAGCAAATCAGAATTAAAACCGAACTGCTTATTGGAGTGTAACAGTCTGTTTTGATGCTTTGCCCAAGGAGTTTGTGTAAAGCTGAGAGCACTGACTGAACAAAGACTTTTATTATTCTTGTACATTTTAACGTGGAAACATGTTCCAGGTTGGTTCACAGAGACATGATTGCGAAATGCCAATGATCCAAAGAAGGAGGTGGCCCTGACCTTGTACCCAAGGGGTGGGCTTTAGCAGAGTCTTTGAAGGGGCAGAGGTTTGGGAAAAGGAATTTAGCAGAGCGATAGTTGTTTTCTGGAGCAGTGGGGTGGCCGTAATGCTGGAGCAGTGGTGTAGTAGTAATTTTTTTTAGATTAGATTACTTAGTATGGAAACAGGCCCTTCGGCCCAACAAGTCCACACCGACCCTCCAAAGAGCAACCCACCCAGACCCATTCCCCTACATTTACCCCTTCACCTGATACTATGGGCAATTTAGCATGGCCAGTTCACCTGACCTGCACATCTTTAGACTGTGGGAGGAAACCCACGCAGACATGGGGAGAATGTGCAAACTCCACACAGACAGTTGTCCAAGGTGGGATTTGAACCTGGATCTCTGGCGCTGTGAGGCAGCAGTGCTAACCACTGTGCCGTCCGCACAGTGGAATGGACCGTTGATGTAGAGATTTAGGCTAATGTTTTCGTGACATGGGATTGAACTCCACCACGGTAGGTGGTGAAATCGGAATTCAACTTTTTAAAAAATCTGGAACTGGTTGCTAATCCGATCCACACACAGCATCATAATTGAACTGACCATTGAAATGGCCTGGAGAGCTAATCAGTTCAAAGGCAATGAGGAATAGGCAACAAAGGTCAGCCTTGCCAACTATAAGACATCTCATTATAGAATGAAGAGAAAAGTGAGCAGTTTTGAACATAAGGTAAGGTGATATTCCATGTGATTTTTTTTAAAAGGGGAATTTAAAAAATTATTCTTTAATGGGATGTAGGCATTGTCATCCCTAATAACCTTCAAGAACAGCTGCAGTCCTTGGGGTGCTCCTAGGAAGGACATTCCGGGATTTTGACCCCAAAATGTTCATGGGAATATATTTCCAAGTCGTAATGGTGTGTGGCCTGGAGGGAAACTAGCAGTTAGGTGATTTCTATGTGCAAAGAAAATTGGGACTACTTCAAATGGCTGTTGTTCCTCAGTCAATTATGAAGTTGTTTTTCCAGACAACCGCTATGAAAGGGTATGGAGCAAAAGTGTGTACATGGAGTTAGGTTGCAGATCAGTCTTGATTCTGTTGAATGACAGAACAAACTTGAGGGGCTGAATGTCCCACTTTTCTTCCCATTTCACAATCTCAGGATGTCTTGGAACAGTTCACAAGGATTCCATTCACTGTGAAGTCATAGAGATGTACAGCATAGAAACAGACCTTTTGGTCCAACATGTCCATACCGACCAGATATCCCAACTCAATCTCGTCCCACCTGCCAGCACCCGGCCCATATCCCTCCAAACCCTTCCTATTCATATATCCATCCAACTGTCTCTTAAATGTTGCAATTGTTGAAGTGTTGACACTATTACAATGTGGGAAAGGTGGCAGTCAGTTTTCACGTGGCAAGATGCCTCGCAAAGCAGTTTGATAATTTTTTTTATTCACTTGTGGGATATGGATGTCGCTGCCTGGCCTGTTTTTATTGTCCACCCCCAATCGTTTGTTCCACTAAAGTTGTTGAAAGGGATAAATTTTGACCATGCCAATGGAAATAATGTAGGATTGAAGCCTTGGTGACATTTGAACGTGACAGTAAAGGTAACTGGGTGGGATGTGAGGACAGGAGGTGGTTAAGCATGTTAGAGGTTTCAGTCATGGCTGAATGGGTCAGAGGCTTGTGGGCTCATGTTTACTCGAGAAACGTGACAAGGAAGAATATGCTGATACTCTGCTGAAAAAGGAGTGCTGCACTGCCGTCCTTCAGATGAGATGTTACGTCAAGACCTCATCTATCCCCAGCTGGTTGGCGAAGATCCCTTAATATTTCTTTGACAGAGAAAGAGTTCTACCTGGTATTCTGGCCAACATGTATCTGCCTTGTGAAGGCAGATTCTCTCGTTATCTCATTGCTGGTTATCGGAGCTTGCTCAGTGGAACCTTGCTATGTGCGAATAAATTGATTATATTTACCTTCAAAATGACCTATCGCATCTCTTAAAAAAAAAATCATCAATTGTAAAATTCTGTACCGTGTTTCTGAGCAGTATGATAAGGTATCACACTATTGCAGACTTTTGTTCATGCAGTTGGATGACTATGTTCAATAATGTTGAAAGAAATGGAGGGTCTGTTGGTGAATGACGACTTGCCATGATGAATGGGTTTACAGAGGGAGACTCTGGAATGGGATTGGAGAGGAGCGTGATACTGACTAACTAGTTACCTTGTTATTCAGGTTAACACCCAGTCTCTGTTTGTCAGCTGTCAGTATCTATTTGATGTCTGCTTGAGTTTCTAACTTCATGTTCCAGCTGTGACAGACTGCTGAGTTTGAGGTCTGTAATATCACTTCTCTCTGGTCCTGTCTCAGCTCATCTGCTGTTGAAACTCACTTAAATGGTTTGTCACCTTCAGCCTATTTCAGTGCACTTCAGGCTGACATCCAATTCCCTGCCCACTGGTCCCATCCAAACATCTCTGCACTGTCTCTCAGCACTCTTGTTACTGGGAAACATTGTTTCCCAATGTCTGCAATGTACAATTCTCTCTTGTACAGGAATACTGTAATTGTCTGCTTTGTTCTGACTGGGTTCTTGGAAGCCAGCTGTTTGTTCTGCTTTTCATGGCCATGCCATCAGTGAATAGGTCCTAAGCTCTGGGATTCACTCCCTCAACGACTAAGCCCCACCATCTGTCTTTTTAAAAATGTCCTTCAAACCTGTCTCTTTGACAGTCATTGTCTATGGTCACCATCCATTTTGTGATGGCACCAATATGAAGCCTGTTGGGAAATCTTTCCACACTTATTAAAAAGGCACTACAGGTCCTTTTTTATTTGTTTCCAATCCCCGCTGTCTTTCTCGCGCTCTCTGCAATCTTCCAACAGTTATCTCTCTTCCTTTTGCATTCTTTCTGTATTCCTTTTTGTCTTGTTCTTGTCCCTTGCTCTGCCTTTTTCATTTTTTTGTTTCTTCTCTCTTCTGACAGTGAATTTCAGAAGGAATTAATTGTCTTTTTGAGGTGCTTTGGGATATCCTGGCTTATCAGAGGCCTTGGGAGGTGCGTGTGTGGTACCATGAGCATGTGTTGCTGGCCTCTAACTGATTTATTATATATCATGACTTACGTTAATGATCTGGAGACAAGTTCACCACAGCAGCTGGGGGAGCTTAAATTCAGTTAACCAAATAATGATCAGAAAGTACCAAAATGTTGTGAAAAAAGCATCAGCTTCACACATGTCCATTGTGGAATGAAACCCACTGTCCTTGCCAGTATGGCCTCTATGTAACTACTAACTGGTGTCTGGAATGGCCTAGCAGACTACTTGATTGTACTTAAAATGCAGCAGAACAGTACCTTTTTTTTTAAAAGACAGATAATAAATAGTGACCGTGGCAATTTGCATCCTGTGAATTAAAAAAGGAATGGCAATCTTTTTATTTCATTCTTTCAATCACTGACACTGAGGTTTCTGTGTGTGTTCCAGCATAATTAGTAGTTTCAAGCACTCTCACGTTTCCCCTTTAAGAAGTATTGGTATTGCAACACTGGCAATAACAGCTGTGAGTTTGCGCTAACCATGCCACTCAGTGCAAACAACTCCTTTGGAATAAACAAGTGATTTTTGACAATTGCTGTATCGTTCCGTTTTCTGTAAATGTAAGCCTCCTGCTTGTCCCACAATCAATGAGTTTGTTTTCAGGCCCTTGCACCTTCATTAGATCAGGCAGAGAGACGAGCATAAGGAAGAAAATAATTAATATGCATTTAAATAGAGCCGTACACAACCTTGGGACACTCCATAGCACTTAACAGTGAACAAGATACTTTTGGAGTGTTATTACTGTTGTAATGCAGCAGCCAAATTGCACAATATCTCTGTTTTAGTAATGTTGGATGTGGCTAAATTTGGGAAATTGCTGTCAGTGCAAAGCTGTAATAAGGCTGGTGGGGTGGGGCTACCAGTTGGAGTTTGTGTGGTCACGGGTAGAGAGCAGGATGTCAGAGTCATAGAGGTGTACAGCATGGAAACAGACCCTTCGGTCCAACCTGTCCATACTGACCAGATATCCCAACCCAATCTAGTCCCACCTGCCAGTACCCGGCCCATATCCCTCCAAACCCTTCCTATTCATGTACCCATCCAAATGCCTTTTAAATGTTGTAATTGTACCAGCCTCCACCACTTCCTCTGGCAGCTCATTCCATACACGCACCACCCTCTGTGTGAAAAAGTTGTCCCGTAGGTGTCTCTTTTCTATTTATCCTATCCATGCCCCTCATGATTTTATAAACCTCCATCAGGTCACCCCTCAGTCTCTGACGCTCCAGGGAAAACAGCCCCAGCCCGTTCAGCCTCTCCCTATAGCTCAAACCCTCCAATCCTGGCAATATCCATGTGAATCTTTTCTGAACCCTTTCAGGTTTCACAACATTCTTCCGATAGGAAGGAGACCAGAATTGGATGCAATATTCCAACAATGGCCTAACCAATGTCCTGTACTGCCGCAACATGACCTCCCAACTCCTGTACTCAATACTCTGACCAATAAAGGAAAGCATACCAAACGCCGCCTTCACTATCCTATCTACCTACGACTCCACTTTCAAGGAGCTGCATTCCAAGGTGTCTTTGTTCAGCAACACTCCATAGGACCTTACCATTAAGTGTACAAGTACTGCTAAAATTTGCTTTCCCAAAATGCATCAGCTCGCATTTATCTGAATTAAACTCCCTCTGCCACTCCTTAGCCCATTGGCCCATTTGGTCAAGATCCTGTCCATTAGTTTCGGGAGATTTGTAGGGTGAAGATATAGTAAGCTTGCTTTGCTGTGACACTTTCTGAACAGTAACACATTGTTCCTCAGGCAGCAAAATGAACTTGTCTTGGCTTGTTGTGTATTGCATCAGCAGATCTAAAGCTGGAACTCTCCTTCATTCCCAAGTTAACTCTGGTCTCAATTGTTCAAGTGAAACAGTGGCTGGTCATATGCTTCCATACATTCTCCTGATCAATTTCCACCTATGTTGTCTTCTGATTAAGCAACACTTGGGCTTTACAATTTCTTGCCTTGTCTTTGAATCCTTTCATATCTCTGAAACCATCTTCTACAGTCCTATACTGCATGTATCTAAACCTTGTTTCTTTGCTTCCCCAGTTTTAATTGTTCACTGTAAGTAGCCATGTCTTCAGTCACCTTCACCCTAACCTCTGGAATGCCCTCCCCTTATCCCTCCATCTCCAAAACTCTACTTAAAAATATCTATCTAACCAAAGTTTTGGCCACTTGCCTTAATGTTGCCTCATGTAGACTGGTGTCCGGTCTTTCTTTTAAAAACACAATAATTTCTCTGGGTAAATGGGCATGCAAAGAATTGACAATTCAGCCATTTGAGCCTGCTCCACTATTAACTAAGATCACTAATTAAAATGAATTTAAATGAACTGAATTGAATTTATTGTCACGTGAACCGAGGCACAGTGAAAATTTTGTTTTGCGAGCAATACAGGCAGATTAGAGTTAAGTAACATATATAAGTAAATAATAGGTAAACAGCGGCAAAAACAATAACACAGGTACAGGCAAATGTTAAGAGTTTGAGAGTCCATTCAGTATTCTAACAAGAGTAGGGTAGAAACTGTTTCGAAACCAGCTGGTGCATGTGTTCAGGCTTCTGTGCCTTCTCCCTGATGGTAGAGGCTGTAGAAAAACACTGCCAGGGTGGGATGGATCTTTGAGAATGCTGGCGGCCTTTCCTTGACAGCGGGCCTGGTAGATGGATTCTTATAGATGGGAGGTTGGCCTTTGCGATTGTCTCAGGCTGAGTTCACCACTCTCTGTAACCATCTCCAATCTTGAATGGTACTGTTGCCATACCAGGTAGTGATACATCCAGACAGAATGCCCTCGATGGTGCACCTGTAAAAGTTAGCGAGGGTGTTCACTAATGACAAATTTCCTCAGTGCCTGAGGAAGAAGAGACATTGCTGGGCCTTTGTAACCAGTGCACCCACATGAAGAGTCCAAGAAAGCTTGTTGTGGATGACCACTCCCAGGAGCTTGGCACTCTCCACTCCTTCCACCTCTGTGCTGTTAATGTGTAGTGGGACATGAGTATCATCCCACCGAAAGTCAATAATGAGTTCCTTGCTTTTGCTGATATTGAGAGCTAGGTTGTTCTCAGCGCACCATTTTTCCAATGTTTTCCACCTCTCATCTGTAGTCTGTTTCGTCACCATCTGAGATTTGACCGACTATGGTGGTGTTATCAGTGGTATTTGGCGACGCAGTCATGGGTATACAGTGAGTGCAGTAGGGGGCTGAGTACACACCCCTGGGGGGGTCTGATGTTGAGTGTTAGTGAGGATGAAATATTGTCCCCGATCTTCGCTGATTGTGGCCTGTGGGTCAGGAACTGAGGATCCTGTTGCAGAGAGTGGGGCTTAGTCTGAGATTACTTTAGTAATCCGTCTCGATGGGATAATAATATTGAAGGCTGAACTGTAGTCAGTAACTCAAGTCCACATTTCCATCTATACCACATAACATTTCACCCCCTCGCTTAACAAGGATCTATCCACCTTATAAAAATAGTCAAAATCTTTGCTTTACTACCCTTACAGAAAGAGAATTCCAAAGATTCATGATTCTTTTCTGAGGAAAAAACAAATTTGCTTCATCTCTGTTTAAAACAGGTAACCCCAGATTTTTGAGCAATGATCCCCATGTTATAGATCCTTCTGCAAGAGGAAACTTCCTCTGCAAATCTACCTCATCAAGAACCTGCAGGATCTTTCAAGTCACCTCTTACTCTTCCAGCAGCTCTAAATCTAGTCTATCCAAACTTTGTTGGAAGGCAATCTCTCTTTCTCCCTCTCTCTTCCTCACCCTCTCCCAATACGAAAATATATTGTCTGTTACATTGAGGGCATTGTGTCATTAACAGGCTCTGGTAGTAGTCAGTCATGTCACTACTGGATGTGCCGCATTTGCCTAAGGGCCAGCGAGTCCCAGTTCTGTGTTTGTGTGCGCGCGCGTGTGCAGAACTTTGTGCTTCCTGAGAAGGTGCCACTCGATTTTTGAAATGCAGTGTTTTTCTTGGTGTCGCAGTTTGCTGAGGTAGTTCCTGGGTTTGATTTGCTTACTAATTTAGGGTGATTTCTTTCTCCAGCAGAAAGATAAAGCGGAGCCCCATCATGGCGAGTGACGTTCTCATGTTGGTGAGGGGCCTTGCCAAGCTGAGCCAGGCCATTGTTGAGACCCAGACCATGCAGATGCGGGTGGCAGCGGTGAGGGATTGGCAGGCGTCTGCCGAAGATGCCATCAGTGCAGCAGTCGGAAAGGTGCAGGTACAGAGCCATGTTTTTTTTTTCAACAAAACCCTGTATTTGTTCATTCCGGACATGTCACTTTAGTTGACCTGGAGAAGCTGGTGATGTACTGCCATCTTGAGCTGTTGCAGTCCTTGAGAAGGAGGCATACTGTTAAGTAGAGAATTCCAGGACTTTTTACCCAGTAACAGTAATATATTCCCAAATTCTGAAGGTATGCAAATTGGCGGGGAACTTCTAAATACTGGAGACAAAAACAAAAATTGCTGGAAAGGCTCAGCAGTTCTGGCAGCATCTGTGGAGAGAAATCAGAGTTAATGTTTCAGATTGAGTGACAGTTCCCCTGTTCTGAGAAAGGGTCACTTGACTCGCAACATTAACTCTGGAAGCATCTGAGGAGACAAATCCAATAAATGTCAAGTGACCCTTCCTCAGAACAGGGAGAGGGTCTCTCAACCTGAAACATTAACTCTGATTTCTCTCCACAAATGCTGCCAGACCTGATGAGCTTTTCCAGAAATTGCTATTTTTGTCTGATTTATAGCATCTGCAGTATTTTTTGGTTTTAATTATAAGTGCTGATGTTCCTCCCTGAGAACAGAAGACCATCCAAATTAGGAGCAGAAGGAAGCCTTAGCACCCCCTAAGCATGTTTCTCTTTTAACACAATTGTAGCTGATCTGATCATTGCCTCGATCTACTCTGCTATCCTGCACTCCATAATCCTCAACTCCTTTGTAGATCCAAAGTCTTCCCAGCTCAGGCTTGAACATATTTACTGACCCAGCTTCTTTGGAGCAGAGAGCTCCAAACTATGAATGACATTGACGGAAGAAGTTTCTTCTCATCCGTATCTGAGGTGGAAGACTTCTCTATCCTTAATCAGTGCCCTTCGTCCTCGACTTCCCCCAGAAAGAGAAGCGTGCTGTCGGCATGGAACCTATCGAGCCCTCAATCTGTTTATCTTTCAATAAAATCACCTTACTGTTCTAAACTCCAATGAGTATTGGCCAACCCACTCAACATTTCACAAGAAATCACCTTCATCTCAGGAATTCACCTCGTGAAGGTTCTCTGAGCTGCCTTCAAAGCCAAGCGTTATCACCTGGCCTTGTTTTAACCAGTCAAGTGAAGGGAAGGTTAACTCTGTTGTGTGGGAGATTTGCCACAGGTTTGCTCACTGCATGTAACCACCTGCTATTTGTTTATTTTCTGATTCTAGGATGTTGTGTCACGGCAAGAAAACCTCTCAGAACTAGACAAGGATTTCACTTCCAGGTGGAGTCTTGATGGTGAGGCCTATGAGGAGGTGACGCAAGACTTCACCACAGCCACCCAGCAGCACCAGGCGACTGTTGACCCCACGGCGTTTGACTCAGCGTCTCCTGAGAAGCACGCTGGGTTATTCACTGGACAGTCTGGGGACTCGAGCAGCCCCTTCTCATCTGGAACCCAGAGGAGGTCCTTCCATCAAGACCACCGTTCTGTCAGCGGGCTAACTGCTGAAGATATCGACAAGGCTCGAGAGGCCAAAGTCTCTCCTACAGACAAACCTTACAGACAGATGGTATGTCCCATTCTTTCCCCACCTTCTTGGACTGAGTCAACCTTAACATGTTGTGAGTTTGCAAAGAGACATGGAATCATACAGAATGGAAGGAGGCCGTTTGACCCATTGGCTGGTTTATCCAAAAGTAATTAAATTATCCTGCCCTCCTCTTTCCTCAGCCCTGTGGATTTTTCCCTTCAACTGCAATTCAGATGCAATTCTCCTTTGAAAGTTATTGTTATACCACCTTTCACTACCTTTTCAGGCCGTGCAGTCCAGATCTTGTGACTTATACTTAAACAAAACATCATGTGGAAGTGCTGGTGTTGGACTGGAATGAGCAAAGTCGAAGTCACATGATACCACGTTATACTCCAACAGGTTTATTTGAAATCACAAGCTTTCAGAGCACTGCATCTTCATCAGGTGAGGTCAACTAACGAAGGAGCAGCTCTCCGAAAGCTTGTGATTTCAAATAAACCTGTTGGAGTATAACCTGGTATCATGTGACTTCTGACTTGAAATGAAGCGAATTGCCCTTATTCCCCACTGGTTCTTTCATGAATCATATAAAAACTGCTTCTTATTATTGGCATTGATTCATTCTTCTATCTAAACTGTTGGTGATTTTGGGAATTCTTCCATTATCTCAACTTGTCTGCTGTGAGAAAGGACCACCTTCTCCAGCCTCTTCCTGGGACCATTTTGTTAAATCTCTCCCGTATCACTCAAAGGCCTCACCAGCCTTCCAAAATATCCGCTTGTAAATACACACACCTTTGCATCATACACAAGGGACTGGAATAGGCCATTCAGCTTATTGTGCCTAATCTCTCATTCACTTAGATCGTAATTGAGCTGTTCTGAGCTCCATCAAACCCTCGCCTGGTTCACTAATCATAAATTCCCTTGTCTAACTAAAATCAGTTTCTGTTGGGGGAGAGAGAGAGAGAGAGAGAGAGGGAGAGAGAATTCCAGCTTTCCATTCGCTTTCAAACGAATGTATGTTTCCTGGTGGCATCCCTGAATGGGTTAACTCTAATTTTGATGTGGTGATTTTGTTCTGGAGTCGTCATCTTGAAAAATAGTCTCTTTCAACTGATCCTATGAACTGCTTTTAACATCTTGAGCATCCTGAGTAGATCACTTTGTTTCCTCCCCTCAGAATGCTAACTTAGTCTGCACTACTTTTGTTTTCCATCTTTCGTGGGATGTAGATGATGTTAGCAGGCGCAGGTCTCTTCAACCGAGTGGCTTACTGGGTCATTTGAGAATAAATAAGAGACAACCAACCCATGTTGCTGTAGAACTGATGTTGTACATAAATCAGACCAGGAATGGGCAGTAGATTTCCTTCTCTAACCACAGTAATGAGCCAGCTGGGTTTTTAACAAGTACCAATGATACTTTTAGTACTGGCGACCCGGAAACTAACTTTCTATAGCACTTTTCGCATCCTCAGGATGTCCCATACCACTGTACAGCCAATGTTGAACTTCTGATGTATAGTATTGGTTATAAATAAATTAATAAGTGATTAACAGCGTCTCACCATCAGCAATATGTTTATGATGAAATTTGTTTTTTAATTTAGTGTTTTTTTTAATGTGATAAACATTAGCCAGGATATTGGAAGAGCTCCCCTGCTGCTTTTTAAAATAGCACTGTGCAATCTTTTTCATCCACTTGGGAAGGACAGGTGAGGATTTGTCTGAAAGGTAGCACCTCTGACAGTGCAGCATTCCCTCATCTGCGCTAGAGTGTCAGTCTAGACATCATGCCCAAGCCTGTGGTGTGACTGAGGGCAGCCAGCTTGCATTATTACACAACCCAGTAAAGTATGGACATTCAGTACTTTGACAGTAGTAACTGGACTGCAAGTAGTGCTTTCTTTTTGGACTGTCCTTAGCAAGAACTCTGTTGAAAAGATCTGAGAATAATCTAACTATTGGTTTTCCTTGTTGTTTACTTAGGAACACAGTGTGCCAATTGACCACTGAGTTTCCTAAGATGCAAGAATGATTACATCCAATGACTCTTCATTGACTGTAAAGGGCTGAGACATCTAGTAGGTGTATTAGGTGCTATATAAATACAAGTCTGACTTTTGTTAGTGCTGTGACTTGTGTATTAAAAATAAGTCTTGGTCTCATTAACTAGCAAACTTCTTTCTTATGGATGTTTTTAGAAAAGTTTTCCATCCAAGAAAAATTAATGAGCCTAACTTGTTTTCATGCTAGCTGGCATCTTTGCCTCTGTTTGTCCTCTGTGTATATTTTATCCATTTAAATAGTTTGTACTTTGATCGTGCTCCATATAAGACTGGTGACCTTTTTCTCACAGGATAGTGTAGCCAGAGAAACACAATTGCCAACTCCTGCATTCTCCCAGCCTATCACTTTTAGTTAGCCCATTTTTGGGCATTGAAAACTGCTGTCTGGACTCAAACACTGTCTCTACACCTCGTAAGTAGAGTCATAGAGAAGTACAGCACAGAAGCAGATCCTTCGGTCCAACTCATCCATGCTGACCAGATATCCCAACTCAATCTAGTCCCATTTGTCTGCACTTGCCCCCTATCCCCCTCAACCCTTCCTGTTCATATACCCATCCACATGCCTTTTAAATGTTGTAATTGTACCAGCCTCCACCACTTTCTCTGGCAGCTCTACCCTCTGTGTGAAAATATTGCCCCTTAGGTCTCTTTTATGTTTTTCCCCTCACCCCTCTAGTTCTGGCCCCTCCCCGACCCCAGGGAAAAGACTTTGTCTACTTATCCTATCCATGCTCCTCATGATTTTATAAACCTCTACAAGGTCACCCCTCAGCCTCCAACGCTGCAGGGAAAGCAGCCCCAGCCTATTCAGCCTCTCTCTATAGCTCAAATCCTCCAACCCTGGTAACGTCCTTGTAAATCTTTTTCTGAATCCTTTCAAGTTTCATGACGTACTTTCATGCCTCTGATATTCCTCCCTTTTTCTGCCTCAAGTGAGTGGGAGTTCATATTGGCAGCAGTGTTCTGAATGATGTGCAGTAATATCCCAGAAGATAGGAGATGCAGCTTGTTGTAACACTGGACTCTGAGGAGCCCGATCCCAGAAATCAGAAAGGAAATCTGATGATTATACGGCATCTTTCACAAGTTAAGAACATTTCGATAGTTGCCAGTCTGTTCCAGTAGACCCTACAGCCTTTGAACTGAGATTTAAAAATCCCAGATTTTGTTGAATCTGTTTCACCATCTGTAAACATGTGATTTGAACCTATTCCCCAGAACCTATTCTAGAGCTCAAGATTCCTTATCCAATAACATTACAAGTATGCCACCAACCTTTCTAAAGATGTACAGCTGTGGATTTGTGGTGACTGAATATGTCAACCTGTCTTTTGTATTCTTTGGGATTCTCGAGTTCTGTCAAGTTTTCCATAAAAGCTGGAGAGGCTATGATGGTTCTGTTTAGAATAAAGAATGTTAAGGGGAGATTTGATAGCAGAGTTCACCAAATGAATAGGTTTGCCGCAAACTAAATCAGACTAAAAGATTCATTTTACACAGTGGTTTGGATGCACTGCCTGAAAGCGCAAAGTTGAAAGCAAACGCAGTAATAACATCCAAATTGGAATTGGATAAGTATCTGAAGGGGAAAGATTTGACAAATTCTAGAGAAAGAGTCGGGAAGTGAGCTGATTCAAAGGACTACGCAGCCACAATGGGCTGAACTGAGACTTGGAGCACATAGAGGTTCCCCAGCTGCAGTTTGAGACACAGCAGAGGCAGATACAGCAGTGGAGAGGGAGGTATACTGGCTATGAAGGTGAGCTCGGTAGACCTATACCCCTGAATAAAATAGCCGGAACCTCGGGAGTGCTCCCACTGCATACTCAATAACACACTAATTTAAATTACAGCAACTTGCAACATTTTATAAAGCACATTAAAATGTTTGAACACCTCAAAGTCCCTGTGGAGGAAGGCCGATTCAAGAAGAATGGCTGAGATGCAGAAAGGAGAATTTGGGCAGGATGGGCCAAAGAACCGCCTTCACTCAAATGCACCATTCACTTGAAGTAAACTTGCATTTCGCTAGCGCCTTTCCCAGCTTCAGACTGTCACTCATCTCTTTACAGTTTCCTGAAGTCCTAATGAAATGTAGTCACTGTTGTGTCAAATTAGCAACTGTTTAGTGGTCAGCACAATCCCTGTAATTGGTGTTGATTGAGGAGTAGATATTGGCCAGGACACTGAACGTAAACGGGCCTAAATCTTTGTGCTCAGGCCACTGGAGCGGGAACTAAAATCACAGCCTTTTGGTTGGTGTACCAGCTGAGTGAAGGTTGACAAGCTGGCCCATTCTGAAACCGTGAAAGTGTTTTCTCCTCACCTCTTGACTTAATTATCTTTGTTTCTATTTCCCCTAGTTGAGTGAGCGGGCACGTGAACGCAAAGTACCATCCACTCGAATTGGCAGACTAGCCAATTTTGGAGGTAAGGCACTTTGAGTGTTTTCTGGACCTCTGTCGTGTTGCATTAAAGACAATAAATGGGACGAGTCAGTGTATGGAATGCAGAGAACAAGTGAGTCAATATTATTCCACGTGAGAGCTTTGCTTGCTTTCCCAGCGTTGGATGGGAGTGAGTTCTAGGCTTGGGCTCATTGTTAACCAGACTGAGGCAGTACTGTATTCTGGAGGGTTCAGATCTCACCTAACCTGGTCAGGTGGATTTGAAGATCCTGTTATCTCTGCCAGTAAAAAAAAAAATCAGGATCCTGTGAGTTTGAGGTGATTGAAGGACTTTGCAGCAATAAAGCTGAGGAGGAAGGTTTGGGGATGAAAGGGGTTTTTGTTTTGGGAGTAGGCATCCTTGATTGATTTAGGTAGGATTTGGAGTGGAAAGGCATTAGTTTCAGAGTTGTCATTTTATCTGGATTGTTGGTTTAGAATGTGCAGTATTCCAATTTTCTTTTTGCTAATAAGGAATGTAAGGAAATAGATGGTGACACATTGAAAAATGTCCATATTACAGAGGAGGAAGTGCTGGATGTCTTGGAATGCATAAAAGTGGATAAATCCCCAGGACCTGATCAGGTGTACCCTAGAACTCTGTGGGAAACGGGGGAAGTGATTGCTGGGCTTCTTGCTGAGATATTTGTATCATTGATAGTCACAGGTGAGGTACCAGAAGACTGGAGGTTGGCTAATGTGGTGCCACTGTTTAAGAAGGGTGGTAAGGACAAGCCAGGGAAGTATAGACCAGTGAGGTAAAAACAATGACTGCAGATGCTGGAAACCACATTCTGGATTAGTGGTGCTGGAAGAGCACAGCAGTTCAGGCAGCATCCAAGGAGCTTCGAAATCGACGTTTCGGGCAAAAGCCCTTCATCAGGAATAAAGGCAGTGAGCCTGAAGCGTGGAGAGATAAGCAAGAGGAGGATGGGGGTGGGGAGAGAGTAGCATAGAGTACAATGGGTGAGTGGGGGAGGGGATGAAGGTGATAGGTCAAGGAGGAGAGGGTGGAGTGGATAGGTGGAAAAGGAGATAGGCAGGTAGGACAAGTCCGGACAAGTCATGGGGACAGTTACTGAGCTGGAAGTTTGGAACTAGGGTGAGGTGGGGGAACGGGAAATGAGGAAACTGTTGAAGTCCACATTGATGCCCTGGGGTTGAAGTGTTCCGAGGTGGAAGATGAGGCGTTCTTCCTCCAGGCGTCTGGTGGTGAGGGAGCGGCGGTGAAGGAGGCCCAGGACCTCCATGTCCTCGGCAGAGAGGGAGGGGGAGTTGAAATGTTGGGCCACAGGGCGGTGTGGTTGATTGTTGCGGGTGTCCCGGAGGTGTTCCCTAAAGCGCTCTGCTAGGAGGCACCCAGTCTCCCCAGTGTAGAGGAGACCACGTCGGGAGCAACGGATACAATAAATGATATTAGTGGATGTGCAAGTAAAACTTTGATGGATGTGGAAGGCTCCTTTAGGGCCTTGGATGGAGGTGTGGGCGCAGGTTTTACAGTTCCTGCGGTGGCAAGGGAAAGTGCCAGGATGGGAGGGTGGGTTGTAAGGTGGCGTGGACCTGATTAGGTAGTCACGGAGGGAACGGTCTTTGCGGAAGGCGGGAAGGGGTGGGGAGGGAAATATATCCCTGGTGGTGGGGTCTGTTTGGAGGTGGCTAAAATATCGCGGATGATTTGGTTTATGCGAAGGTTGGTAGGGTGGAAGGTGAGCACCAGGGGCATTCTGTCCTTGTTACGGTTGGAGGGGTGGGGTCTGAGGGCAGAGGTGTGGGATGTTGACAGCCTGACACCAGTGGTTGGCAAGTTGTTGGAGGGAATCCTGAGGGACAGTATGTACATATATTTGTAAAGGCAAGGGCTGATTAGGGATAGTCAACATGGCTTTGTGCGTGGGAAATCATGTCTCTCAAACTTGATTGAGTTTCTTGAAGAAGTGACAAAGAGGATTGATGAGGGCAGAGCGGTAGATGTGATCTATATGGACTTCAGTAAGGCGTTCGACAAGGTTCCCCATGGAAGACTGGTTAGCAAGGTTGTATCTCATGGAATACAGGGAGAACTAGCCATTTGGATACAGAACTGGCTCAAAGGTAGAAGACAGAGGGTGATAGTGGTGGAGGGTTGTTTTTCAGACTGGAGGCCTGTGGCCAGTGGAGTGCCACAAGGATCGGTGCTGGGTCCACTATGTTTTGTCATGTATATAAATGATTTGGATATCGGCTGAAGAAGTACAGTTAGGTTGCAGATGACACCAAAGTTGGAGGTGTCATGGACGGTGAAGGTGGTTAGCTCGGATTACAACAGGATCTTGATCAGATGGGTCAATGGACTGTGAAGTGGCAGATGGAGTTTAATTTAGATAAACGCGAGGTGCTACATTTTGGGAAAGCAAATCTTAGCAGGACTTATACACTTAATGGTAAGGTCCTAGGGAGTGTTGCTGAACAAAGAGACCTTGGAGTGCAGGTTCATAGCTCCTTGAAAGTAGAGTCACAGGTAGATAGGATAGTGAAGAAGGTGATGCAGGGCATGGATAGAGTAAATAGACAAGGTTTTTTCCCTGGGGTTGGGGAGTCCAGAACTAGGGGGCATAGGTTTGGGGTGAGAGAAGAATAATATAAAAGAGACCTAAAGGGACCTTTTCCATGCAGAGGGTGGTGTGCATATGGAATGAGCTGCCAAAGGTAGTGGTGGAGGCTGGCACAATTGCAACATTTAAAAGGCATTTGGATGGATATATGAATAGGAAGGGTTTAGAGGGATACGGGCCGGGTGCTGGCAGGTGGGACTAGATTGGGTTGGGATATCTGGTCGGCATGGATGGGTTGGACCAAAGGGTCTGTTTCCATGCTGTACATCTCTGACTCGATGACCACTAGCACTGGTTCACTAATGTCCTTAAGGGAAGGAAGCTGTCATTGGTACCTAGTGTCGTCTTCATGTGACTCTAGATGCACAGAATGTAATTAACTGTTAACAGCCCTCTGGGCAATTATGCTGGCAAAAACAATGACTGCAGATGATGGAAACCAGATTCTGGATTAGTGGTGCTGGAAGAGCACAGCAGTTCAGGCAGCATCCAAGGAGCTTCGAATTCGACATTTCGGGCAAAAGCCCTTCATCAGGAATCTGCAATTATGCTGGCCTAGCCAGCGACACCCTTATCTGTGAGTGAATAAAGAAAAACATCTCTGGTTTCATTGTTCATGGTGAGTCCAATGATGTAAAAATGTGTGTTGGAGAGTCGGCCAGTCTGGCAGCATCTGTAGGAACCCAAATAAAAGTAAACGTAAAGATATTTATGTGGGTATGAAGAAAAAGCTGGTTAAAATAGACTAAGAAATTAGGTTTGATGGTAGGATTATAGAAGTGCAGTGGCAGGTTTTCAAAATGTATTTAATTCTCAAATGGGTATCTTAGTGGGAAGAATGTATCATTGCTGCCTTTCCACTTAGACATAAATGGGCCTCAACTGAAAGAAAGAGTGGACAAATCTGACCAGGTTAGTCGTAGGCCAGAAGACTGGGTAAACCTTATGTAGCCAAAGAATGACTAAAAAGGATATAATGAGTAACATAAAAGCATTATAGTAAGAGTTTCTACAAGTATTTGAGTAGAAAAAGAGTTAACTGAAGCTAGTGTTGGTCATCTGGAATGAGTGTGTGGGAAGTAAGGAAATGATTGAGGTATTGAATGGATAATTTGCACTTGTCTTCAACTTGCCAAGGATAGTGGCAACTCGTGAGGCGATTGAAGGAATAAACTTAAAACAATCAACATTACAAAGGAATCTGTGTTTGAAAACTGTTGACCGTAAAGACAGACAAGTCCCCAAGGTTAGATTGCCTGCATCTTGCAGTCTAAAAAGAAGTGATAACACAGATAGTAGATGCATTGGTTATAATTGTCCAAAAAACTCCTTAAATTCAGGATGGATCACAGCAGATTTTAGAAAGAGCAAATGTAAAACTGTAATCCAAGAAATGAGGGTGGTGGAAAGGGGGCCATTTAGTCTAAGATTTAGCATAGAGGATACAGCATGGAGTCCCGGCAATGCAGAAGCAGGGTATTTGATCAATGGAGTCCCCACCGACCTTCCAAAGAGCATCCCACCCCAACGCCATCTCCACATACCTGCCTTTCCCACAAGTCTGCACATCCCAGGGCACTGTGGGCAATTTAGATTAGATTACTTACAATGTGGAAGCAGGCCCTTCGGCCCAACAAGTCCACACCGACCCGCCGAAGCGTAACCCACCCATTCCCCTACATTTACCCCTTTTACCTAACACTGCAGGCAATTTAGCATGACCAATTCACCTAACCTGCACATCTTTGGAGTGTGGGAGGAAACCGGAGCACCCAGAGGAAACCCACGCAGACACTGGGAGAATGTGCAAACTCCACACAGTCAGTCGCCTGAGTCTGGAATTGAACCCAGGTCTCTGGCGCTGTGAGGCAGCAGTGCTAACCACTGTGCCACCGTGCCGCATGTCCAGTTGACCTAACCTGCACATCTTTGGACTGTGGGAGGAAGCCGGAGCACCCGTGCAGACACCGGGAGAATGGGCAAACTCTTCCAGCCTCAGGTGACTGTCTGTGTATTGAAACCAGGTCCCTGGTGCTGTGAGGCAGCAGTGCTAACCACTGAGCCACCGTGCCACCACGTAGGGAAGGTGCGGAATCTATAATTTTAGATTATAGCAGAATAGTGAGAGATGAAGTAGCATGGCTAGGATGTTGTGTTTAATTAGAATTGATTTTGAGGAGCCATAGAATTGTTCTGGTACAGAAGGAATTCATTCGGCCATCATGTCTGCACTGGCTGTCTGAAGTTTTGTTTTATAAGTATTTTTATTGAAAAGCTTTTTTAAAAATCTTTTGCAAAGCATTTATATATAAAGGAAAAAAAAAATCAAAACAGAAAAATACAGTGCAAAAAACAAAGCCACAAAGCAATAGTCCAATTATCTTGAATACGGTGAAAGCTTGGAGGATAATGAGGCAAGACGAGGGCAATTAATTTAAGACTTTGCCATTTACCCCCTTGGTAGGACCCCAATGATTTAAACCTGGGGCAATGGACTCCGGCTTTAAGACATGGGAGAACAATGGCATTCCATGGTTGGGAGATTTGTTCAAGGGAGAGGTACTGATGTCATTCAGTCAGTTAAGTCAGAAACATGGATTATCCAATAAGGACCTTTCTCAATACTTCCAGATAAGGGACTATATACAGAGGAAGACTATGCTGCGGGTCCAGTGTAATAAATCAGATGTGGAGAAAAGGGTCCTCTGGTGCACGGGTACTCTTTCACTTATACTTTATATCATTTACAGAAAGGCCATGCTCTGAGGGATATGGAAGGACTCTGTAAGACGTAGAACCTAGAGTTAGGCCAGGACATTTCACCGGAGATATGGGTAGATATCTGGGGGAATGTAAGGAAAACTTCAGTATGTAACCTAGCACAGGCTATGCAATTGAAGATCTTACACAGGGCTCATATGGCACCAGAAAGGCCAGCTAAGTCTGAAGGTTTTAACTTAATGCCATAGTTTTCCTGCCTTTTCCCTCTAACCCTCCATATTATTTAAAGTGAAACAATCATCCACTGCCCTTCAATGCCTCAATTGAAACTTTATTCACTGTGCTACCAGGAAATGCACTCAGGATCCTAACACAAACCACAAAGCTCTGCAGATGTGTGAAATCAGAAACTGCTGAAAACTCTGGCAGCACCTGTGGAGAGAAAGCAGAGTTAATGTTTTGGGTCCAGTGACCCTCCTTTAGTTCTGAACACCCAATTAGATCCCGAAACAGCAGAAAGTGTGTCAGTCTCTGGCTGGGAGCCAGATAGTAGTTGTCGTTGAAAAGGCAGTAAATTTTTATTAATGACTTAGATGAGGGAGTCGAAGGGTGGGTCAGTAAATTTGCAGATGATACAAAGATAGGTGGAGTTGTGGACAGTGAGGAGGGCTGTTGTCGTTTGCAAAGGGACTTAGATATGTTGCAGAGCTGGGCTGAGGAGTGGCAGATGGAGTTCAACCCTGCCAAGTGTGAGGTTGTCCATTTTGGAAGAACAAATAAGAATGCGGAATACAGGGTTAATTGTAGGGTTCTTAGTCAGGTGGAAGAACATAGGGATCTTGGGGTCTATGTACATAGATCTTTGAAGGTTGCCACTCAGGTGGATAGAGTTTGTAAGAAGGCCTATGGAGTATTATCGTTCATTAGCAGAGGGATTGAATTCAAGAGTCGTGAAGTGATGTTGCAGCTGTACAGGACTTTGGTTAGGCCACAGTTGGAGTACTGTGTGCAGTTCTGGTCGCCTCACTTTAGGAAAGATGTGGAAGCTTTGGAGAGGGTGCAGAGAAGATTTACCAGGATGTTGCCTGGAGTGGAGAATAGGTCGTACGAGGATAGGTTGAGAGTTCTCTGCCTTTTCTCGTTGGAACGGCGAAGGATGAGGGGTGACTTGATAGAGGTTTATAAGATGATCAGAGGAATAGATAGAGTAGACAGTCAGAATTTTTTTCCCCGGGTACAACAGAGTGTTACAAGGGGACATAAAGTTAAGGTGAAGGGTGGAAGGTATAGGGGAGATGTCAGGGGTGGGTTCTTTACCCAGAGAGTGGTGGGGGCATGGAATGCGCTGCCCGTGGGAGTGGTAGAGTCAGAATCATTGGTGACCTTTAAGCGGCATTTGGATAGGTACATGGATGGGTGCTTAATCTAGGTTAGAAGTTCGGCACAACATCGTGGGCCGAAGGGCCTGTTCTGTGCTGTATTGTTCTATGTTCTATGTTCTAAAACCATCAGTCACAGGCTCAGTGAGGGCTGCAGTGATGGGGAAAAGGCTATAAACTGAAGTTGTTTTAAACAGTATATCACTGTAATCCAATTGGAAAGTGTAGTCTCGCTATCCAGAGAACATAGTCTGAGTTCATTTAGATTTTAACTGCATTTGGATAAGGGTAATTTTACAGAATGGTGGGTATATGTAGACTCATAACATGAAGTCAACATAAAAGCAGAATGCAATGTTTAGCTTTTTTTGCTTTGTTTTGTACACTTAGGAGTTTGATGTCTAACGCGTGTGAATGCCTGCAATATTTCTAGCTCTAGATATTATGACAGTAAATCATTTCTCTGACAAGGTATTCCCAGTAATGAAGGTTCCTTGGATTGCCTTTAACAGGGACCAGATTTGTGTCAGGTGATGGGAGTTGCCAGTACAGCCTTGCGTCAGTCCGTCCATCCCGTGTTCCTGAGCTCAGCAATGATTGGCAGCTCTACACAAAAATCGGGTTGTAAATCTGTTTAACATATCTGAGCATAGTTTAGAAAACCACACAACACCAGGTTATAGTCCAACAGGTTTATTTGGAAGCACTAGCTTTCGGAGTGACGCTCCTTCATCAGGTAGCTCTGCATTCCTGGGTCTCCTCAGCTTCTGAGGTTGTGGACTTTGAATGCTAATGAATTATTTGTGAGTGAAAGTTTTCATGTTTCCCCTTTTTGATTCTGGAGCCAGGCTGTGTGAATGTGTAAGAACATGGAACTGATTTCCTGACCGAGCTCTCACGGTTCATTCTTCTCTTTGAACAGGTTTAGCTGTTGGTCTTGGAATCGGAGCCTTAGCAGAAGTTGCTAAGAAGACATGGCGACCTGAAGAACGTGAGAGTAAGTGAAAGCAAATGTAATATTGGAATGACAAGCAAAGTACAGTGGATGCTGGAGAGCTGAAGTAAAAGTGGAAAGTGATAGAGAAGCTCAATGTTTTGACTTATTCTGGTGGGGGCTAGGAAATGCTTTCATCAAAATGAAAAATGTGGAGGAGCAAGTGGAACAGTAGGCAAGGATGTCCATTGCAAAAGACAAAGAGAGTGCTCATGGTGGTGGAGGGGAGAGAGAGAGAGAGAGAGAGAGAGAGAGAGAGAGAGAGAGATGAAGAAAAGGTGTTGTTGATAGATATGAATAGCAGAAAGCCGGTTGGCTGTGCTAAGGGCAGATCCACGCAAATAAGACACTGGGAGAAGAGGGTGTAATCAAAATGGAGGACAGTTTTTCTGCTGTGAAGTTGTTGAATCCTGAATGCTCTAAAGTGGAAAACTGAAGCATGCTGAGGACAGAAACGTTAATGTGAGGGTGAGATGGTTGAAATAGCAAGTGACTGATGGGTCAGAGTCATTCCTACAGATGGAGTCGAGGTGTTCCTGCAAAGCAGTCGCCCAGTCTGTGTTTGTTCCTGCCAATATGGAGGAAACTGCACTGTCACCAGCGAATGCAGTAGACCAGATTTAAATAAGTACAAGTAAACTACTGCTTCACTTGGAAGGTATTGGAAATACCATGCTCTTCTGAGCTTATCTGGATTATGGACCTGTGATCTGTGTTTATCAGCCACAGAGTCTTGGTCATGTTGCATGTGACTGAACAGTCTTGTGGGAGATATTGATGGTAATGGATTGGTCTCTGAGCCTGCTTTTAGCTGGTTGGGAAGCAGCAACAGCATTTAGTGCACCATGGTGGCTCAGTGGCTAGCACTGCTGTCTCACAGTGCCAGGGACTTGGGTTTGATTCCACCCTCTCAGGCCATTGACATTGTGGAGTTTGCACATTCTCCCGTATCTGCGTGGGTTTCCTCCGGATGCTCCGGTTTCCTCCCACAGTCCAAAGATGTGCAGGTTAGGTCAATTGGCCATGCTAAATTGCCCATAGTGTTAGGCGAAGGGGTAAATGTAGGGGAATGGGTCTGGGATGGTTGTGGGTTGGTGTGGACTTGTTGGGCCAAAGGGCCTGTTTCCACACTAAGTAATCTAATCTAAACTGCCCCATAGTGTCCAGGAATGTGCAGGCTAGGTTGTTTAGCCCTGGGAAATGCAGGGTTATGGGGAATGGCTCTGTTTGGGATGCTGTTCAGAGCATTGGGCCAAATGTCTGCTTCGCCGCAGTAGGGATTCTATGATTATATAGCACCCTTAATAAAATGAAACATTTTTAGGGTGTGTCTCAAGAATTTAATTAAATGCAATATTATACAAATTGACATTTTTGTGCAGTCAAGGAGGTAAGGTTTTAAGGGGTACCTTTAAGGGTGTAAGGTGAGAATTCCAGAGCATAGGACTTGAGGCAACTAAAGCATGACCACCATTGGTGGAAAAATTAAAATGAGAGGCTCAAGAAGCCAGAATTAGAGGAGCACACCAATCTTGAGTTGTTGGGCTGGAACAGTGAGAGAAAGTGGTGAGGCCACTGGGAGATTTGAAACAAAGCTAAGAATATTCAACTTTTGACATTGCTTTGGGTGACACTAAAATCAGCGAAACAACAGGCTTTGGTGTGAGTTGGATCACAGACAGAGGTTTGGAGAAACTCAAGCTAGCAGAGGTAGAGTGTGGTCGACCTGCCAGGGTTCTGTTACAATCATCAACTCGTGAGGTAACAAGTGATTATAGAGCTGGGAATATCACTAGGGGAATGTGATAGGATACTAGAATTATAGTTATATAGCACAGAAACACACCTTCCGATCCAATTCGTCCATGCCGACCAGATATCGTATTCTGATCTAGTCCCATCTGCAAATATTTAGCCCTCTAAACCTTTCTAATAATATACCCATCCAGATGCTACTGTTACAAGGACTGTTTGACCACTAGTGATCATGCAGGCAGACAATAAAAGTGGAATGTATCTAAAATAAGGGATTTGAAAGGACCTGTTATGGGAAGAGAGCAAGGATATGTGATTATACTGCACCCATTCAAATAGAATGTACACATGGACTGACTCTGCAATAATATCAGACTCTGAATTACAGAGGTGACTGAGAATCTGTTAATATTTACACCGGCCTCCCAGGACTGTCAGTATAAACAAGGGGTCACTGGAGAGAATCAGTAACTTTAGTGAACTAGGTATGTTTTACAGGGACATGTCAGGGGTTTTCCTGGATCTGTGTTGGCATTTGCCTGGGATCCATGGGTGTAGGGGTTGAGAGGGTGGGTCAGTGTTTTTGGTGGGGGCAAGGTGGCTGTTGGTTATGGTGTCAGGGTGGGTTGGTGGATATATGTGTAATTTGCTTTGGCTTTCTTGAGTGGAGGAAAAGGAAAAATGTTTTATTTTAAAAAGAAGTCCACATTCTTTAAATTGTGGTTGTGAGCAGGGAGTGGTGCTATCGTATGGACTTGTAGAAACTTGTGGTGAAATGTCAGGAGAAGGCAGAACAAGGCAGGAGAAATTAAATTAGAGGCGATCACTTCTAAGTTTGATCATCCGTATCTAAATGTACTGTGCCTTCTGAAGGTGACTTTAAATGAATTGATAGTATCAAATGGTGTTTGAGACAACAACAGCAGTACGTAACATAGCTTGAGTTGAAAAGCCAGTGAGTACACTGAAGATCAACAGCCTGTTAGTATCACACTCATCTTTAATCTTGAAGTTTTTTTGTCGTCCCAACAAAACCGGTTTTGTTTAACCTAGCATTCCAAGGTGTTGTCCTTTTGTTCTTTTGAATGATGTAGTGCGCAGTTGAAGAAATATTTCATAATTCTCCGTAAGTACATATTCCCGAATCTCTCAAAAGAAGACTATCCACCCTATCCATGTCTCATAAATTTGTAGACCCCTATCAGATTGTTTTCACTGGAAAGATGGAGGTTGAGGGGCAATCTGAATTTATCCAACCTCCAGACCAGGCACCATCCTGGTAAACCTTCTCTGTACCCTCTCCAAAGCATCCATATTCCTTCTGGTAGTGTGGTGACCAGGTCTGCACACAATCTTCCAAATGGGACCTAACTAAAGTTTTGTACAGCTGTAATGTAACTTGCCAACTTTTATATTCAGTGCCCTGGTTGATAAAGGCAAGTGTGCTGTGTGCTGCCTTGACCAACCACTTTATCCATCTGTGGTTGTTGCTTTCAGAGATCTGTGGACCTGTACGTCCAGATCCCTCTGTATGTCAATGCTCCGAACGGTTCTGCCATTTATTCTATAATTTGCACCTGATTTTGATCTTCTACAGTGCATCACCTCTCATTCGTCTGAATTAAACTCCATCTGCAGTTCCTCTGCCCAAATCTGCAATCTATCTAGATCTGCTTTATCCTTTGACAATTCTCCCCACTATCTGCAACTCCACCAATTTCAGTGTTATCTCCAAACTTAATCAGACCACCTACACTTTCCTCCAGATCACTTATATATTTTGCAAACAACTAAGGTCCCAGCATTGATGGCTGTGGAACATTACTAGTTACTGATTTCCATTGTACAAACACCCTTCCACAGCTACACTTTCTTCTGTGACCAAGCCAGTTTTGTAACCATCGAACCAGCTCACTCTGGATCCCATGAGACTCTTAACTTCTGTACCAGCCTGCCATGAGGTACCTTATCAAATGCCTGACTAAAGTCCATGAAGACAACATCCACTGCCTTTCTCTCATCAATCAGTCTCACCACCTCATAAAAACACTCCTATTGAGTATAAACCCATGCTGCCTATCACTAACCAGTCCATTCGCTTCCAAATTTGAAGAAATCCTGTGTCTCTTTATCTTCTCGAACAGCTTCCCCACCACTGACATCAGGCTTACTGGTCTGTAATTACCTGGATTTGCTGTTTCCTCCTTAAAGGAACAACACTGGCTATTCTCCAGCCCTCTGGAACCTTGCTTGAGGACAAAGATGATGTAAAGATACCTCAAGGCCCTGGCTACTTCCTCCCTATTCTCCCATTGTATTCTGGGATAGATCCCATCGGGCCCTGGGGGTTTGTTTGCCTTAATGTATTTCAAGATGTCCAACACTTCCTCCTTCGTTATGTCGACGTGCCTGAGAGTATTCACACGCTTTTCCCCCAGCATCCCTTCCTTTGGTGAATGTCGATTATAAAGTACTGATTAAGGACCTCCACTAATTTCTTCTGGCTGCACAAATGACATCCCTCCTCTATCCTTGAGTGAGTCTACTCTTTCTCCAGCTACCCATTTGCTCCTAATACTTGTATAAAGTGCCTTTGGATCTTCCCTAACCGTGCTGGCCAAAGACATTTTGTAGATGTTTTAGTCCTCCTAACTGAGCTAAAAATGTGTTGCTGGACTGATGCCCGAAACGTCGATTCTCCTGTTCCTTGGATGCTGCCTGACCTGCTGTGCTTTTCCAGCAACACATTTTCAGCCCTGATCTCCAGCATCTGCAGTCCTCACTTTCTCCTAGTCCTCCTAACTCCCCATTTGAGCTCCTTCCTGCTCTCTCAATGTTCTTCTGTTTTTAGTTCCCTAGTCCTTAGATATGCTTTTTTTTTATTTTTGACTAAGCTGTTAATTTCCCCTGTCATCTCCCGAGTCTTGCCATTCCTGTCTTTCATTTTCACATGAATGTGCCTGTTCTGTACTTTAATCGACTGACCTTTAAAAGATTCCCACATGTCAAATATGGACTTATCCTCAAACAGCCTCGTCCAATCTACAATCTCCAATTCTTGCCTAATTTGCTTATAATTGGCCTTCCCCCAATTTAACACCTTCATCCAGGGCCCACTCTTGTCCTTATCCATAAGTACCTGGTACCGGAAGACCTACTGAATTATGGTCACTATTCCCAGAATGTTCTCCCATCGAAACTTGGACCACTTGGCCAGCTTGTCTCCAAATACCAGGTCCAGTATGGCCCTCTCCATCATTCAAAAAAACTGTCCTGTTCACTCCTAACAAATTGCTTCCCGTCCAAACCCCTGGCACTGAGGGAAGTTAAAATTACCCACCACAACAATCCTGGTACTTTCACATCTTTCCAGAATCTAACTCCATATTTCTTCCTCTATCTCCTGCTGGCATCTAGGAAGTCAGTCAGCATTGTGATCGCACATTTCCTACTCCTGAGCTCTATCCAGAATGCCTTACTGCAAAACTGCTCCAGAGAGTCTTCCCTCAACACAGCTGTGTTAAGCTCCTGAACCAGTAATGCAACTCCCCCACCTCCCCCCACCCCACCCCACCCCAACTCTTCAGCTTCCTCTTCTGCCTCATTTAAAACATTGATAACAATGTTAAGCTGCCAGTCCTATCCCTCTTTCTTCCACTTCTGTGTAGTAACACCAACATAATAGCATGCATTAATCCGCATTCGAAGTTCATCCATCTTCCCTGTTATACCTCTAGCATTGAAGCAAATGCAGTCTATGCCTCCAGTTGTGTGGAGCTCAGCAATCTCCCCTGACTGCTCTTCCTCTTAGCTATATTTGCCTTAGACTTGAGCTGTTCCCCAGTTTCTATACTTACTGACCTGCTGTTCTAGTTCCCAACCTCCTGCCATACATGTACATTGTGATGAGGAATTAGGGAATGACATTAAACAAATACTTTGTGATCATTTTCATGTGGAGCATTCCACAAACACTAGAATTAGTGTGTAACAAAGGTTTAATGAAAGTAAAGAACTTTATTAATAGTAATTATTTGAAGAATAATATTGGAAAGTATTGATGGGACTGAAAGTCAACAGATCCTCTGTACCTGATGCCCATCATTCTGTGGATCTAAAAGAGATGGCTGCAGAGACAGTAGATTGTTTTTGTAAATTCCCTTGATTCTGTAAAGGACCTCGTGGATTAGGAGTTAACAAATGTAATGAGGGAGGGAGAAAATAGGGTATTCCAAGCCAGTTAAGCTGGGCATCTGTCATGAATAAATAGAATTATATAAAACAATTGTGGATATTAGAAATCTAAAACAAAAACAAGAATTGCTGGAGAAACTATGGGTCTGATAGCAACAGTGGAGAAAAAGCAGAGTTAATGTTTCAGGTCCATGATCCTTCAGAAGAAATTCAGTGCTGCAACAATGTACCTGATATATACAAAGAAAGCTCGTGTATTTGTCTTGCTTTGTGCCCAGTTTCTATCCTGAAATCTGACATCATGTACTGTAACTGTTCCCTATTTCCTACTCCATTAGCCAAGAAAGAAATTCCGAATTAAATTTAGGGAAGGATAGTGAAAATGACAAGTGGTTGGAATTGTCCTGATAGCAAACCTCCATCCCTGGCATCCTTCATGCACTGTTCCGGGACAAGCCATAGCTGCCATCTTCCCCTCTCTCTCTCTCGTGTGGTCACAGGAATGTCACTGAAAACCCCTGTTTTTAAACTGGGTTTTCTTTTTCATGGCCATAGAGGTGTTTGGGAGATTAGTGGAGTGTAGGGAAAGGTGAATGCAGGTTCTTCTCCCCACAGCGGGTGTGCTGTATCAGAATTGGCTTCCTGAAAGCTGGCCAGCTTATTTATAAATGGTTGATAGCCAAGGTTGGGTGAGAAGAAAACAGTCAGAGTGCAGGTTGGAGTGTTGACAAAATGGCCTCCGTGCTGCTGATAACTTGCTGCAGTCATTAAAAGAATAAATAACTCATTGGCCAGATGCTATTAACATTTGTTTTGTTTGGCGTGAAGATGGTGTAGAAGCAGGGCATCTTTTGTTTTTAAAAAGAAGTAAAATTCTGCTTTAAAAATATTTTCACCCCGACCCCTTCCCCTCCCCACTCCTACAGAAACATTTGGACTTGGGCTGGTTTAAGGTTCCGTGTATTTTGGCCAATAGCCATGCGGTTCAGCTATCTTGGGCTATCAGAGCTTGGATGTGATTGCAGAAATAAGAAGGGTGGAGGATTTGAAAACAAAGGTGAAAATGTTAAAATGGAGGTTTTGCCAAATTGGGAAGCTGTGTAGGTCAGTGAGCACAGAGGGTGATGGTGGGAATAAGGACATCGACAGCAGAGGTTTGAATGGACTGAAACCAAGGCAGGAGGCTGATCAGGTGTATGTGTTTGTCTGCATGGGCATCGTAGCCAGTTTCACTTCTGCCTTTCTTTGAGTACTCAGCTTCTCCAGGAGCTAACATAGCAATTGGAGCAGTAGCTCTGGCTGTTTTACTCCCTGCCTCTGAATTGATGTAACCAGGCCATGTCGCCACCTTGATTGGGGTAACTCCATACAGGTTGTGATTCAGTGTAGACTGCTCTTGGGCTTTGTGGCTGAAAGGCTTCCTTTCTCACCCAGCTCCCCCTGCCCCCTGCCCCCTGCCCCCCCCCCTCAAGCACTTCACATTAGCTCTGATGAGGAGTCATCTAGACTCAATGTTAGCTTGGTGTCTCTCCGTGGATGCTGCCTGACCTGGTGAGATCTCCAGCATTTTTTTGTTTTTGGTGCATTCTAAAGGGGTGGGCCCCCAGCACATTATCCCTGTTTTGTCACTGAATGCCCCAGTTTAAATCATGTGATCGCACAGGAGAGGAGGATGGCAGCCATTGCTTGTCCCAGAACAGAGCAAACATCCATCCCTGGTATCCTTCGCAGAATCTGGATAATTCCAACCACTTGTCATTTTTACTATCTTTCCCTAAATGTAATCAGATTGCTGGCTTGGCTAAAAGTCTCCCCCAGAGCCACTGGCCTCCCACAAGCTTTAGGTTTGTAAATCATTGCTCCCTTCACATAGCTTCCTGCTACCCATTTTCCTCACACATGGCCATGCAGTATCCTGTAGCTTGTTCATTTGTTAAAAAGAACAAAGAAAACTTAGTCTACGAACAGGCCCTTTGGCCCTCCAAGCCTGAGCCGATCCAAATCTACTGTCTAAACCTGTCGGTCAATTCCTAAGCATTTGTATCCCTTTGCTCCCCACCTACTCGTGCATCTGTCCAGACACACCTTAAATAAATCTACCATGCCTGCCTCTACCACCTCTGCTGGCAACACATTCCAAATGCCCACCACCCTCTGTGTGAAGTACTTGCCCGTGAAAGCATGACCTCTCGTTATTGAATCCCTCACCCTGGTGAAAAAGCTTGTCTCTATCCACCCTGTCTATACCCTTCATGATTTTATAAACCTCAATCAGGTCCCCCCTCAATCTCCTTTTTTCTAACGATAATAAACCTAACCACCTCAACCTCTCTTCATAGCTAGCACCTTCCATCCCAGGCAACATCCTCGTAAACCTTCTCTGCGCACACTCCAAAGCGTCCACATCCTTTTTGTTATGTGGCGACCAGAACTGTACACAGTATTCTAAATGTGGCCGAACCAATGTCTTGT
Source organism: Chiloscyllium punctatum (assembly GCF_047496795.1). Taxonomy (NCBI): domain Eukaryota; kingdom Metazoa; phylum Chordata; class Chondrichthyes; order Orectolobiformes; family Hemiscylliidae; genus Chiloscyllium; species Chiloscyllium punctatum. The sequence continues at coordinate 19,961,971 of NC_092741.1, read as the reverse complement.
ACAATTTTAACATGACTTGCCAGCTCTTATACTCAATACCCCGTCCAATGAAGGCAAGCATACTATATGCATTCTTGGTCACTCTATCCACCTGTGTAGCAACCTTCAGGGTACAATGAACCTGCACTCCCAGATCCCTCTGCCCATCAACTTTTTCCAAGGCTCTTCCATTTATTTAGATTGTGGCTGAAATAATCCTAACTCTGTTTTCTTGTTTTTGTCACTGTAACCTGTACAGTGGGGCGGGAGGAGGAGGAGGATTTCCTACTACCTTTTATCAGAAAGTGTTTCCTAATGTCCTCCTTGAACAGCCCCTCATCAGTTTGAAGTGGCTAGCCCTTGTCCCAAGCTTCTCCTTCCAGAGGAAGTGGTTTCTATCCAATCTTATCAACAACTTTCACCCACATATAAATTGTTTGTGCTGTTTAATTGTGGTAAGACAGTATCTCGTCTCTGCCCCACTGTAAGTGTTGAACAAATACAGAGTAAATATTGTGAAGATTAGCACTTGTGCATTAAAGGATTTAAAATGCTGACGTAAGAGATTGAAACCTGGTGCTATTGGAGGCCCATGTTGTGTTTGCCCTTCAGTAACCTTGTCTGAATTGGCACCGTCCCCTGTTTCTGCCGGTTAACCTTGTAAACAGTGAGGATTGTGGTGGCTCAGTGAGAGCTGCAGCATTCACTTGTTATTGTCCCTCAGTTTTTTTGGCAGCTATGTGCTGTCTTTTTTTTAAATGAACTGTCGTAAATTTTATCAGATTGGCCTCACCTTTAAAACCTTTCTAGTGCTTTCACTGACTGGTCTTTCTGAATTGGGGTCTTTCACATTAAGCTCCAAAGGCAGTCCCCACTGGAGTGTGGTAGGGATTGCCCCCCCCCCCCCACTTAGGGGAGGCTTGGAGGGGATGTTCAGTGTGGTCCCAGCCCTTAGCGCAGTCTCCTGGGTGAATGGGCACACCCTCATTGTGGAAGGATGGGGGAAACGGTATTGTCCCTAACTTGCTTTCATCCTCAACATTCTGACTCTGAGATGAGGTTTGATTAAGTGGCACGTAGAGTATAATGTAGGAAAGTATTAACTTGTCCATTTTGGCAGAAACTGTTTTTAAAAAAGCATACAGTAGTCTGTAAATGGTAAGTGGTTGCAGACCACTGAGATGCAGAGAGATTTGGGTGTTTTAGTGCATGAATCTCAAGGTTAGTGTGTAGGTACAGCAAGTAATCAGAAAGGCTAATAGAACGTTATAGTTAATTGAGAGGGGAATTGAATGAGAGAGTAGGGAGGTTATGCATGGCAGACCTTGCAGAGAGACCTCTTCTGGAGTACTGTGTACAGTGCTGGCCAGTGTACTTACAGAAGGTGTTGGTAGTGATTCTGAGGAAGTTTACCAGACTGATCACTGGAATGAGCAGGTTGTCTTCTGAGGCTCTTGAGCTAGGAGGTCACAGTATAAAAATAAGGGGTTGCCCATTTAAGATAGAAATTGAGGAAACATGTTATTTGGAGGGTGGGCAGGTGTCTGGGAATATCTTGCAGTTTGGGCTTAATGAGGGAGTTTTGTGCAAAGTGACAGCATTTCCATCACGACAAATGACTGCATGTCAAAAGAGAATTTTGTTGGGATACTTTGAGTTTGTGAAAAGCATCATTAAAATGTGTAAGTTATTTTCTTCTGTGTGGGTCAGAGAGCAGTGGGAAACCCAGCAGCCATCTGCTTAGTATTCATCTACTTGTTGGATTAAGTGAAGAGCCACTGACCCAGTGCAGCAAGGTCCAAAGAAGTCTAAGGAAAAAAATTAAAGGTTGATCAAGGGCTGAAGAAAAGTGGCCAGTATCAGACCAGAAGAGGCGTGGCAGGCTGAATGGTCTCCCGACTCAGTGGGGGATTGTTTATTCTCAACCTTGCAGGGCCTTTTGAGTTGGGAAATCCCACTCTGCCTGACATCTTCTGCATGTGCTTTTGGTTTCTAATCATCTAAATAAATTTAGTGAACATGAGCACCGCAACTTGCTGAGGGTAGAGAACACGCAGTCGGTGTAAACACTTGGGTCAGATGGCGGGACTGCTGGCTGGAAGTACCGCGGCTTATAAAAGCAAGTGCTTGGTCTATCTCCAAGGTCACTTTGCTGTAAGCTCCTTGGCCAGTGGCCCAGAGGGAGGGGGTGCTGAGGAAACCTACCTCCCGGATAAAGCTGCTCTGACTTGTGCTGGCTGCTGGAATGTCGGCTGCAGTTGTTTTGTTATTTGCAGGAGGCTGTCATTAAAGCTCATGCCATTTAAAGCTCCTAGCTTCCTTTTTATAGAAACCATGAGAGGGCAAATATTTCAAAATAGCTTTTGAGGGAGTAAATAAGCTGGGAATAAATTTGCATTTCTACAGTTTTTTTTAACGACCTTGATGTCCAGAGCATTTCAGTCATTGAAGCCCTTTGTGTGAAGTGCAGTTTCTGGGTAAAAGAGTTCGTGTGTATTCTGAGAGTGGGAGGTCTTGAAGGATATTAATTGCTTCATTTACTTACTACTGCTGATCGGTTCAGGCTGCACAAATCCTGGTGTGTGTCTGTTGTTCGATTCCAAATTAAAATCTCTGGTCAGCAGCTAATGAAGTAAAAGTATTGGATTTCCCCAGCTTTGTCTATTCTTTTCAAGAATTTTAGTTGCAGTTGTTGCCTCTCCTCACTCTCACTCTTTTGAGAGACATTCCTGTCACTGAAAGTCAGTGCTTAGAGAGTCTGTTTCCAGCAGCTGTCCCAATCTCCCTTTCCAGAAATTTTGTTTTCTTTGTGCTATAAAAGAAACTGCAGCATTGAATTGGGGGGGGGCAGAGGAAATGTGAGCAGTAGTAGGCCATTCAGCCTATCGGGCCTATCCCACCATTCACATGGTCTGGGTGATCATTCACCTGAACCTCGTTTTTCTTGTATAATCCCCATATCTTTTGTTTTTAATTTGCAGAAAGATTTTGATCCCTATTTTGAGCACACTTGGTGACTATGTATATCCCACATACTGCACAGCCCTGTGGGATAGGGAATTCCAAAGACTCGCCACACTCTGTGAACCAATTCCTCTTCAGCTGTCTCTTTGGTGTCTTCCTGCTTATTCTGAGACTTGGTTCTGGGCTGTTGTGCAAATCATGCCCTGTGCTTGCTTGACTGATCCAGCCAGTGTTCAGCCTGCCTGTAACTTCCTCAGTTTTAAAGTCTTATCCAGACTTCCCCTTCATTGATGTGATGGACTCTGCTTTGATTGCTCCCTGTGACTGTTCGGATTGGTGTGAAGAAATCGCACACTGACTTATTTTTTAAATTGTTAACTCCTTTTTCCGATTAGAGTTAATGGTCAGTCTTTCCCTTTCGAAACTCATCGCAGTATTTTCTTAAACAAAGTAAAAACAATGACTGCAGATGCTGGAAACCAGATTCTGGATTAGTGGTGCTGGAAGAGCACAGCAGTTCAGGAGGCATCCAAGGAGCTTCGAAATCGACGTTTCGAGCTTTTGCCCGAAATGTCGATTTCGAAGCTACTTGGATGCTGCCTGAACTGCTGTGCTCTTCCAGCACCACTAATCCAGAATTTTCTTAAACAAAACATACCCACCTCCGTTCAATGTCTGCCAGGCCTTGCACTACAGGTGCAAGGTCAGACCTTGTGGTTCTGTCTCTGCTGGTACCTCTTCTTTTGCAGGTGAATGACCTGAAGCTTAGCTTTCATATATCCTTCATAAATTTTTGGTTTTAATTGAATGATTTCATTGTAGGGCATAGTGATAGTTGTGTAAGTTGAAGGCGGGTGTCTGACCCCAGGCCCCAGCAATGTGGTTCTCAGTAAACAGCCTGCCTGACACTTCGTGATGCCAACGAAATGCAGAGCTAGCCAATGGCATCCACATCCTGCGGGTAAGAGATTTGACCCATTGGTTTTCTTCCAAAGTTCCCTTGATTTGGGGACAGTCCCATTTGGCTGGAAGCTATCAAATGTAACTCCTCTATTCAAAAGAGGGAGACAGAAAGCAGGAAACTACAGGGCAGTTAGCTCAACATCTGTCATAGGGAAAATGTTATAAGCTGTTATTAAAAAATGTTTATAACAGGGCATTTAGATAAGTTCACGGTTATTGGGCAGAGTCAGTATGGTTTTATGAAAGGGAAATCATGTGTGACCAATCTATTGGAGTTCTTTTGAGGAGGTAGTGTGCAGTGGATGAAAGTTTGAGTGAGTCTGATCAGACTGAATAGTTAGAGCAGGCTCCAGGAACAGACTGACTTACTCCTGCTCCTAACTTACATGTTCATAGGGAATTCTCCATTACCCTAGTTATGCTGCAGCAGATTGAGACCACACAGCCAACCCAGTACCTAGTGGTAATGATTACTGTTTGGGCTATCTGTATGATGGGGAGCCGCTGGTGGCTAGCTAGGTACTGGCTCATGTTTCTGAGGCCTATCTAGCTATAACCTGGCTTCACTGGAGCGGTCGTGTTCAATGACAGGTCCTAGTTTTGTCTCATTTTGAGTCCACTGATCTCCCTGAGACAGTGTGCAGATTCCTGTAGCTAGCTATTGATCCAGTGTACTTCTGAGAGATACAGTTGGCTGTTGCTTTTTGTTTTTTCAAAGACTTCAAAGGAGTCAAGATTATGTTTCTGTTAGAGAATGTGTTTGGGAGATGTCAGTTGGTCCTGAGCTGCCTGTTTAAAGTTATTTCTGCCAAGTCAACAGGAAGCTTGAATTACAACAAGGTGACTTCTGTTTAATGTATAAAGCTCTCATCCTAATCTTTACCCTCTTCCTGTCCCTGTCTGATGAGAATGAGTTTCTCCGCAGGTCAGAAAATGGACAAAACATATTTTTTCTGTTTTGTTCACACACATGCTCATGCTCCCTCCAATTTTAAATGTTGGCTATATTCAGTTTGCTTATTTTATTTGTATATTCCAATCCCTGCTGCAGAAAATAAGTTACATATTACAAACCTGGCTCTCGTCACCCAGATGATAAAACTACATAAGAGGATACAAAGTTAAAAATCACACAACACCAGGTTTATTTGGAAGTGCTAGTTTTTGGAGCGCTGTTCCTTCCTCAGGTGGTCCCACTCCAAAAGCTAGCACTTCCAATTAAACCTGTTGGACTATAACCTGGTGTTGTATGATTTTTAATTTGGTACACCCCAGCCCAACACCGGCATCTCCATATCATAGGTAGGAGGAGACCGAATCGTGCTGAGAGCAGTGCTAAGTGAAGATGACCATTTTATAAAAATTGGTAATATCCCTGTGTATGTTTGCCCCCTCCTTGTGTGCCCACTTCTCTTCTCTACTCCCCCCCCCCCCCCCCACGTGCCCGCACCCCATCTCTTGCAGTCAACAACCTTATTCCTCTGAAACTCCGTGTTTGATAACAGTTACTTCCATGAAAGAGCAAATGTTTTCTCTGTAATCCAGGCAATGTTGATTCAACAGGCAAGAGCTTGAACTAATTGTTTATTAGCATTTAGCAGGGTGTCCTTGAGCTTGTTTTAATGACGCATACGTTCTGTTCCCAGCAGGTGGCAAAGCCATACTTGACGGCAGCCCCTTCTTATCTGAAGCGAATGCTGAGAGGATTGTGAACACTCTGTGTAAAGTGCGAGGTGCAGCTCTCAAAATAGGTCAGATGCTCAGCATTCAAGGTAAGGGACGCTGACTGGATTCCTGACCTTCCCTTTGCAGTTCAGTCCTAATGGCAACCGTTCAATAGTATTGACTGTAAATGTTCAAAATCCTCTGCCATTCTGGCAGTACCAGTAAACAGAGAAACATTTAAGATTACAAGTCACTACCCTTCCATTGGAACTGCTGAAAGCTAGAGATAATACAGGTTTTTCAACAGGTAGAAAGGCAGGGAAACAGAAGCAAGAGTTGTGGGCCAGGTTGGTGGGTGGGAACAAGAGGAGAGTGGGGGTGGGAGGAGGGAATAAATGACAGAAAAAATAATGATGTCTAAGTAAAGAGGTAGAAATGGAACATGCCAGAATGGGTCTAGAATCTTCACTGATCAAGGGCTCCTGCCCAAAACATCAATTCTCCTGCTCCTTAGATGCTGCCTGACCTGCTGTGCTTTTCCAGCACCACTCTGATCTTGACTCTGATCTCCAGCATCTGCAGTCCTCACTTTCGCCTAGAATCTTCACTCAAATGCAATTTTGAGTTTAACCATTTCAAATCGTTTCAAATCGAATCTTCACTAACAAGTGAAGGGATGTTTGTCACCCTTCTCCTGACCTTTGTCTTTCCAGCGTATTTTAGTCTAATAGAGACAAAGGATTGATGTGCCCTGCTCAGGGTCCTTATAGATTGAGTGGGAGGTGTTCAGCAGAGTGATTCTCCAATCTGTCTTTGGATACCTCGGTATACAGGATAAAGCTTTGTGATTGGTATATTCGGTGTGCTAAATTAAAAGAAACGCAAGTTTGGAAGCTTTTAAATGTAAGGTTGTCCCTAATAATTCCTACAGGATGTTCAGAGGAAATCTCTTCATCCAGGAAATGGATGGAGAAAGGAGTTTGCACTGTTGGTAACTATATTCATGTTCAGCCAACTTGTTATTAACTGGCACTTATGAAACCAGGAGGATGTAGGCTGGTCAAATATTCAGGATAGTTAAGAGGATACATAATCAATATTTAAAAACACAGACTAAGTAATAGAAACATAATATAGATGATACGTACGTCACTTTACAGTATAGGTCACCTAAATACTAATGCAACTTTGCCTTAAATAAAACTCACCAGCAGAGAGCCTTCTAACTCTCACACTCAACTGACTACTCAGAAATTGCAGTAGATAGTGATAAAACAGTAAGCCTCTGGTATTTGAGGCATGTAAACTTTGCTGGTTTATCGAGGGGGGGCAGGTTCATAAGATGCTAGTTAAAACAAAGGTTGTCGTCCTAAAGGAGGAAAGTGAGATGAAGATGGGCAGGGAGTGAATTCCTGAGCTAAGGAGCTTGGCATTCAATACAATTGGACATTTAGGATGAGGAGGTATCTCATCGGGTTGTGGGTCTGGCTGGGGTCACGGAGCTAGGGATGGGTATGGGTCTGGTGGGGATCACGGAGCTGGGGACAGGGGTGGATCTGGCAGGGGTCCCGGAGATAGGGATGGGGGTGGGACGGGCGGGGGACCACGGTGCGAGGGACGGGCGGGGGATCACGGCGTGAGGGACGGGCGTGGGTCTGGGGTGATTTGAAAACAAGAATGAGAATTTAAAATGGACCGGCGCATTCCTGGTCCCAAAGGTGTTAGATAATAGTGTTGCTGGGCCATGCACCAGCAAGTGTCCGGATGATTGTGAATAGGATGTGGTGCGAGTTAGCACGTGGACTGTCAAAGTTGGAATAACCTAATGTCTAGAGAGGCAAAATGCTGGGTTCCACTGGGAATTCAGTGCAACAATTGAGCCAAAAGATGAAAGTTGCAGCAGCGGGTGATCTGAGATGGTCAGTGTTATTGCTGGAAACTCTCTTGGCATCTACAAGAAGCCAATGGAAAACTGAAAATCAAATAAATTAAGTTTGCCTTTTCTACTTGGTACACATTGATATTCCCAGTTTGCCAAATTATGGAGAATTAAAGGTCTGGGGTAATGTTGGCCAAGAAAAAGAGGTACACAACATCAGGTTATAGCCCACAGGTTTATTTGGAAGCACTAGCTCTCGGAGCACTGTTCCTTCATTAGTTGGCTATGGAGCAGGATCATAAGACACGGAATTTATAGCAAAAGATCACAGTGTCATGCTGCTGAAATGGTATATTGAACAAACCTAAATTGCTGTTAAGTCTTTCACCTTTTAGAATGGGTTGCAGGTTTCAGTTCATTAATATGTAAATCTCAGAACTTCTTTACAGTCACAGTCTCGAGATAACTTAAGGCTTTATATAAAAAAAAAGTGACATCTCAGCTCAGACATTGCATTTAAGGTGTGAGGTTAGAGCCTGTCTGTATCCCAATTCCGGAATCAGACTGGTTCTATTTCCACAGTAGGAATTTATAAAATATTACATGGATTGACTGTCTGCAGATTGTGTGCTTTTTGAACAAAATAGAATGTATCTGCAAATATAATTCTGCTTATACACCGTCGCACTCCTGCACGCACTGTACCAAGCAAGTGCAAACACACCCCCTCACTGGAAAGAAGTTCTGAGATTTACATACTAATGAACTGAAACCTGCAACCCATTCTAAAAGATGAAAGACTTAACGGCAGTTTAGGTTTGTTCAATATATTGTTTCATGGCATGACTCTGTGATCTTTTGCTATAAATTCCGTGTCTTATGGTCCTGCTCCATAGCTGCCTGAAGCGCTCCGAAAGGTATTACTTGCAAGTAAACATCTTGGACCATAACCTGGTGTTGAGATTTTTAAACTTTGTCCGTCCCAGTCTAACACCAGCACCTCCACGTGGGCGAGGGAGTTAATTTCTGCAGAAAGACTGTAGACCTTGGTTTTGTTCTCCTCTGAGTTGAAAAGGTGAAGAGGGATTTGAGAGAGGTGTTTAAAATGCAAGGGCTTCAATAAGGAGAAGTTGTTGTTGCTGGCAGCAGACAACGAAGATGTAAGGTGACTAGCATGAAGGGAGATGAGGAAACTGTCAGGACTGAGCAAGTTATAATGATACCTAAAAAGGGCAGTGGAACCAGACTTAATAAATCACAGGGAACTGGATAAATAATGGTGGGCAAAAATTGGGCAGGCTTCAGGGGAAGAGCCACAATGGGCCGATTTGGACAGTTATATAATGGCCTCCTTTCTTGTTGTGTCGTTCTGTGGTTCTGTCAAGAAATCCTATTCCTTGAGGCAGTGGCCTAGTGGTATTATCCCTGGACTGTTAATCCAGAGACCCAGGTACTGTCCTGAGGGCCCAGGTTCACATCCTGCCATGGCAGGTTGTAGAATTTGAATTCCGCTTTTAAAAAGAAAATCTGGAATTAAGAGTCTACTGACCATGAACGTGTTGAATGTCAGAAAAAAAACATCTGGTTCAACAAAGTTCTTTAGGGAAGGAAACTTGCCATCCTTACCTGGTCTGGCCTCCGTGTGACTCCAGACCCACAGCAATGTGGTTACTTTTAAGTTCCCCGATGGGCAATAAATGTTTGTCTAGCCAGTGACTCCCTCATCCTGTGAGTGAACTTTTTTAAAAAAAACCTGTCTTTAAAATCTGACACAGTGGGTAATGTGTGTTACCTCTGATTTTTGCCTGGGTGAAGTGAGGAGTGGTGTGGAACTTCAGTACAGATTATTTCCAAGCTCTGTTTTACTGTGTCCAGTTGTGAGATAGCCTCTCCATCTTCAGTGATGGGGGAGCCCAGCAAATTGCTGCACATGTTTCAGGATCTGACCATTGAGAGGGATATAGTTACACGTTTGGCCCTAATGATATTATTACAAGGTATGCTGTGGGAATTCAAATTCTGACGCTTCTTCCTGTTTCCTGCCATATTTATGAAAACTGACTGAGTTCCCCCTTCTGTAAAACAAGGAAGACATGCACCATTTTGTCTGACTTCCTTTCAGACTCCTATTCCTTGTATGTTGGTAATTACGTCATCTTTATTTTTAAATTACTCAGCAAGTCAGTGCAAACTCCCTCCTGATTCTTAAGAAATTGAGGTTTTGAGGTCCTGGGTGTTCTGGGTTCATGAAGTCATCGCCAGTTGCTTGGTCGATATATGCCCCTTCCCTTCACTGCTCCCTCCAACCATATATCAGAGCTGCCTCAGCGACTTCATATTATACCGTGATCATTTGGACATGGGCACCTTTGCTCTGTATTTGACATTGAGGACTGCAGATACTGAGCTGGGCTCAGTATTTTCCTTCATCTCTCTTTATATTTAGAAAGACAACCTTGAAATCAGGGCTTCACAATGTGATTAAACCCAGGTGAGATCAAACGCTGAAATATTAGGGCTGAGCGCTGTCTGCACATGGGCTGTGGGGTTCCCCTCCCCACTGTGTCCCTACCCGCGGGGGGGCAGTGAGATATCCCAGGTGTGGCCCCCCCCCACTGACCGCAGGGGCTGTGGGGTTCCCCTCCCCACTGTGTCCCTACCCGCGGGGGGGCAGTGAGGTATCCCAGGTGTGCTCCCCCCCGCAGGGGCTGTGGGGTACCCCGTGTGTGTGTGTGAGAGACCCCTGTGGGGTCCCAGGGTGTGAGAGTGTGACCCTAGTGTATTTTGTAATGTTTGCCAGTTTGCATTCTCATTGGACACCAGTATCTGATTCTGACCTGTTTTGTTTTGTCTTTTTCCAGATGAAGCTTTCATTAACCCTCAGTTACAGAAGATATTCGAACGTGCTCGACAGAGTGCCGACTTCATGCCCAGCAAACAGATGATGGTTAGTGCCCACTCTCAGTCCCCAGTCCCTGTACCCACTGCCTTCCCTGTCCTTCACTAATTGCCTGTCCTTGCCCCGTAATCACGGAGTCTCACCTTTTGCCCTGTGCACTGATCTCTTTTTTTTTTTTAAACACTTTGCTTCTCAACATTACCACCCTTCACTTCCCTTGTAACTGGGTGAAGGTGACACACACTCCCAATCCCGAAGTGAGGAATTTACCCAGACACTGAGCGGGCCAAGGGTTTAATTGTTTGTGGCTCTGCTGATCTCAAAGGAGATCGTAGACCTCCCGCCTCGAGCATTTACCCTCCTGGATTAGCCAGCCTTTTGTGGGCTGCACACAATCTTTTCACTTCAATTACTAAAGGTCCAGTGCCTCTGCTTCCTGACTGCCATCTTTATCCATGGCTGCATTTATCTTTCTGCAGAAGGTGCTGAGCAGTGACCTGGGGCCTAACTGGAAAGATGAACTGGAGTTTTTTGAAGATCGACCATTTGCAGCTGCTTCCATTGGCCAAGTCCACCTGGCAAAGCTGAAAGATGGCAGGGAGGTGGCTATGAAGATTCAGGTTTGTGTAACATGGTTTTCTGCCTTAAACTGCTTATTTGCTGACTTCGTTAAAGCAGTGTCATGGTGTTGGTAGTCTCTCACCCCAATAAAATATTGGGAACGCTGAAACAATTTTTTTGTCCGTTCGTTATGAATCTCCTCCATCCCTCTTCCTAGCAACAATCTAAGATGTAAGGTGAATCTGTCGGTAATATTGGGCTCACATCTCATCCTGTGATAAGGCCATTAAAAAAACAGGAACAGGAGTAGGCCACTTGGCCCCTTGAACCCACTGCACCATTCAGTTGGATCATGACTGATCCAACATTCCTTGTGTTCACATTCCTGTATTTTCCCCTGTAACCCTTGAACCTCCGACTGACCAAGAATCTATCACCTCTAACATCATCTGCCTCCACCCTTGTCTCAGCTCATGTGCTGATGAAAACTTATTCCTGTCTTTATTATCTCGAGACTTGACTAATCCAATGCATTTCCTGACTGCTCTTCCATATTTGGACCCTCTCTAAATTTGAGGTTTTTTTTAGGGAGAATATTACAGTTCTGAAGAGAGGGAGAGGGAGAGAGAGGGTTTGTCCCAAAGAGATCAAGAAAAAAATCTGCCTTAGAGCTAAAGGAAATGGAGAGAGCTCCACACCACCTTCTCGAGGACAATAAATGCTGCTTGTGTCTTAACTCTCACCAAGTACTGTTCGCCTATCGCCCCTGTGCTTGTGGTGTCTGCATTGGCCCCAATCTCACTCTTGCCCCTATTTTCAAATCCCTGCATGGCTTTGCCCCTCAGTCTCTCTAATCTCTTCTAGCCCATTTCTGCATTTCCTGAATTCTAGCATCTTTGGTGTCACTGATTTTAATTGTTCCACCATTGATGGTCATGTGTTCAGTTGCCTTGACCCTTGGTCAGAACAATCCTCTCTCTATCTACCCCCTGCCTCTCTGTCTTACTCTTTTGTAAGGCATTCCTAAAAACCTACCACTTTGATCAAACATTTGATCATCTAACCTGATAGCTCTCTGTAGCTCATAAGAATATGATAACTAGGTGTAAGAGCAGGCCGTTCGGCCGTTTTGAGTCTGTTCCACCATTCACTGAGGTCATGGCTGGTCATTACTTCAATCTCATTTTCCAGCTTTATCCCTGTTTTATGATGCTCCTCTGATGCACCTTGTAATCATTTCCTTGTGTTAGAGGCACTGTACAAATACCAGTTGTTGTTTTATTGTGGGGGAGAATGAGGGTGTTGGTGGCTTATTCACAGGCTGGGGCTTACCCTGTGGGGAGGGGGAAATGCATGCATGATAACCTGGTTCAGTGGTTTTATTCCTGTCATTGTCTGCAGTATCCTGGAGTTGCTCAGAGTATTGCCAGTGATGTTGCCAACCTGATAACAGTCATGAACATGAGCAATGCTCTCCCTGAAGGTGAGTGACCTGTGCCTGAGACATGAATATCTCACTTGCTTCAGTTAGCTGTTGTTTGGTGACTGATGAGGTCCAGGTTCTGTGTCTTCTGTCACTGATCCATGTCCCTGTGCAGTCAGTCTGGCTTCACTGTGGAGGGAGGGTGAATCTTGCCCATGTCTTCTATTTCCAGAGCTTAGCAGGGTTCACTGAGGCACGTCCCTGAGACCTGTTCATTGTTAATCTGTTTCTGTGTGACGTCACCATATTATTGCAGCTTATCGATGCACAGGCTGTGCATGTGACTACTGGGCAGTCCAGGAGAACCAGGCAGGTGGTGTAGCAGGAATTGCCTGACTGTGTCTCATTGTCCAACTAGTTGTTCAGTTCTGAATATCAGTGGAAGCAATCATTTATTATGGAAGGGAAGCCCGAGACAAGATATGGTATTGCTGATGTGGTTCCATGATAGTTTGTAGTCTCTCAGGTTCCAGGGTCAGAGATGTCGGAGTGGGTGCAGAGCACTGAGAGATGGTGGGATGAACTACAAGCAGTCGAGACCCATACTGGAATCAACAACATGAAAAGTAAAAGGGATGGGAGCTGCTGTCAGTATTTAGGGAGCTCGGTAGAAAATTAATAAGCAGGACCTGCATAAGTAGTAAACTCCAGACAGCTGCTGGTGCCACACACCAGTGAGTACAGAAATGGAAGGGTAAAGCAGATGGTTAAGTGATTGGAAAGATGGTATGGGAAGGGAGGGCTTTAGATTCTTGGGACATTGAGGTTTAAACTAACAGGGCAGGGGCAAGGGAACCAGGAGATAATATTTGAGAGGGCCACAAGGCATACAGAATACTTAGAGACAGAAACACTGGAGTATGACAAAGTAAGGTATTAGATGTGGTCAAAGTAATAGGAAATGTTGTAAAATCAGGGCAGCACGGTGGCTCAGTGGTTAGCACTGCTGCCTCTCAGCACCAGGGACCTGTGTTCAACTCCATCCCTGGGTGACTGTCTGTCTGTGTGGAGTTTTCACATCCTCCCTGTGTCTGCGTGGGTTTTCTCCGGGTGCTCTGGTTTCCTCCCACAGTCCAAAGAAGTGCAGGTCAGGTGAATTGGCCACGCTAAATTGCCCATAGTATTCAGTGATATGTAGGTTAGGTTCATTAGTCAGGGGTAAATATAGGGTAGGGGAATAGGTCTGGGTGGGTTACTTTTCCGAGGGGTTGGTGTGGACATGTTGGGCCAAAAGGCCTGTTTCCACACTCTAGAGATCCGATGATTCTATGAAATTGCAGTTACTGTACATGTGCAGAGAATGGTAAATATGATTGGTGAGATAGCCAAGTGAAAGCTGACATTGTGATAACTGTAGAGACCTGGTTCAAACAAAGGTGGACCTGTCTCCTCAATATTCCTGAATATAAGGTTGGCTGGCTGTTGTTTAGGAAGAATATTTAGAGTTTGGGAGAGTGGGGGGGGGGGGGGGGGGGGTGGAGGTTTGGCCACAGAGCTCAGGAACCGGATCTATGTTGTTACTGCCTAAGGAAATGGAGAGAGCTCACCAGCACCTTCACAAGGACAATCAATGCTGACCCACATGTCGTGAATGGATGAGAAAGGGACCATCACATTGTTGGGTATATTCTATCACCCATCACTTCATGGGCAAGGTTTAGAGGAACAGGTTTGCATTATAGTGTAGTTTTAATGAAATAAATCCAATACAAACTGGGGTGGTAGTACTGCTGTAAAGGACACAGAAGGGTAAGAGTTCCAAACTATGTTTATGAGAATCTTCTGCATTGATGTTGGATTGGAAACATATTAAAAGGAGATACTGCTAGACCTGCTTCTTGGGAATGAGGCGTCAGGTCAATCGGATATCCAGGATCACTTAGGGAACAGTGTAAGGGTTGGGCAGTTTAAGAAGGCCAGTAGGGACAAACTGGGGAACTATAGACCAGTGAGCCTGATGTCTGTGGTGGGCAAGTTGTTGGAGGGAATCCTGAGGGACAGGATGTACATGTATTTGGAAAGGCAAGGACTGATTAGGGATAGTCAACATGGCTTTGTGCGTGGGAAATCATGTCTCACAAACTTGATTGGTTTTTTTGAGGAATTAACAAAGAGGATTGATGAGGGCAGAGTGGTGGGCATGATCTATTTGGACTTCAGTAAGGCGTTCAACAAGGTTCCCCACTGGAGACTGGTTAGCCAGGTTAGATCTCATGGAATACAGGGAGAACGAGCCATTTAGATACAGAACTGGCTCAAAGGTAGAAGACAGAGGGTGGTGGTGGAGGGTTGTTTTTCAGACTGGAGGCCTGTGACCAGTGGAGTGCCACAAGGATCGGTGCTGGGCCCTCTACTTTTTGTCATTTACATAAATGATTTGGATGCGAGCATAAGAGATATAGTTAGTAAGTTTGCAGATGACACCAAAATTGGAGGTGTAGTGGACAGCGAAGAAGGTTACCTCAGATTACAACAGGATCTTGATCAGATGGGCAAATGGGCTGAGAAGTGGCAGATGGAGTTTAATTCAGATAAATGCGAGGTGCTGCATTTTGGGAAAGCAAATCTTAGCAGGACTTATACACTTAATGGTAAGGTGCTAGGGAGTGTTGCTGAACAAAGAGACCTTGGAGTGCAGGTTCATAACTCCTTGAAAGTGGAGTCACAGGTAGATAGGATAGTGAAGAAGGCATTTGGTATGCTTCCCTTTATTGGTCTGAGTATTGAGTACAGGAGTTGGGAGGTCATGTTGCGGCTGTACAGGACATTGGTTAGGCCTCTGTTGGAATATTGCATGCAATTCTGGTCTCCTTCCTATCGGAAAGATGTTGTGAAACTTGAAAGGGTTCAGAAAAGATTTACAAGGATGTTGCCGGGGTCGGAGGATCTGAGCTACAGGGGAGAGGCTGAACAGGCTGGGGCTGTTTTCCCTGGAGCGTCGGAGGTTGAGGGGTGACCTTAGAGGTTTATAAAATTATGAGGGATAGGGTAAATAGATAGTCTTTTCCCTGGGACCACGGAATCCAGATCTAGGTTTAGGGTGAGAGGGGAAAGGGGCAACTTTTTCACACAGAGGATGGTGTGTGTATGGAATGAGCTGCCAAAGGAAGTGGTGGAGGCTGGTACAATTGCAACATTTAAGTGGCATTTGGATGGGTATATGAATAGGAAGGGTTTGGAGGGATATGGGCCGGGTGTTGGCAGGTGGGACTAGATTGGGTTGGGATGTCTGGGCGGGTTGGACCGAGGGGTCTGTTTCTGTGCTGTACATCTCTGTGACTCTGTGGAAGGACCTGGCTGTCCTTGTACACCAGTCACTGAAGGTAAGCATGGAGGTACTTGAAGTCAAATGGTATGCTGGCCTTCATAGTGAGAGGGTTTGAATACAGGAGCAGGGATGTCTTGCTGCAATTGTACAGTGCCTCGGTGAGATTACACCTGGAATATTTTGTGCAGTTTTGTCTCCTGATCTAGCTATTGAGCAAAGGTTTGTCAGACTGATTCTTTGGTGGTGGGGCTGATGTATGAGGAGGGGTTGAATTGGTTCGGATTATATTCACGAGTTCAAATGAATGACAGGGGCATTTCATAGAGACCCATAAAACTCTACCGGAACTAGACTGGGGCGGTACAGAAATGATATTCCCCATAAGGGACAAGTCTAGAGGTCACAGTCTAAGATACAGGGTCTATCGTTTAGTACTGAGATAAGGATACATTCCTTCAAGTAGTAGTAAGTCTATGAAATTTGTTACTATAGAATGCAGCTGAGGCCAAAACATTGATTTCAAGGAGTTGGATATAGCATTTGAGATTAAAAAGATTGAAGATAATGGAGGGAAAGCTGGAACGGGCTATTGAGTTGGATCAACCCTGATTGTAGTGAATCACTGAGCAGGCTCAAAGAACAAATGGTCTACTCATTTTCTGTTTGTGTTTGAGAATAAATAACTAGGGGAGGGTTAGTTTCAGTGGTGAGAACATAGCTAGCCCAGAGAAAATGGAATCAAAGATTTGTGGTCAGTGGCTGTAATTATAAAGGTGTGGTTTGGCTACAGTTGAGGTACATTCCCACGAAGGGGAACGGTAGGTCAGAACAATTCTGAGCTCTCTGGATATTAAAAGACCAGGAGAGCAAGGTAGAACAGAAAATGGATGTTTATGACTGGATAGTGCAAGCGGGAAAGGGCTAAAGTACAGTCCCTTCCGTTATGATGTGGTAATTCCGTTCTCGTGCAGTCCTGTTATACGGAAATCGTGTTATAGCAGCACCATTTAAACTAAATCTGTCAGAATCCCGTTATAACCAAAACACACACTAAAACTTTGCACTTTAGAAACAGTCCCCAATTTGTCAATCATGTGATAGCGAATTCATGTCAACGAAACAGTGACCTGTGTAGAAGGTCCTAGAGTGCAAGTGAAAAAGGAACTAAGTGGGTGAAAGAGCGTGTGAGAAGAGTCTAACACTTTGGGGCCACATCTGGAGCACTGTATGTAGTTCTGGTCAGCACACCAAGGGAGGGCTGTGATTGTACTGGAGTGGATGCAGAGGATGATCGGGATTGATTTATGGACTAAACTACTTGGCACATAGAATATAATGTGAGAAAATGTGATATTATGCACTTTGGCAGGGAGATTGGAGGAACTGAAAATTTTTGAAGTAGAGAAAGACTGCAGAAACATAGTGCAGAAGATTTGAGGGTCTTTGTGCACAGATCTCAAAACGCTGACATTCAAGTTCATTGGGTAATAGGGAAAGCAAGTGGAATGGAGTGTAAAAATGGGGAAGCCTGAATTAAAACAATGTAATACCTGACTCAGACACTGGAATACTGAGCAGTTTTGATCCCTTTATCTAAGGAAAGATATACTGGCAACGGAGACCATTCACTAGGCTGATCCTGGGTGTACAAGGCTGTCTTATGGGGAGAGGTTGGTTAGGTTGGGCCCTGTACTCATTCGAGTTTAGAATTAGAGACAACCTTAACAAATTATATACATTCTTGGGGTACCTGACTGGGAGGTGGGAGGTGGGAGGTGGGAGGGTTATTTCTCCTTGTGAGTCTAAGCCCAGAGTGTAAAACCTCCAAGGAAGAGGTTTCACGACTACGACGGAAACGAAGAATTTTTCCTGAGGTTGGTGAATCTGTGAAATTCTTTCCCGCAGAGGATTTTTGAGGTTGAGTTATTACATATACTCAAGGCTGAAAGACAGGTTTTTAAATCAGTAACATCAGTATCATCACCAATATTTATCCCGTGGTTATCAATGCTAAGATTATCTGGTCATTTTCATGTGGGCTCTTGCTGTGCACAGTTAACTGTAACGACACAACATTGGCAGGAATGTACTTAAAGGTGTCTCTCAAACCTCTTAATATCATCTTAATCTGCTTGGTTTTCCATTCTGCTGAACAGTATATTGCTACGTTTCACAGTTAAGTGCGCGTTGTAAAGTAACTGCACATCCTTTCACAAAATGCCAGTTGTTTGTGGACTTCAAGCATTCGAAAAGCATTTCCTTTAATTGTTAGGTTTGTTTCCTGAGCACATGATTGAGGTGATGAGCCGTGAACTCTCCCTGGAATGTGATTATGAAAGGGAAGCAGCGTGCTATAAGCAGTTCAGGTATGTGTGAAATGTTAGCTACCCACCTAGCTCCTATCCACGGAGCTGAAGCACAAAGAGCTGATTGAGATTATCACCTGCGACCTTATAGCCAAGTGTGTTCAGTACCATCAGTGGAAGTCACCAGCTTTGCAGAAGCAATATCGCAGTGGCAGCAGTGTCAATAATCCTAGCTGGGGAGTGGAGTCCTGAGCTGAGAGGGAGGTAAGTGGTACTGGTAATGGAGAGGATGTCCTCCCACCCTTGGCTCCTGGATCTTGCAGTCCTTATCCTACACCTGAGGAAACCAAGCCAGCGAATTGGCAAAGTTAGTTTCATAACAGCTGGCATTTACAGGCCATCTCTAATTTCCCTGGAGGTTGCGGTGATGGTGAGTGCCTCATTGAATCGCTGCAGTCTTGAGGGTTCAGGGACACCCGGACTGCTGATACAAAGGGAGTTTCCAGGATTTTGACCTAGTGACCGTGAAGGACAGCTGATCTTGTTCAAAGCCAGGATGGTGACTGGCTTGGTGCTGGTGCTTCAATGTATCTGCTGCCCTCATCCGTTCAGCTGGTTGTCTTTGGGTGTAACATTTGTTCAGGGTTGGAGGGTATTCCATGGGTTTCTCTTGGCTGAAGGTGCCAGTACTTCAACCCTAGACATTTGGACACATGGGGCCTAAATGTTACTGCAATGATTTGAGGGTTTCTGATAGACAATGACCTTCAGATTCCTAACCCCCCTCTGAGTGTCCTGGTCATTGATCCTGCTGACCAGGGGGAAAGGTCCCTTCCTGTCAAGCCTAACGATACCCCACATAATAATATGCATTTCAATCATGTCCCCTCTCAATCTCCTCTGCTCAAAGGAAAACCAGCGCGGTCTATCCAACCTCTTCGTATCTGGAACTCTCTGGTCCAGGCACCATCCTGTGCACCCTGAGCTCTGGTATCACACCCCTCCTATCATGAGGATTCCAGCGCTCTAGCTGCGGCCTGAACTGTTTTCTACAATTCCAGCATACCTCCCTGTTCTTAAACTCTCTGCCTTGATTAATAAAGGCAACTATATCATTTGCTGCCTTACTCTGTGCCTCCTGATACTTTAAGGGACTGGCACAGGGTCCCTCACATCTGTTTCCCAGGGTCCTCCTGTTCCTCATATTCAGTTGCCAAGTTAGTCCTGTGCAAATGTGTCCCCTTACATTTATCTGGATTAAACTCCCATTTGCTACAGATCAGCCAATCTGACCAGCCTGTCTCTGTCTAAGCCTATCCTCCTCACTATTTACCATCCTGTCAAGTTTTGTATTTTCTGTGAACTTGCTGATCACCCCTCCAACATTAAGGTGTAAATTATTTGTATAACCACAAACAGCAAGGGCCGCAATGCTGTCCCCTGTGGGACCCCGTTGGATAGGGACGGAGTCAGGAAAACGCCCCTCAACCATCACCCTCTGCTTGTTTTTTTTTATTCGCTTGTGGGATGTGGGTGTCACTGGCTGGGCCCAGCATTTATTGTCCGTCCCTAGTTGCCCCTTGAGAAGGTGGGGGGGAGCTGCCTTCATGAACTGCTGCAGTCCACGTGTTGGAGTCAGAAGGTGGTTGTGTTTGGAGGACAGTCACCTCCGCTCCAGAATATCTCTGCAGAAGTTCCTCAGGGTAGTGTCCTAGGCCCAACCATCTTCAGCTGCTTCAATTACATTCCTCCGTCATAAGGTCAGAAGTGGGATGTTCACCGATGATTGATTGTTCAATGTTCAGCACCATTTGCATCTCTCCAGGTACTGAAGCAGTCCATGTTCAAATGTAGCAACACGTGGACAATATCCAGGCTTGGGTTGATAAGTGACATTCACACCACACAAATGTCAGGCAATGACCATCTCCGATAAGAGACAATCCAGCCACTGCCCCATGACATTCAATGGTGTTACCTTCACTGAATCCCCCACATCCTGAGGGTTATCGTTGACCAGAAAGTCAGCTGCTCTAGCCTTTTTAAATACAATGGCTATAAAAGCAGGTCAGAGGTTAGGAATTCTGCAATGAGGAATTCACTTCCTGACTCCCCGAAGCCTGTCCACCATCTACAAGCCACAAGTCAGGAGTGTGATGGAGTACTCCCCACTTGCCTGAATGGGTGCAGCTCCAACAACACTCAAGATGTTTGACACCATCCAGGACAAAGCAGCCCACTTGAATGACATTACATCCGCAAACATCCACTCCCTCCACCATTGATGCTCAGCAGCAGCAGTGTGTACTAGCTACAAGATGCACTGTGGAAATTCACCAAAGATCCTGAGACAGCACCTTCCAAAACCCACAACAGCTTACATTGTGAAGGACAAAGGCAGCAGTACATTGGAACAACACCAGCTGCATGTTCCCTTCAAGCCACTCACTATCCTAACTTTGAGATATATCACTGTTCATTAACTGCCGCTGGGTCAAAATCCTAGAATTCCCTCCCCAAGGCTTCAGTGGGTCTACTTACAGCACATGGACTGCAGCGGTTCAAGAAGGCAGCTCCCCCCCACCTTCTCAAGGGGCAACTAGGGACAGGCAATAAACACTGGCTACATCCCACCAGTGAACAAAACATAAAATTGAATATAAATCTGCATTGGCGCAGCTGCAGTTTCAGCATGTGGAAGTTTGTAAATGGCTTTGGAATTAACCTGGTCTCCCTCATTTCCTCCTGTAGGGAACTGGTGAAGGATGACCCTTTCTTTTATGTGCCACGGGTTATTGACCACCTGAGCAGCAAACATATCCTCACCACAGAGCTGGTGCCTGGCTTCCCATTGGACAAGGCAGACGAACTGAGCCAAGAGATCAGAAACTATGTAATAATGGGCTTGGTGGGGAATCTCACTTGCTGCGTATGAGCTCGACCGTGCCTCGGTGCTTACAATTGTGTCCTCCTGTTCCAAAGATGGACCAGTGTCAGAGGGGGAGGGAGAAGGAGACAAGTTGGATGCAGAGCTTTGGGAAAGTGGCATTGTGTAGGAAAGTGGTGAGGACAGTGATGATTGTGATGTGACACCATCCCTTCTCAGGCCTATGGGAGAGGCTTGTGTTGGATCCTTGGCTTGGGATACTTGGTCAGGATTTACTCTTCATGCTACGTGGAAAAGGGAGGGAGTACTTGTTTACTTGGACTTTACTGAAGCCTTTTACAAGGTTCTGCTTGGTAGACTAATTAGTAAAGTCAGATCACATGGGACTCTGGGTGAGCTTGTCAATTAAATCTAAAATTGGCTT
Organism: Chiloscyllium punctatum; assembly: GCF_047496795.1. Classification (NCBI taxonomy): domain Eukaryota; kingdom Metazoa; phylum Chordata; class Chondrichthyes; order Orectolobiformes; family Hemiscylliidae; genus Chiloscyllium; species Chiloscyllium punctatum. The sequence goes on along the minus strand of NC_092741.1, from coordinate 19,940,693 downwards.
GATGGTGGGAGACGGATTACTTTTCCAGACTGGGGCCTGTGACCAGTGGTGTTCCACATGGATCGAGACTGGGGCCCAGCTTTTCGACATTTATATAAATGATTTGGATGAGAATATAGAAGGTGTGGTTGGTAAGTTTGCAGATGGCACCAAAATTAGTGGCATAGTGAACAGTGAAAGAGGTTTAGGAGAAAGTGAAAGAGGTTTTCTAAGATTACAAAGAGATCTTGATGAGTTGGGTCAGTGGGCTGAAGAGTGGTAGGTGGAGTTTAATTTGGATAAATGTGAAATATTGCTTTTTGATAAAACAAGCAAGGACAGGACTTATACAATTAAAAGTAGAGCCTTGGGTAGTGCTGGAGATCAGAGACCTGTGGGTTTGGTACATATTTCTTGAAGTTTGCATCATAGGGTGGTTAAGAAGGCATTTAGTATGCTCATCCTCATTGTTCAGACCCTTTGAGTATAGGAGTTGGGATGTCATGTTGAGGTGGGTACAAGAGAGAGACGACTTCTGGAATACTGTGCGCAGTTCTGGGCATCCAGTTATAGGAAAGATGTTTGAAGCTGGAGATTTACCAGGATATTGCTGGGAATGAAAGGCTTGAGGTATAAGGAGAGGCTAGAACTTTTTTGACTGGAGCGCAGGAGGTTGAGGGGTGAGCGTATGGAGGTTTATAAAATCGTGGGGGAGTGGGTATAGATAAAGTATTGAATGGCAGGTGGCTTTTCCCTGAGGTGGGGTATTTCAACATTAAGGGGAATATATTTCAGATGAGACATTGAAAAAAGACGTGGGGGCAATGTTTTTACAAAGATAATGGTTTGTGTTGGGGATGAACTTCCAGAGGTGGTGATGGGTGCAGGTACAGGTACAATGTTTATAAGGCACTTGGCTAAGTACTTGAATAGGAAAGGTCGGAAGGATAGGAGTCAAATGCGGGCAGATGGGACTGGTTTAGATTGGGATTATGGTTAGTATGGACTGGTTGGACTGAAGGGCCTGTTTCTGTGCTGTGTGACTATGACTCCCTTTTGTTCTACATGGATTAGGAGGTGGTTTTGGTCCACTGCTCATCCTGAAAGAATATTGCAGATAAAGTAGATGTGACAGAAAAGATTTGTCTTATCTTTGCTGTGCTTCAGAAATACTTTGTTTCTGTGACATGTTTTGGGAGATTTTGAATCGCAGCTAAACAAACAAATCTCAGTGCAGCACTTCCTCAGTACTGCAGAGGAGAAAGTGAGGACTGCAGATGCTGGAGATCAGAGCTGAAAATGTGTTGCTAGAAAAGCGCAGCAGGTCAGGCAGCATCCAAGGAGCAGAAGAATCCTGAAGAAGGGCTCATGCCCGAAACGTCGATTCTCCTGCTCCTTGGATGCTGCCTGACCTGCTGCGCTTTTCCAGCAACACATTTTCAGCTTCCTCAGTACTGCAGTCAAGAGACAATTGGATTATGGATTCAGGCCTTTGCATTAAGGAGTGATCCTACACATTTCTCTCTCTGAAAGAAAAGTACTTGTTTGTGTTAGATAACTCTTGTTTGTGTGTAACAACAGCTTTTTCTTCCCCTTGTGCTCCAGATCAGTGAGAACATCCTGAGACTCTGTCTGCAGGAACTGTTTGAATTCCGCTTTATGCAGACTGACCCAAACTGGTCCAATTTCTTCTACAATCCCCAGACCGGCAAGGTGGGTACTGTTTCTCACTGTTACACAGTACTGGGTTGGTGCAAACGAGAATGAATGGGACAGGTGTGAATGACTCCTCCCTGCTGGAGAGGGAGAACCTGGTTAGGGTCTGGTGTTTATAGTGGAAGGTACAGGAGAGACTGTGGAACTGGGGCATGGAGCAGATTGTTAGTGCTGTCGGTCAGTCATGTCCTTAAACCATTGCAGAAACTTTCTGGAAATGATTTATCTCTTTCACTTTCAGGTGGCCTTATTGGACTTTGGAGCTACAAGAGGGTTTGATGAAGACTTTACTGACACCTATATTGAGGTAAGAGATTCTAAAATACTCCCTTTACTGAAGGCTATTAGCATTTACAGAAGTTAGTCCCAAACATTTACAGCCCCTGATAGAGGAGAGAAACATTTACCATCTTTTATCCAGGTTACTGCCATCTGAACCACTGAGGGGCCCAGTATGTGATTTGTGTTTACTTGTAGCCACAAAAACATAAATTACAGTGTCTGTGGAGAGAGTTGATATTTCAGGTCCAGTGACCCTTCCCCAGAATGCCTGACCCTAGTTGCCCTTAAGTAGATGATGGAAAGCTGCTGCCTTTGAATCCTACAGCCAATGTGCCGTCAGGCCGACCCACAATGCTGTGAGGAAGGGAGTTTCAGAAGTTTGAGTCTGACAGTGAAGGAGCAGTGATATAGTTGGGGATGATGTGTGGCCTGGAGGGGAATGTGGGAATATACAAATTAAAAGCAGACCATTCAGCTCCTTGAGCCTCATCTGCCATTCAATAAAACAATTGGCTGATCTGTATTTTGAATTCCACATTTTCTGATGAGCCTTGATTTCCCTCTTAACAAGAATCTATTTACCTCTGCCTTAAAGATATTTAATGACCCCCACCTCTACAATCAGGGAGTTCCAAAATCGTACAACTCGAGGGAAAAACAGTTCTCCAAGTCTGCGAGGTATTCTTAAAGGAGATGGAATCTGTACACGGTATTTAAGATGTGGTCTCACCAATGTTCTATATAACTGAAGGAAAACATCCTTACTCAATGTTCAAGTTATCCCATAATAAAGAATAGCATCCCAGTTGTAGATGGTGGTGTTCCGGTGTATACGCTGCCCTTGTGCTTCTAGAAGTAAGTGTCATGGGCTTCGAAGGTGCTGTCGTGGTGAATTTCTGCAGTGCATCTTCAAGATGGTGCATGATGCTGCTGTTGTGTATTGGAGGAGGAGGGAATGGCTTTTAACCAAGAAAGGTGAGGTGTCAGTCAAGTAAACGGCTTTGTCTTGGATCGTGTCAAGCTTCTCTGTGTATTGTTGTGAAGTATTGCATCTCACTCCTGAATTGGTCCCTGGTTATGGATAGGTTTTTTGGGAGTTGAGGCATTACTTCAGAATTCCTAGCCTCTGACCTACTGTAGTCACTGCCTTTAACTGCATCAGTGATATATTATGCTCAATTCTGGCCAAGTTTTTGTATAAATCACTGTTGCACTGGTCCTTGTCTGTTTAACCCGTTTATTCTTTGCCAACAGATTGTGCGCTCTGCAGCGAATGGGGATAGAGCACAGGTGCTGAGCAAGTCGATTGAAATTAAGTTTCTTACTGGTTATGAAACGAAGGTAAGCAGATGTTTCAATAAAGTGCCCAAATGTGGCGTTCACCTGTGTTGCTGTCCATGCACAATGTGGCGACTTTTATAAATCGAGAAGCTTTACGCTACATATCTCCATCTGCTGCCAAACACCTCTACTCCCCAGGACACCCTTCATTTTAAATTGGATGTATCCTAAACTCTGGTCTCAGCAACTGTGTGCTTTGCAGGAGAGTCATCAGTTCCCACTCTTTAGCATTGTTCTTTGTGGTCTGACCTGGTTCTCAGTAAATACGCTGCAGGTGCTGCACAGCAAGTTCAGACTGAGTGAGCGTGTTGGGAAAAATTTGGATTTGTGAAAGGGGAGTTGAGTGGAAGAGTGGTATGAGCTGCTGGTCTTGCTTTCCACTGAACTGAGCTAAAGCTTTGAATTACAAGTTAAAGCCGAACCGGTGAGAATTTACAATGTAAGGTTCTGATGTGATATAAGCCAGGTCTGTAGAGAAGCTTAGACAGGGATTTGCAGAGGTTTCTGGAGTGTTATGGTGACTCTGCACGTAACTAGAAATATCAAGCTAACTGGTCTATAGAGAACATTTTTACTTTCTCATGAATGAAGGATTAAATTAACAAGATAAATAGTGTGAAAACCATCCTGCTGTTTCTTGGCAGTCACAGTCGCAAAATCTCTCTCTGACTGCTGATGTGAACTTCCGAGGTATATACTGTCCAGTCAGTCTCACTGAACTTCTGAGTTGGGAGGAGGTGTATAAACTGTTTTCCTTAAGTAGAGCGTTTAGAGGAGATTCGATTAAGTGATCTAGACAGAGGAGAGACCATAAGATATAGTAGCAGAATTAGACCGTTTTCTCAAACCATTCTCTTGCCGTCTCCCGATCCCCTTCCTAATCAAGAACCTGTCTGTCTCTGTTTTAAAAGCACCATGATTTGTCCTTCACAGCCCTCTGCAGGGATGCGTTCCACCGAGTAACCACCCTTTGGTTGAAGAAATTCCTCCCCATCTCGGTTCCAAAGGATCGTACCTTCCCTATGAGGCTGTGCCCATATGCCCTAGTCTTTTCTAGTGGAAACATCTTTTCCATATCCACACTATCCTAGCCAATCAGATTACTTCCTCATCCTTTTAAACTCTATATTGTACAGCTCCAGAGTCCTTAGCCACTCCTCAGATGACAACCCCTTCATCTGCAGGATTATTCTTGTAAACCTCCTGTGGATCCATTCCAAGGACATCACATCCTTCCTTAGATATAGGGCCTAAATGTGATCTGACCAGAGTCTTATACAGCCTCAGCAGTAAACCCCTGCTCTTGTATTCTAGCCCCCTCGAAATGAATGCTAACATTTCATTTGCCTTCGTAATTGCCGACTGAACCTAGATGTTAACCTTCAGAAGAATCCTGAATGAACTAGGACTCTAGTCGCTTTGTTCGTCAGATTTCTGAAGCATTTCACCATTTTTGAAAGTGGTGTATGCTTCTATTCTTCCGAGTACAGTGCTTAACCTCACACTTTCCCAGATTGTACTCCATCTGCCACTTTGCCCACTCTCCAACTCCATCCAAGTCCTTCTGCAGCCTCCCCACTTCCTTATCACACTGTGTGTTATCTGCAAGCTTAGCAGCTATCCACTCAGTTTCCTTTGGTGGAAAGATCAGAAGTTAAAGAGCTCAAACTTAGTGACTGGTAAAAGAAGCAACGGAGCCAGGAAGATGAATATTTCCATGCAGCGAGTGGTTAGGATGTACTGCCTGACAGTGCTATGGAGCAATTTCAGTCCAGCCTTTGAGGGGAAACTGGGTTATTATCTGAAAAGGAAGAATATACAATACTGTGGGGAGGTGGCAGTAACAGGAGATCAAATTCTCCTTCAGAGAGTCAGCAAAAGATATGACTGCCTTGTGTGGTCTAATAATTGTAATTCAGAATAATGAGTGTAGATTGAAGATTTGTACATGTAATAAAGAAATATTTTTTTTCAATTTGAGGTTATGCAAGATGCCCATGTGAACGCAGTGATGATCCTTGGCGAAGCTTTTTCATCAACAGAGCCCTTTGACTTTGGGCATCAGAACACCACCAAGCAGATCCACAGTCTGATCCCTGTCATGCTGCGACATAGACTAGTCCCTCCTCCAGAAGAGACCTACTCTCTCCACCGCAAGATGGCTGGTTCCTTCCTTATCTGCAGCAAGCTCAATGCGCAGATCCCCTGCAAGCATTTGTTTGAGGATGCTTACCAGAAGTACTGGAGCAGAAAGGTGAAACAAGGAGGCACCCCCCCTTAAACCAGAGCAACCTGTCTCCAGCACAATTAGGGACAGGATGGAGGTGAAAAACAGCAGGGAGTGGGAGGTGCTCCTGAGCTAACCACCTTACTGTGTTTCTTTTGCTTAAAAAGGAATAGCAGAGACAGTTTTATTTTTAAAAACAGGAATTGAGGGTTCCACTGAACACGGGATTGCACGAAACAAGCAAGTGTGTGTTCTTCGATAGCAAAGGAGGAATAATGTTTGGGGAAAGTTTCCAATTCTCCTAAGCAGGGGGCATTTGGCAGATTTTACTGTATTAATTAACTGAATTTGTATCATACATACTGAAGTGATTAGTGAGGAAATAATGAACAGTGAATTACTTTGGAAATCATCAATTTTTTTGTATACTTATCATGCTGATTCAATTAAAGAAAGAAATCATGTTTGTGATCAGTGGCCTCTGGATATCTGTTGTATATAGTGAATATTTCTGATGTTCTATATTTAATTGCTAACATCTTGAGGTTCACAATAAGTAACAGGCAGAAAGGGTTCCCTGCAACACTACAACTATCCAAGCTACACTGTCAATGCTGTTTATGAACTCCTGAGTGCTGGTAATCCAGCTTTTAGAAAGCAGGAAATGAGCTTAGTTGTGGAACTAACTTAGAGCATATGACAAAGGAGCAGAATTGAGCTATTCAAACCATAAAAGGCCTGCTCCTGTCCCATCAAATTCATCTCCACATACCTTTATATTGTCCTATTCCTCTGGCCCAGGATCTCCCCCACATAACGTTCGGGATACCACCCATGCCATCCAACTCCTCCAAGACTTCAGTTTCCCCGGCCCCCCGTCACCATGGACATTCGGACGTTCATTCCCTATACACCTCCATCTGCCATAACCAGAGCCTCCAAACCCTCTGTTTCTTCCTCTCCTGACGTCCCCACCAGGAGCCTTCCACTGACACACTCATTTGTTTGGCTGAACTGGTCCTCGCCCTCAATTTCTTCTTTGGTCTGGAGGATGTGGGAGGATTCAAAGCATGGGCCCCAGCTATGCCTGTCTCTTTATTGGCTACGTAGAACAGTCCCATCTTCTGGAGTTACACCGGCACCATTCCCCACCTTTTCCTCCGCTACATTGATGACTGCCAAAGCACCACCTTGTGCTCCCACAAGAAGTTCACCAACACATTCCACCCTGATCTTAAATTCATCTGGACATCTCAGACACCTTCCTGGACCTCTCCATTTCCATCAACAATGACTGACTCAACATTAACATCTTTTGCAAACACACCGACTCCCGCAAAAATGCTATCCTGTATTCCCAATTCCTTCACCTCCACTGCATCTGCTTCCAGGACCAGTTCCACCACCGAACACAGATGGACTCCTCCTTTTAAAAAGAGCAATTTCCCCTCCCACTTGGATGATGGTGTCTAGTGCATCTCATCCATTTCCTGCACCTCTGCCCTCAAACTGCACCAAGGACAGACCCTCACTGGTCCTTCCACCCCATATTCATTGCATCATCCTCCACCATTTCCACCACCTAAAAAAAAAACCCACCTCCAGAGATATATTTCCCTCCCCATTCCATCTGCTTTCTGTAAAGACTGTTCCCTCTGTGATTACCTGGACAGGTCCACGCTCCCCACCAAGCCACCCTCTCCTGGCACCTTCCCCTGCCACTACAAGAACCCCTAACTGCTGGACAACTGCAGGGAACAAGGTTTCTTATGGACTACCCCTTGGGGGCCCCTTGTCTGCCTCATCTATAATCACACCCTCTTGTGTTTGATTTTTACACCACCGACATCTCATTGAGCAGACTGGGTTACTTACCTGTTCCCTGATACAGTGTAATGTCTGCAGCTTCTTAACTCTGATTTGAAGTTGGTCCAAGCTGAGAACATTTGGTACAGATGTGTTTACTGAGGTGTCCATCAGTTCCACGTTACAGCTGCAGCACTTCACCTAACCTGCTGTCTCAGTCATATTTAAGGTATGAATTAATTCACTTAACTGGTCTCGCCTACATGTGACTTCAAATCCACAGCAATGTGGTTGACTCTTAACTGCCCTGGCCAGTGATGCCCTCATCCCACGAATGAATGAAGAAAACGCTGGTGTCCATATTCTTTATACTCAAAGTATCTCTTTGGAGACTGCTTTTTCCTTTTTTTTTCCCCCCACACTGTTACTCTTCCATTCAATGAGCTATTTTAAGAATGAGTAAAAGAGATACCTAAACTAAAGACTTTGCTTTTAAAGACTAGAAGTGCTCACCAATGAGCACATGACTCTAATGTAAGTTGTACAGTCAAGTGCTACGTTGTACTAAGTTGGCTACTTCGATATGTACATAACAGAAAGGGCCTAGCTCAGTCAGTTAAATGAGAATCCAGTTTCAGCCAGTTCTTAATTAGGCTCCTCTCAATACATTCCTTGAAAGTGTGCCTCACTCAGAGCTCACTTATGGAATTTTAAAGTTGAAGGTTTATTCACTTTCTTACTCAGTAAATGCATGCTGTCAGTCTAAGTATTATTAATGAGTCTCTGGATTCATTTAAGAAAGAATTGGATAGAGCTCTTAAAGATAGTGGAGTCAAGGGTTATGGAGATAAGGCTGGAACAGGATACTGATTGGGAATGATCAGCCATGATCATATTGAATGGCGGTGCAGGCTCAAAGGGCTGAATGGCCTACTCCTGCATCTATTGTCTAATAATGGTTGTTAAACAATCACCAGAAGGCAGCTTTGTGTTACATACTTGTTTAGAATACTCCACACTGATTTCTAGGCAGGACTCCACAACCACCACAGAAAGGAGCCTCTGAAATCATCAGCCCTGAGCTCCATGTACATTGCCACATTCTGACCAACTCTCACTTCATATTCAGCTCAATACTCAGTGACCTTCTGCGTTTGCCTCACCTACTGCCTTTAGATTTGTCCCTCCTCTATAGTCACTGTTCTATAACTTTAGAAGTCTCCTAAAACATACGTATTGACACATGTTGATTGCTGCTCTTAGAAATGGTAACACCCTACTTGAGACTTTTTGATAGACCATCCTTACCCTGGTCAGTCTTTCCACCTCTAATCTGCACTAGTTACCAAGCTTAATGTCACCTCTGATTTATCTGATCTAACAGTATTTACTCCTCAACTGATCAAGTGATTATATCTAGGCATGAACAGACAGGCAATGCAGAGGTATGGACGATGTACGGGGAGATGGGATTAGTTAAGAATGGCACATTGGAAATGGTGGGCCAAAGGGCCAGTTCCAGTGTTGTTCTATGCTTTTAATTTCACTGCAGTTTATGGGAGCTTGCTGTTTCCAGTTAGACAGTGCCCTATGCTTCAAATGTTTCAGAAAACCCTGTGAAAGGTGTTCGAGTTATTTTACAAATCACAGCTACTCTTAAACAGCAGAGATATGTCTATAATTTATTTGCTATCCTCAAAGTGAGGCCAAAACCAAGACAGAGAACTGAGAGGGTTTTCTGGCGTCCTTGATTCATTGGGGCTACACATACAGACTGGTCTCTGTCCGCACCCAGGAAGAACATAAACTCTCCTGTCCTCTGTGTGCAGACAACACATCCTTGTTGTAAACCCCACAGTGTGTGTGAAAGGAATGAGGTGCTAGCAGGATTCAGTACCTTCAAGACAGGCATTGCAAGGACAGACACATTGAATTTTGACTTCCTTTATTAAAACCAAAATTTCCACTCTCTCAGACCAACCCAAAGCAGCCACAGCAGTGAGCTGCTTGACTCAGTCTGCCCCTTTTTTTTCCACAGCTTACCCTAAAAGCAATAACAATTCAAAAACAGCCACATTTGGAACAGTTCCCTGTTTTATTGAAATACATCAAAGTCTTGGTTAATATTTAGTGTGTGTCACCAACATAAAATAATGGTGGCTGGTCTTTAATAGTCAGACTGCCCACCTTAAATATTCTTGTGCAAAAGAATCTACAATCAGCAATAGTTCCTCTTACAAATTAACCCCTAAAAACATTAAGGGCAAAAACTGAGTGATAAAGCCAAGCAATTAATTTAGTGAAGTCAGCCTTTAACCTAAACCAAAAGATTTAAAAAAAACTGATTACATCTAACACATGCAAAACTGTACAATAATCTTACAAAAAGGTGGTGGGGGGAGGGGGTCGGGGTGGGGGGGCAGGGAGGGGAGACCTTAAAAACTCTTGGAAATAAATGATATGAAATTGCTATATTGAAAGGCAGGTCAGTCCCCATGGAACACCAGTTAGTAGTAAATACCTCCTCCGTCCCCTTGCTCACAATTCTCTGCACAGTCAGAGTTTGACAGTTCCCATGTTGTCTTTTTTGTATCTGTACATGTGGGAACTTGAGCAGCAGGACTGTACCCACCTCTTCCGCTTTAATCTCATTTAAACACCGTTCTGCCACGGAAACAAAAATGCAACACAGTGACAGCTATCAGGGAAGAATTTTTTTTGCACTTTTAAAATCAGAGGCAAACTCATCTCAAATTTCACATCATTTCTTTAAAAACAAAAGCACCTTTTATTTTACACAATGGACTCTGAGCTTTCGTAACCGTACGGAGTGAGGCAGCTGTCAGATTCCCTTGTTTTTACACAGTCATCTCATGCAGGGAGTTTTCTTTTCCTTCCCTCACTGTCTGAACAACTCTGACCAGCCCCGAAATGCTTACTGTCAAACCTGGCTGTGCATTAAACACCCTTTAACGTACTCAAGCCTCCTCAGTAAATTTTATGTCTCTTGCCCTCCTCAGGTGCAGACAGTAACATGGGTAGAGGTTGACAAAAGCAGGAACTGTTGGGCTTGAGGAATATACAAAGGGAATGTAGGAATCGTTCACTGACAAAAAAGCAAACTAACCATCAGAGCGTTCAGTATCCCATGCTGAATGACTCCCAGGTTTCTTCTCAGTCTAACAATACATAAATATCTGGGGAGGGACTTGGCAAAGCAGACACAAGGAGCTGATATGGTAATTAATTCCACCTTCCCCAGCAAGTCAGCTGTGTGTAGTGTACAAAAAATATATAATGTTGCTCTAATATCTGGATGTTTAATCAAATACTGCCTTCGAGTGACTACAAAAAGGGACATTCTTTATTCAAACTGGATCAACAGATCTCCCCTGAACTCAGCAGAGCCTTAAACTAGTGCACAGTCGTTTTAAATTTTGCAACATGCAACATAAATCAATGACCATCTACAATTGGTACTTTATTTACTGAAGTACAGTGCCCATAACTTTTCATTTCAGCCTCCACATCTTCAGTTTTTTAAACTTTTAAATTTCAGCTGCATCTTGGATACTACACTGAAGAACTATATATAAAGAATCTACCAGCAGGGACTGTGACGCCACACACAAAGTAATCTTTCCTTCAGTTGCCATTTCAACAAGTAAAACTATACACAACTTTATATATATATATTTATATACTTTATATATATTCTATATCACAAAAAAAAAACTTTTTTGTGTGTTTTTCTTTTAGCAAAATAAGGTTTGGTGATTTGTTTGCAGATGTACACATATTATTGCAGAATAAAATAATAATTAAAAGAAGCCTGATCACACTCTGACAGAAAGGAATGTCCTCTGTCATTTGTTGGAACCAATGGAAGTGATGATAGAAAATCAAGGCTGCGTTCCACCATCTGCACCCGACCATCCCCCCCAGTCCTGTTTATTCTTTGAGAAAGTAACTGGCTATAAAGCTGCAATGAGAAACAACACCTTAAACATCAGCTATACAATTTATGACCAAGATCCCATTTCTTAAAAATCAGAGGAAGTCACACTCCCAAGGACGCTATAAGAGCAGCTGATGTTGCTGTGTGAGGCAAGAGATCTGCTTTTCCTCTTTTTATGAGAGAGAGAGAGAGAGAAACATGATGGGGTCAGCAGGCAAAAGCACCTGCCCAATCTGTCTATACGTGTGTGTGTGTGTGTGTGTGTGTGTGTGTGCGCGCGCGCGCACGTGTGCGTGAGAGATAGATTTACGAGATCAGGCCTTGCTCCTGAATCCATAAACTTCTGGTGCCTTTTTGACGCATCTGCAGCAATAGCCCGGCACAGGTTGGAACAGCAGAGTAGGACTGGGTGCAGCAAGACAGAAGTAAGGGCTGATTTGTTAGAATTTCCAGAGCTGAGCAATCTCATGTTTCCCAGCTGACGTGCTCTGTGTTTTCCAACAAGAGTGACTGTGGCTTGTGGGGTGAGATGGGGCTGGGCGGGCTGCTCAGGTTGGAACTGTTGGATGCTGTGGAGTGTCTTGGAGAATCAGAATCCTGAAAAAGAACACAGAAGGGATTATCGATACCGTTACACAGTTGAGGTTCACTGATTGCAGCGAGAGAGCTTTTCTGTAATTTGTCTCCAATCCTTTCCCCACAAGCGAGTTCTAGTTGAACGCCAGGAAGACGACAACCAGATGTTACCCTCTGGAATGTGGGTGCTACTGGAAAATACTGTCTATCCATCCAACAGACTGAGAGGTCAGCCTATACTGAGAGACAGGAGTCAGATTGATAAGCATAAGCATAAACACTAAGACTGAAACGTCCCCAGGGCCAGACCAGATTTATTCTTGGCTGCTCTGGGAAGCGAGAAAGGAAGTTGCTAACCCTCTGGTGAGAATATTTGCCTCCTCACTCTCCATGGGAGTCGTACCAGAGGATTGGAAGGAGGCGAATGTTGTTCCTCTTTTCAAGAAGGGTAATAGGGAAATCCCTGGCAATTACAGACCAGTCAGTCTTATGTCTGTGGTCAGCAGTTTTGGAAAGAATTCTGAGGGATAGGATTTATAACTATTTGGCAAAACATAGTGTGATTAAAGGCAGTCAGCATGGCTCTGTGAGGGGCAGGTTATGCCTCACAAATCTTATTGTGTCCTTCGAGGAGGTGACGAGACAGGTCGATGAAGATTGAGCAGTGGATATGGTGTATATGGACTTCAGCAAGGCATTTGATAGGGTTCCCCATGGTAGGCTCAGTCATAAAGTCAGGAGGTATGGGATACTGGGAGATTTGGCTATCTGGATTCAGAACTGGTTGGCTGACAGAAGGCAGAGAGTGGTTGTCAATGGAAAGTATTCTGCCTGGAGGTCAGTGTTGAGTGGAGTCCCGCAGGGCTCTGTACTTGGGCCTCTGCTCTTTGCAGTTTTTATAAATGACTTGGATGAGAAGGTTGAGGGGTGGGTTAGTAAATTTGCAGATGACACAAAGGTTGGAGGTGTCGTCGATAGTATAAAGGGCTACTGCAGGCTGCAGCGCGACATAGACAGGATGCAGAGCTGGGCTGAGAAATGGCAGATGGAATTCAATCTGGATAAATGTGAAGTGATGCATTTTGGAAGGTCGAACTCGAATGCTGAATATAGGATTAAAGACAGGATTCTCGGCAGTGTGGAGGAACAGAGTGATCTGGGTGTGCAAGTACATAGATCCCTCAAAGTTGCCACCCAAGTGGCTCGGGTTGTTAAGAAAGCATATGGTGTTTTGGCTTTCATTAACGGGGGATCGAGTTTAAGAGCCGCGAGGTTTTACTGCAGCTCTACAAGTCCCTGGTGAGACCACACTTGGAATATTGTGTCCAGTTCTGGTTGCCCTACTATAGGAAAGATACAGAGGCTTTGGAGAGGATGCAAAGAAGGTTTACCAGGATGCTGCCCGGACTGGAGGGCTTGCCTTATGAAGAAAGGTTGAATAAGCTCGGACTTTTCTCTCTGGAGAGAAGGAGGAAGAAAGGAGACCTGATCGAGGTGTATAAAATAATGAGAGGAATAGATGGAGTCAATAGTCAGAGACTTTTCCCCAGGACAGGATTGACTGGTACGATGAGTCATAGTCTGACGATATTAGGAAGAAGGTATAAAGGAGACGTTAGAGGTAGGTTCTTTACACAGAGAGTTATGAATGCATGGAATGTATTGCCAGCTGTGGTGTTGGAAGCAAAGTCATTGGGGACATTTAAGCGACTGCTGGATATGCAAGTGGATAGCAGTGAGTTGAGGGGTGGAGGTTAAGTTACTGTGTTTTACATTAGGATTAAACCTCGGCTCAACATTGTGGGCCAAAGGGCCTGTTCTGTGCTGTACTTTTCTATGTTCTATAACTCACCACTCACCCTGAAGGCCATTAAGGGGTTTGTAGGATTTTGTGACCAAAGTCTAGTAAATTGTGGTCATATCTGTCCTGGTACCAACCCTAATCCGGTGTATCAATGCTAATCCACTGTAACAACCCTAATCCGGTGTAACAACGTTACTCCACTGTAACAACCCTAATCCGGTGTAACAACGCTAATCCACTGTAACAACGTTAATCCGGTGTAACAACCCTAATCCGGTGTAACAACCCTAATCCGCTGGAACAACCCTAATCCGGTGTAACAACGCTAATCCATTGTAACAACCCTAATCCACTGGAACAACCCTAATCCGGTGTAACGACGCTAATCCACTGTAACAACGTTAATCCATTGTAACAACGCTAATCCGGTGTAACAACCCTAATCCGGTGTAACGACGCTAATCCACTGGAACAACCCTAATCCGGTGTAATGATGCTAATCCACTGTAACAACGTTAATCCATTGTAACAACCCTAATCCGGTATAACAACACTAATCCAGTGTAACAACACTAATCCGGTGTAACAAGCGCTAATCCATTGTAACAACCCTAATCCATTGTAACAATGCTAATCCGGTGTAACAACCCTAATCCGGTGTAACAATGCTAATCTGGTGTAACAACGCTAATCCGGTGTAACAACGCTAATCCGGTGTAACAATGATAATCCGGTGTAACAAATCTAATCCATTGTAACAACCCTAATGCGATATGACGATGCTAATCAATTGTAACAACGCTAATCCGGTGTGACAACCCTAATCCATTGTAACAATGCTAATCTGGTGTGACAACCCTAATCCATTGTAACAATGCTAATCCGGTGTAACAACGCTAATTCAGTGTATCAGCGTTAATCCGGTGTAACAACGTTAATCCGGAGTAACAATCTAATCCATTGTAACAACCCTAATGCGATGTAACGACGCTAATCCATTGTAACAACGCTAATCGGGTGTAACAACATTGATCCGGAGTAACAATCTAATCCATTGTAACAACCCTAATGTGATTTAACGATGCTAACCCATTGTAACGCTATCCCATTGTAATAACGCTAATACTGTGTATCAATGCTAATCCGGTGTAAAAACGCTAATCTGGTGTAACAACACTAATCCACTGTAACAACACTAATCCGGTGTGTCAACGCTATACCATTGGAACAACGTTAATCCGGAGTAACAATCGAATCCATTGTAACAACGCTAATCCGCTGTAACAATGCTAATTCAGTTTAATTACGCAAATCCGGTGTAATGACGCTAATCCATTGTAACAACCCTAATCCGGTGTAACGACGCTAATCCATTGTAACAACCCTAATCCGGTGTAACGACGCTAATCCATTGTAACAACGCTAATCCATTGTAACAACCCTAATCCGGTGTAACGACGCTAATCCATTGTAACAACGCTAATCCATTGTAACAACCCTAATCCGGTGTAATGACGCTAATCCATTGTAACAACCCTAATCCGGTGTAATGACGCTAATCCACTGGAACAACCCTAACCCGGTGTAACAATGCTAATCCGGTGTAATGACGCTAATCCATTGTAACAACCCTAATCCGGTGTAACGACGCTAATCCATTGTAACAACGCTAATCCATTGTAACAACCCTAATCCGGTGTAATGACGCTAATCCACTGGAACAACCCTAACCCGGTGTAATGACGCTAATCCATTGTAACAACGCTAATCCGGTGTAATGACGCTAATCCATTGTAACAACCCTAATCCGGTGTAATGACGCTAATCCATTGTAACAATGCTAATCCGGTGTAATGACGCTAATCCATTGTAACAACGCTAATCCGGTGTAATGACGCTAATCCAGTGTAAAAACCCTAATCCACTGTAACGACGCTAATCCGGTGTAACGACGCTAATCCACTGGAACAACCCTAATCCGGTGTAACGACGCTAATCCGGTGTAACGACGCTAATCCGGTGTAACGACGCTAATCCACTGGAACAACCCTAATCTGGTGTAACAACCCTAATCCGGTATAACAACACTAATCCATTGTAACAACCCTAATCCAGTATAACAACACTAATCCATTGTAACAACCCTAATCCGGTGTAACAACACTAATCCGATGTAACAACGTTAATCTAGTGTAACAACGCTAATCCGGTGTAACAACCCTAATTCATTGTAACAACCCTAATCCATTGTAACAACCCTAATACGGTGTAACAACGCTAATCTACTGGAACAACCCAAATCCGGTGTAACAATGTTAATCTGGTGTAACAAATCTAATCCATTGTAACAATGCTAATGCGATATAACGATGCTAATCCAGTGTAACAACGCTAAACCGGTTTAACAACCCAATTCCAGTGTAACAACCCTAATCCGGTGTAACAATGCTAATCCACTATAACAAAGCTAATCCAATGTAACAACCCAAATCCGGTGTAACAATGTTAATCTGGTGTAACAAATCTAATCCATTGTAACAACTCTAATGTGATATAACGATGCTAATCCATTGTAACAATGCTAATCCGGTGTAACAACGTTATCCATTGTAACAACGCTAATCCGGTGTAACAACCCTAATTCGGTGTAACAACCCTAACCCAGTGTAACAACCCTAATCCATTGTAACAACCCTAATCCGGTGTAACAAGCCAAATCCGGTGTAACAACCCTAATCCATTGTAACAACGCTAATCCGGTGTAACAACGCTAATCCATTGTAACAACGTTAATCTGGAGTAACAATCTAATCCATTGTAACAACCCTAATGCGATGTAACAATGCTAACCCATTGTAACAACGCTATTCCATTATAACAACGCTAATACTGTGTATCAACGCTAATCCACTGGAACAACGGTAATCCAGTGTAAAAACGCTAATCCGGTGAAACAACGCTAATCCGGTGTAACAACGCTAATCAACTGGAACAACGCTAATCCGGGGTAACAACCCTAATCCATTCTAAAAACGCTAATCCGATGTAACAACGCTAATCCGGTGTAACAACCCTAATCCATTGTAACAACCCTAATCCGGTCTAACAATGTTAATCCGGTGTAACAAATCTAATCCATTGTAACAACTCTAATGTGATATAACGATGCTAATCCATTGTAACAATGCTAATCCGGTGTAACAACGTTATCCATTGTAACAACGCTAATCCGGTGTAACAACCCTAATTCGGTGTAACAACCCTAACCCAGTGTAACAACCCTAATCCATTGTAACAACCCTAATCCGGTGTAACAAGCCAAATCCGGTGTAACAACCCTAATCCATTGTAACAACGCTAATCCGGTGTAACAACGCTAATCCGGTGTAACAACGCTAATCCATTGTAACAACGTTAATCTGGAGTAACAATCTAATCCATTGTAACAACCCTAATGCGATGTAACAATGCTAACCCATTGTAACAACGCTATTCCATTATAACAACGCTAATACTGTGTATCAACGCTAATCCACTGGAACAACGGTAATCCAGTGTAAAAACGCTAATCCGGTGAAACAACGCTAATCCGGTGTAACAACGCTAATCAACTGGAACAACGCTAATCCGGGGTAACAACCCTAATCCATTCTAAAAACGCTAATCCGATGTAACAACGCTAATCCGGTGTAACAACCCTAATCCATTGTAACAACCCTAATCCGGTCTAACAATGTTAATCCGGTGTAACAAATCTAATCCATTGTAACAATGCTAATTTGGTGTAACAACGCTAATTCATTGTAACAACCCTAACGCGATGCAACGATGCTAACCCATTGTAACAACGCTATTCCATTATAACAACGCTAATCCATTGTAAAAATGCTAGTCTGGTGTAACAACGATAATTCACTGTAACAACGCTAATCCATTGTAATGACGATAATCCATTGTAACAGCCCTAATTCAGAGTAACAACGCTAATCCATTGTAACAATGTTAATCCATTGTAACAACCCTAATCCGGTGTAACAACCCTAATCCGGTGTAACAACCCTAATCCAGTGTAACAACGTTAATCCATTGTAACAACCCAAATCCATTGTAACACCAATCTGTTGGAAAAGAGTTAATCCGGTGTAACAACGCTAATTTATGGTAATGACATTAATCCACTGTAACACCACTAATCCGGTGTAACAACACTAATCCATTGTAACAACCCTAATCTGGTGTAACAACGCTATTCCACTGGAACAAAGCTAATGCAGTGAAACAACGCTAATCCATTGTACCGCTAATCTGGTGTAACAACAGTAATCCACTGTAACAACGCTAATCCGGTGTAACAGCGCTAACACGGTGTAACAACGCTAATAGGGTGAATCAACGCTAATCCGTGTAACAACGCTAATCCATTGTAACAACGCTAATCCGGTGTATCAACGCTAATCCGGTGTATCAACACTAATCATTGTAGCAACGGTAATCCGGTGTATCAACGCTAATCCATTGTAACAACCCTAATCCGGCGTAACAACCCTAATTCGGAGTAACAATTTAATCCATTGTAACAACGCTATTCCGGTGTAACAATCTAATCCATTGTAACAATGCTAATCCGGTGTATCAATCTAATCCATTGTAACAACGCTATTCCGGTGTAACAATCTAATCCATTGTAACAACGCTATTCCGGTGTAACAATCTAATCCATTGTAACAACGCTAATTCAGTTCAATGATGCAAATCCCGTGTAATGACGCTAATCAACTGTAACAACGCTAATCCGGTGAAATAACGCTAATCCAGTGAACAAAGCTAATCCGGTGTATCAATGCTAATTTATTGTAACAACACTAACGCGATGCAACGATGCTAACCCATTGTAACAACGCTAATACTGTGTATCAACGCTAATCCATTGTAAAAACGATAATCCGGTGCAAAAACGCTAATCCGGTGTATCAACGCTAATCCAGTGAAACAACCCTATTCCGGCGTATCAACCCTAATCCGGTGTAACAATTGTTATCCACTGTAACAACGCTAATCCGGTGTAACAATCCTAATCCAGTGTAACAACCCTAATCCAGTGTAACAACCCTAATCCAGTGTAACAATCCTAATCCGGTGTAACAACCCTAATCCAGTGTAACAACACTAATCCGGTGTAACAATGCTAATCTGGTGAAACAATGGCTATCCACTGTAACAACACTAATCCACTGTAACAACGCTAATCCATTGTAACAACGCTAATCCAGTGTAACAGTGCTATTCCACTGTAACAATGCTATTCCACTGTAACAACGCTATTCCACTGGAACAAAGCTAATGCACTGAAACAACGCTAATCCATTGTACCGCTAATCTGGTGTAACAACAGTAATCCACTGTAACAACGCTAATCCGGTGTAACGGCGCTAACATGGTGTAACAACGCTAATCCGTGTAACAACGCTAATCCATTGCAACAACGCTAATCCGGTGTATCAACCCTAACCCGGTGTATCAACGCTAATCCGGTGTAACAACGCTAATCATTGTAACAATGCTAATCCGGTGTAACAACGCTAATCCATTGTAACAACCCTAAACCGGCGTAACAACGCTAATCCGGTGTAACAATCTAATCCATTGTAACAACGCTATTCCGGTGTAACAATCTAATCCATTGTAACAACGCTAATCTGGTGTATCAATCTAATCCATTGTAACAACGCTATTCCGGTGTAACAATCTAATCCATTGTAACAACGCTAATTCAGTTCAATGATGCAAATCCCGTGTAATGACGCTAATCAACTGTAACAACGCTAATCCGGTGTATCAACCCTAACCCGGTGTATCAACGCTAATCCGGTGTAACAACGCTAATCATTGTAACAATGCTAATCCGGTGTAACAACGCTAATCCATTGTAACAACCCTAAGCCGGCGTAACAACGCTAATCCGGTGTAACAATCTAATCCATTGTAACAACGCTATTCCGGTGTAACAATCTAATCCATTGTAACAACGCTAATCTGGTGTATCAATCTAATCCATTGTAACAACGCTATTCCGGTGTAACAATCTAATCCATTGTAACAACGCTAATTCAGTTCAATGATGCAAATCCCGTGTAATGACGCTAATCAACTGTAACAACGCTAATCCGGTGAAATAACGCTAATCCAGTGAACAAAGCTAATCCGGTGTATCAATGCTAATTTATTGTAACAACCCTAACGCGATGCAACGATGCTAACCCATTGTAATAACGCTAATACTGTGTATCAACGCTAATCCATTGTAAAAACGATAATCCGGTGGAAAAGCGCTAATCCGGTGTAACAACGCTAATCCAGTGTAACAACCCTATTCCGGCGTATCAACCCTAATCCGGTGTAACAATTGTTATCCACTGTAACAACGCTAATCCGGTGTAACAATCCTAATCCAGTGTAACAACCCTAATTCAGTGTAACAACGCTAATCCGGTGTAACAACGCTAATCCATTGTATCAACGCTAATCCAGTGTAACAACCCTTTTCCGGTGTATCAACCCTAATCCGGTGTAACAATTGTTATCCACTGTAACAACGCTAATCCGGTGTAACAATCCTAATCCAGTGTAACAACCCTAATCCAGTGTAACAACCCTAATCCAGTGTAACAACACTAATCCGGTGTAACAACACTAATCCGGTGTAACATCGCTAATTTGGTGTAACAACGCTAATCCATTGCAACAACCCTAATCCGGTGTATCAACGCTATACCATTGGAACAACGCTAACCCACTGAAACAACGCTAATCCATTGTAACACCGCTAACCCATTGTACCACAAATCTGTTGTATCAACGCTAATCCATTGTAACGACCCTAATCCGGTGGAAAAGCGCTAATCCAGTGTAACGACGCTAATCTATTGTAATGATATTAATATATTGTAACAACGCTAATCCGGTGTAACAATGCTAACCCATTGTAACAACGCCAATCCGGCGTAACAACGCTAATCCATTGTATCAACGCTAATCAACTGTAACAACACTAATCCAGTGTAACAACGCTAATACGGTGTATCAACGCTAATCCATTGTAACAACGCTAATCCACTGTAACAACGCTAATCTGGTGTAACAACGCTAATCCATTGTAACAACGTTAATCCGGCGTAACAACACTAATCCATTGTAAAAACGCTAATCCGGTATAACAATGCTAATCAACTGTAACAACGCTAATCCGGTGGACAAAACTAATCCGGTGTATCAATGCTAATTCATTGTAACAACCCGAATGCGATGCAACGATGCTAACCCATTGTAATGACGCTATTCCATTGTAACAACGCTAATCCGGTGTAACAACGATAATCCACTATAACAACGCTAATCGATTGTAACATAGCTAATCCATTGTAACAACGCTAATCCGGTATAACTATGCTAATCCAGTGTAATGACGATAATCCATTGTAACGACGCTAATCCATTGTAACAACGCTAATCCGGTGTAACAACCCTAATCTTGTGTAACAACGCTAATCCATTGTAACTCTAATCTGGTGTAACAATGCGAAGGAGAAAACAGGAACTGGCCGAAACAAAAGACCAACAGCCTGCGTCAGCTCTTGAATAGCAATGAATTTGGAGATTTTGGTGAAAGGAATCTTTACAATCTTCACCCTTTTTTAATATGAACTTTTTTTGACAAACTGTGATTTCATTTGATAACTCTGATAATTTGTTTTCTCAGCACTCAACAAAAATGACCATTGAAGCAGCCAGAGTGTTGGAAAAACCAACTTGGTTTCCTCATGTCTTTCAGGAGATGGGAACTGAAACTGGCTGGTATACAACTCTACTCCAATTTGGCATCATTGACATGTAACACTCTCAATCAGCCAGAGACAGGCAGAATCTCACACTGGCCCAGGGAGTGTAGGAGGTGGCACAGGGTGGAGTCTCTGTCTGACCGTAGGGTGCAGAAGGTGCACTCAGGCATTGGTGAAGTGGGGGAGGGTGTTCAGTTTGACAGTAGACTTGCTAGATTGGGCTGGGGTGTCGACATTCTAGAGATGTTTGAAATGTTGTTAAGAAGCTTCATCGATTGAATCTTATGTTGAGAGATCTCACAACAGAAATGATAAATTGGGAAGTGAGGGAAAATATTAAAGTGAGAATTACATCACGCTCAAACTCCCTTGTTGGAACATCACTTCCCGGATCCATTCCACCCGAAGAAAGAGAGCCGTCGGATGGCGACGTCATTGGCTGACGTTTGTTGACATAGTTTCCTCCTGAGAATTCTCTTCGAAGGGCACTTCCATTTTGTGCCGTTGATCCTGTAGGAACAGTAACATGTGAAACATGAACAAAGTAAACTGATCCCACAGTAAAAGGATGCATTCATGGTTCTCATTGTCTTTTCATCTTACAAATCCCCATCAAATCCAGCTCTATGTTCAAGACTTTGAATGCCTTGCTGCCACCTATCAGCCTGACATCCTTATACCTATTTAAGTAGTGGGACGGTGTGGACTTGTTGGGCCGAAGGGCCTGTTTCCACACTGTAAGTAATCTAATCGAATCTAGAAGTCCCGCAGGACAAACGTGGCCTGTAAGTGCAAGTTGTTGTAGTGAAGCCTGACTGTCAGACCAAGATGTACAGGCTCAAAATGTGGAAAAGCAAACTGGGGCTTCAGGAACACCTTTACACAATCAAAACACAAAATGGGTGGATGAAGTGAGAAACCTGGGTTCTGATGGGGTCCTGTTCTTTCAATATGTCTGGGTGAAGATTGGCCGAATACCCTTCATCACCTGTGCCTGTTGTCCGATTTAGGAACAGACCTTTCTCAGTAGAGAGCTTGCCTCTGACTGTGCAGCATTAAATGGCTCAGTAACAGAAGTGGTTGAACCTGTTTGCCTGCTATTTTATTATCATTAAGGAGAATTGCAAGCCACAACTACTGCATTAACAAGGCTGAGTGGCACATATCACAAATAGATCATCAACTTTCTATAAGGATCAAGGCAGAGTGAAATCTTACTTGATGACAGCCCACTGCTGGCACTCATAGAGCGGCCCGGTTCTGTGCGAGATCGTGCAATAGCAGGGATACTGACAGAAGCACTAAACATAGTCCGACTCTTCTCATCCTGAGGACGTAGATTCTACGAAGAAACAATCAGGGTGAGAGGGAACAAGAATCAACAAGATATCTGAATAGATTAAACAGGTGGAGCCACAAAATTATAACTTTAGAGATTTTTATTTCAAGACTTAGGGATGTCATTAAACCAACCAGCTGCACTCTCAGTTCAGTAGCACTAATGGGCTGTGAAATATCAGGTTAGTCTACACAGTCTACACTAGGATAGGATTCCAGAGATCATCAGGCACCCTTCAATAGCATGAGTACGGAATGAGTCCCAGAGGAGGTGGTGGAGGCTGGTACAATTAAAACAAATTGAAGATATCTGGAAGGGTTTATGAATAGGAAGGGTTATAGGCCAAATGCTGGCAAATGTGACTAGATCAGATTGGGATATCTGGTCAACGTGGATGAGTTGGACCAAAGGGTCAGTTTCCATGCTGTATGACTCTACAATGCACTTGGGGAGGGCTAATAAGGCAAGAGATTATACTATGAATGGTAGGACAGTGGAAAGTACTGAAGCTCAGAGGAACCTTGATGTGCATATCCACTGTTCCCTCAAGGTAGCAGGACAGTAGGTGAGATAGTTAGCAGTTTTCCAGACCTTTGGCACCTCACCTCTGGTCATAGAGAAGTTGGAAATTACCACGAGGGCCTCTATTATCTCCTCCCCTTGTCATTCTCAACAACCTGGGATACATCTCATCCAGCCTGCACATTTATCTGCTCGTCCCTCATTACACTGTTAATTTCCACTAATACTTCATAGTCCTCCACCCAGATGGCGATAATTGCACTGTCTTCTTTCATTATGAAGACTGATGCAAAACATTCTATCAGGTCTTCAAAGACTTCACACAGATTACCTCGAATGGACCCTACTCTTTCTCTAGTCATTCTCTTCACCTTCATATATTTAAGAAGCTTACTGGGTTTTTACCCCTCAATGCTTTCTTAAGTCTTAGCTTTTCCAATTTTCTTTGTAAATGAATTTTTTATACTCCTTTAAGAACACTCAGTGTCTGCCATAAGCTTTTTTTAAAACTTAACCCTAACCTTTAACTTTCTTCACATCCAGGATTCTTTGGTCTTGGTCCCAGCCTGTGTCTTTATTTGCTGTGTACTCTTGCTATTTCCTCCTTGAATGTCTCCCACAGCTCTGACTGTTTTATTTGCAAATAGCTGCTCCCAGTCTACTTAGGCCAAATTGCATCTTATTTCAGTGAAATTAACTTTTCTCCACGTTTAGAACTTGTGTTCCTGGCCCATCCTTATCATTTTCCCTAACCATTCTCAATCGTTTGTTATCATCTAGGGTCACTATTTCTAAAATGCTGCCATCTGATACACCTTCCACCTGCCCAAGCTCACTTCTGAATATTAGGTCCAGAACTGTTTCAACAAAGTTAGTTCTGAGGATGGGGAGACTTTCTTGGGAGATGATGCTGAGTAGTTTGGGCCTATTCGTGTTGGAAAATAAAAGAATGAGCAGCAACCTTATTGAAGCATACATGATTCTTAGGGGGAATTGACTGGACAGATGGAGAAGGGTTGTTTTTCCTTGTGGGAGAGTCTAGGCCCAGACAGCATAATCTCAGAATAAGGGGTTCACACATTTAAGAGATAGATGAGGAGGAATTGCTTCTCCCAGCGAGTTGTGAATCTGTGGAATTCTTTACCACAGCGGGCTTTTCAGGCTGGTTCATTAAGTACACTCAAGGCTGAGCTAGACAGATTTTTAATCAGTAAAGGAATCAGGATTATGAGGAAAAGGCAGGAAAGTGGAGTTGAAGATCATGACGTTTATATTGTATGCACCCAACAGCATTTTCACCCTATTTGTGTTTTTCACTTTTACCCATTTGGCCTCATTTAATGACCCTTCCAAGATATAATTTCTCCTTACTGCTATAATTGATTTCCTGATCATCTTTTAGCGAAGTCTTAGCTATGATATATTACTCCCGCATGTCTGTCTGTGCCCTCAGCTTGTCCATCTTATTCTTCGGGCTCCTTGAATTAGAATATATTCCATTTAGCCTTTCTAAACTCACTTTTGTCTTAAATAAAACCAAACATTGCGGATGCTGGAAATCTGAAACGCAAACAGAAGTTGCTGGAGCAACTCAGTGGGTCTGTCCACATCTGTGGAGAGAAAGCAGAGTCAATGTTTTGGGTCTAGCGACCGTACAAGCACAGACCCTCTCACCTCCCCAATGAAGTTCAGCTGTTTTGCTCATGTTTGAAGTGGTTTGACCTAACTGTGGATTCTTCCTTTCTTGAAACTCGCTCACCAGTCCACATCTCAGCTCAAGTTACACAGAAATCTGTGTCTCTGGGCAGTAATGACAGGGGGCACATGTGCAGTAAACAGGAGGAATTGCTAAAGCTCAAAGCAGATGGCATGGTGCAAGGCCTGGTTTGATTAGTGGCACATAAACACAAGGCACTGCAAATCAGTTAGTGAGAAGGCCAGCACACACAGCATACCCTTGGTGTTATGGAATGTGGCAAGCTGGAGGCAGAGTCTGGAGGAAGGGTGCAGACGTGGGGTTCGTGGTACAGGAACTTCTCAGCAGAGTGGACAGTCATGTGATAAATGTGTTCAAACTTGGTTGGAGTGGAGATCAGGCTGAAGTGCTGATTGGGAGGTGGATGCGGGGATTCTGGCTATTCAGAGAGCAACAGAAATAAAGAAATGTTATGGAAAAGAAAGAATATAGTTCAGCAGAGGAATCCACCAGTTCCAGTATAGTGGCACAGAAAGCTGACAGTAGCTTTATGTCTTGTAAAACCTCAGCAAACAACAATAAAACATTAAAAAAAGTAAAAAGTAACAAATTACACAAGTGAAGTCTTCTGAACAGAGACATTTAAAGAGAAACTGTGCGCTATTAAGGGCTTTTAGGGTTTAGCTCCAATTAAGAAGGGCCTAGAATTACTTTGCTGGTTTATAAAGTGCTCTATAATGTAAACAGCTGTTATAAAATGGTGGAGTCTGAATAGCATATCTTTGGCTAACTTACCATTGGCAAATCTTTTAAGATCTGTATGCCATCACCTGGGCCCATGTGTACAATGTGGTTGAAATTAGTTGGATTTGAGATTAATTTGGATCTCATTTCTGGATCTCGAAGCATTTCTCTAAAAGAAAAGGAATCCAAAATCAATGCACATTTAAATTAATTGAAACACAAACTAACATTATCCTGTCTACTTTCCTGTTCCTCTATGCCTCTCTCCTTAGTTGGAAGGATAAGGCAATTTTCACTGTTTAGTGTCACCCTGTAAATAGATGTTGACTGATCCATACAGTAACCTCATTTTTTTCTCTTGCCTTTGTCCACTGATGTTGAGGCTGAGGACCAGCTGAGAGTGGCAGGGGGTGTACCAGAGAAGATGAGTCCAGAGATCCCACCTATTTTTTACAGTATTAACATATCCCAAACCCAAAAATTCAACACGTTGAGCCAGATACACAAAGCTGTACTTTGCAAAGTGCCAACAAAAAAATCCACAAGTCCAATTCTTATATAACATTAACTGTGTGGGAAGGACAACTTGAGCACCAAGCAGACAGCATGAACAAGGTAAGAGATTGGGATGGGGACAGGGGATACACACGTTCTGTAACGTGAGAGACTCTGCTCACCTTCTCTGCTGGAGTCTCTCCTCTTCAGGCACCCGAAAGGAATATCTCCGTTTGCTCCTGGTCCTGACCATCTGTTTGCGGCTATTATCAGATGTTTCAGGAACAACAAGCTCATCTCCTTCTGTGGGAGCAAAGGAAATAGCTCAACGTAAAGTATTAAGAGACAAGTTGATCTTCTAAGGTTAGATCCTTGGTAATTGTGAAAACATTTTTTCTTGATATGACTGAAATGGTTTAAGGGCAGTCCTGCGCCATAATTGATCGATCCCTTCTAGACTGCTACTCAGATAGTCCTATGAGGAGTAGTGCACAAAGCCACATGTTGTGATCAGACACTAGTTGATACTTAAGGTTTCTGTTGAAGGTTTCTCTAGATTGACAACTTTCTCCTTGAGCGAGAGATTGGGTAATTTAAAGGTCAAGTAAAAATTCTTTATTTTTATATCTGAACAAAACTTGATTTAATAACCAAGTCTTATAGAAAGTGGGATATCTGAAGTACAAGGTAAAAACAATGACTGCAGATGCTGGAAACCAGATTCTGGATTAGTGGTGCTGGAAGAGCACAGCAGTTCAGGCAGCGTCCAAGGAGCAGCGAAATCGACGTTTCGGGCAAAAGCCCTTGAAGTACAAGTCAGGAAATAGGTAGAGGATAAAATTAACATTATGTAAAAGCCTGAGTAAGCAGTCACACAGTGTTGTGGGCAGGAATAGCCAGGGATCAATGTGGGGAATACGTTTTGAAGGTCATATGATGGTTAACCTGGTTACCTTGGTCCATTCAGGCTGCTTGGCTCAGTAATGCAAGATGCTGTTTAGCAAATCCTAAAATAACTAAATAAGTTAATGGCAAACTTTAATCTTGCATAAACATAAAAATCACTTGCTAGACATACCTGCCATTTTATTTTTGAAATAGATTAACCTGATTGTCTCGAGACCTAGCAGGTTAAGTGTCCCCTCTGTATTAAGTGGCCGAACCTGTAAGAAAAGCAGCTCACTGTAACCAATCCCACAAGGAATTTCTCAAACATAATTTAATTTGATTCGCTATTAATTACCAAGTGTAGCTTTTCCAACCAATTATGCTGCTGCTGAGAGCTGCACATTTACACTGGTGGAGATTATAGCATAGCAGTTTGGTATAGTAAGTGCGTGCAGATAGGGCTGACATGGAACAGTATGAATAAAATAGGAGAAATAGGGCCCACAGGATACAAATTTTGGGCCCCTCTTTTAGTAGTGTCCCTATCCCTGGACCGGAAGGCCCAGGTTCAAGTCCCACCTGCTCCAGAGGTGTGTAATAACATCTCTGAACAAGTTGATTAGAAAAATAGTTTAAATTAGAATTACAATGTCAATAGTCAGACGTTAAAGGGTTGATTAATAATCACATATAAGTCACTAAAAGCCAGCTAATGGATGCAAAAGGGATTTACCATAAGACATAGGAGCAGCAATAGGCCATTCAGCCCATCCAGCCTGCTCTGCCATTCAATGAGAACATGGTTAACCTGATAATCCTCAACCTCACGTTCTTGCCTTTCTGGATTTAAGAAGAATAATGAAATTTGGGACCACAACAAGAGAGATACAGTATAAAAACAAGGAAATACTCGATGTTAGTCAAGCCACAGTAAAACTACTGCGGTTTGGGCTCCTACCTTGGGAAGGGAGCATTGGCACACAGAGAGTGTTTCCTATGTGGAATGAACTGCCTGACAAAGTGGTAGATGCAGGTACAATTCCAACAGTTTAAACACATTTGGACGGGTACATGAATAGGAAAGGTTTAGAGGGCCAAACAAGGGCAAATGGGACTAATTTAATTTGAAAAACTTGGCCAGCACGGACAATTGGACTGAGGAGTTTCTTTCCATGCTGTAACATTCTATGACAATTCAGAAAAACACCTGAAATGATGGGACTTTGTAATAATGGAGGAAGTTGGGAAACTCAGATAACATTCACTAGAGATGAGGATTTTAGGGGTCATCTGACTGAAAGAAGGGGAAAGGAAGTGAACAAACAAGAAGAAGAGGAAACAGCAAGTCATGATTTACTGTGGATCCATATTTCAGCAAGGAAGAGAGAGAAAGGAGAAGAATATTACAAGTAAAACAAACAGCCAGGGCAGGGAAGTGAACTTACCTTCTTTAGTGCAACTGTCTGAATCCATTCCATAGTGTTCACATCAAATACATCTACAGCATTCTCACTATACACAGACAAATATGGAGCATTGTAACCTGCAGAGAATCAAAAGCATCAGATTCATATCGGTGGGTTTATTGGATTACAGTTAGCCAAGTCTAGTGTGGAGCAGAAAACGTAGAACTACAACTGTACCCAATTGAGGCTTCATTCCATTGCTGATTAATTAGTGTTACAGTGCTAGTATTAGGGGGGAACAATTACACATGTACTATAAGACTTGGCTGTGCCAAAACATGTTTTTGCATTCACTCTCAGTCACGAACAGGACTACTCTCACTATTATCAGCAACAGAAAGAGAGCTGTACCTATCATTACTTCACTGCTGTGTCTAACAAGCACCAAGCATTCTGTTCACACATGGCCTGAATTTGGATGGACAGAATCTGTACTATGTGGAACAGTTAGAAGATTCCAAAATTCAACCACCCAGAAAGTAAAGAACAACCAAAATCTTATTGTACATCAGATTTTTCACATGTAGGCCTGACAAATGGACATGCCAATAACACTGTCAGTTTGTCTGCACCTACTTTATTTGTGCCATTCATAATCTTCCAAACTTCAATCAAACTGCCTTACAAACCAGTGTTGTATAACGGTGCACGGAGTGGATTATACACCACTCTCTACTACATTAACTTCGATTCTCTTATTTTGGGAAGCTCTCGTTAAGGGCCTGAATCCTACTGGAAAGATAACAGTTTGTCAATGGTGCATGGTACTTTCAATTCTCAAATTGGCCAGTAATTCAGAGTACTAAGAGATGAAAGTGGAATGAAACTCTTTTGAAAGTTGGTCAATTTATACAACTCTGCTGTTTGTTTTGCACAAATGACACCTCACCCTTCACCTCCTTGGTTTTAAGAATTTGCTGGATTTACCCAGTAATCTGGATGTAAAAAGAGCTAATGATTAAGAGTATAAGATCCTTAGAGTCAAACAATAATCGTTGATGCAATCCTAACCAACTCCTCTGGTCCTCCTTGACCCTCTAGCTGGCTTCTTTCTTGATCTTTAAATGTCACTGCTTAAGGAGATATACATGTCCCTAATGCTTACTTTTCTTTGTTGCACTGTTACCAGCTTACATTTTCAGCAACTCAAAGAACCTTAGAGAAGGTGATGACATAGTGATAACACCACTGAAACAGTAATCCAGGTTAATGGGTTGGAATCCATCACAGCAGATGGTGAAATCTGAATTTAATAACTTCTGGAATTAATGGATCTAATGTCAAAAAACAAAGCCTTCTGGTTCACAATTGTCCTTTAGGGAATGAAATCTGCTTTCCTTAGCTGATCTGATGTCCATCACCAGGAGTTGGCTCAGTCGCTCCAAACTGGTCAAGTTTTAATTATTGCTAGATTGGATCTGTGGCAGTTGGTGAGGCAAACCCACTACAGGAGGTAAAATCCTGGCCCATCTGTGGAGTAATCCACTCATATACCCTTACAGTCACTGTGGAGATAATGTCCCATCTTCATTCCTCCATTGTTTTGTGTTGCACGATCACCATGCTAAAAGGGATCAACTTGAACAGAGATTGCAACTCATAACTAAGTCTCCGTGAGGCATTCATGGGTCATCAGTAGCAGCAGAATTGTAGCCAATCACTGCTGTAACCACATGGCTCAGTACAACATCAACTCACTAATGCCATCTAGCTCAGAGATCAACCCTGGTTCAAAAAACACCAGGAATGAGCAGCACCAGGTATACTTCAAAATGGTCTCAACTTGGTGAAGATACAAAACAGGAGAAGTGCGTGATTAATAATGGTTAAGCAATCCCACAACCACGATCATACCGAAGCTCTGCAGTCCTGACATATCCAGTTGTGAATGATGGAGGACAATTAAACAGCTCACTGGACGAGGCGGCTCCATAAATATCCCTGTCCTCAACGATGGATGAGCCCAGTACATCAGTACAAAAGAGAAGGCTAAAGTATTCACAACAACCTTCAGTCCATCATATTTGCACCAGTGGAATGAATTAGCTATCCATTCTAACCTCACGTTCCAGCACCAAGGCAGTGTGTGCCTTGAAGATCAGTGTTGTTCCTTTTAAATGAGTTGAGGGATTCCACCATGGTCACCAAAATAGGCAGTGAATTCCTTCACCTACCAATCTCTGCATGGAAGTTTTTCCTCATGTTCCTTCTAACCCTTCTCCCAATTACCATTTTAAATCTGTTCTTTCTGGCAACTGACGTCTCTGCTTGGGAAACAGGTCTTCCTTGACCATTCTATCCCCTCTATGTTCTATGGTTCTCTGCTAATTGGAACCATACCCAGCATAAAGGAAGATGTTTGTGTTTATTGGAGTTCAATCACCTCAGACCTAGGACATTCCTACAGGAATCCCACTGAGTGGTGTCCTAAGACCAAATATCTTCACCTCCTTTATCAAAGACCTTCCTTCCACCTTAAGGTCAGAAGATAGGATACTTGATGATGATCGCACAATGTTAAGCACCACTTATGACCAACCAGATACTGAAGAAACCTATGTCTACATACAGGGCAACACTCAAACTTGTGTCAATAACATTTATACTGCTAAGTTGTCAGTTAATGATCATTTCCAACAAGAGAGAATCTAACCATTGCTGAAACCTCCATGATCAACATTCCGTCAATGAAGTGGACTAGCTATACAAATACTCTGGCTACAAAGTATGTCAGAGGCTAGGAATTCTGTGGTGAATAACTTACATCTTGTTTCCCTAGAGCCGAGGTGCCATCAACAAGCTACAAGTCAGGAGTATAATGGAACTCTCTCCATTTGGCTGGGGATGAGTGCAACTCCAAGAACACTTAAGAAGCTTGATATCATTCAGCACACTTGAATTGGTACCACATGCATGAACATTCAGTCACTCCACCACCAACACTCAGTCACAGCATTATGTACTATTTAAAGGTGGACTACAGAAATTCACCAAAGATCCTTAGACAGCACCTTCCAAACCCATGACCACTATCATCTAGAAGGACAAGGACAGCAGTTGCCTGGGAACACCACAGCTGCAAGTTTCCCTTCAATCCACTCCCCATACTGACTTGGAAATACATCATTGTTCCTTCACTGTCACTGGGTCAAAATCCTGGAATTCCCTCCCTAAGGGCATTGTGGGTCAACCTACAGACATGGACTGCAGTGGTTCAAGAAGACAGCTCACCTACACTTTCTCAAAGGAAACTAGGGATGGGCAATAAATGCTAGCCCAGCCAGTGAAGCCCACATTCCACTAATGGATTTAAAAACAATTAGTTCCCATGAAGGTGAAAGTGGAGCTACATGAATGTTTCTGGACTTACCAAATTCAATTTTTTAAGTCTAGATAGCTAGTTCATTATCACAACCCTTCAGGCTATTGTACAGTATGTTCAAGCTTAAAACCTCAAGAGGAACATGATGCATGTTGAGATTAGCCTGGATCACGTTGACATAAATAGGGAACATGTGTTGGGTAGGCTAGAGGTTATTAACGTGGACAAATCCCCAGGACCGGATGGGATCTATACCAGGTTGCTGAGGGATTGGAGAGAGGAATTAGCAGGGGCCTTGACAGATATCTTTGTGGCATCGTTAAACACAGGTGAGGTGCCAGAGGACTGGAGGGCAGCTCATGTTGTCCCGCTGTACAAGAAGGGTAGTAGGTATACTCCAGGTAACTACAGACCAGTCAGCTGAATGTCAGTGGTAGGAAAGATGCTGGAGAAGGTACTGAGGGATAGGATCTATTTATATTTAGAAAATAATGGGCTTATCAGTGATAGACAACATGTTTTGTGTGGGGGAGATTGTGCCATACCAACTTAATAGAGTTCTTTGAGGAAGTGACCAAGTTGATAGATGAAAGAAGGGCTGTAGATGTCATATACATGGACTTTAGTAAGGCATTTGATAAGGTTCCCCATGATAACAGAGAAAGTGAAGTCACATGGTGTGTAGGGTGTTCTAGCTAGGCGGATAAAGAACTGGTTGAGCAACAGGGGACACAGAGTAGTAGTTGAAGGGATTTCTTGAAATGGAGAAAGGTGACCAGTGGTGTTCCACAGGGATCAGTGCTGGGGCCACTGTTGTTTGCGATATACATAAATGGTCTGGAAGAAGGAACTGTTGGTCAGATGAGCAAGTTTGCAAATGACATGAAGATTGGTGGAGTAGCAGAAAGCATAAGGGACTGTCAAAAAATACATGAGAATGCAGAGAAGTGGCAGATGGAATTCAATCCAAGCAAATGTGAGGTGATGCATTTTGGCAAGTCCAATTCTAGAGAGAATTATACAGTGAATAGAAGAGTCTTGGGAAAAGTTGGTGATCCAGTAAGATCTGGGAGTGCAGGTCCATTGTGCCCTGAAGGTTGCTGCACAGGTGGATAGAGTGGTCAAGAAGGCATATGGCGTGCTTGCCTTTATCGGACAGGGTATTGAGTATAAGAGCTGGCAGGTCATGTTAAAATTGTACAAGACTTTGGTTCGGCCGCATTTAGAATACTGTGCACAGTTCTGTTGCCACATTACCAAAAGGATGAGGACACTCTAGAGAGGGTGCAGAGAAGGTTTACGAGGATGTTGCCTGGTATGGAAGGTGCTAGCTATGAAGAGAGGCTGAGTAGGTTAGATTTGTTTTCATTAGAAAAAAGGAGATTGAGGGGGAACCTGATTGAGGTCTACAAAATCATGAAGGGTTTAGACAGGGTAGATAGAGAGAAGCTTATTCCCAGGGTGAAGGATTCAATAACGAGAGGTCACACTTTCAAGATGAGAGGTGGAAAGTTTAAGGGGGTTACACGTGGCAAGTCCTTCACACAGAGTGTGGTGGGCCTCTGGAATGCAATGCCAGCAGAGGTGGTAGAGGCAGGCATGGCGATTTATTCAAGATGCGTCTGGACAGAGGCATGAGTAGGTAGGGAGCAGAGGGATACAGATACTTAGGAATTGGGCAACAGGTTTAGACAGTAGATTTGGATCGGCTCAGGTTTGGAGGGCTGATCAGCCCGTTCCTAGGCTGTAAATTATCTTTGTTTATTGTTCTCTTTGTTTATGCCATCACAGATATTAAGTAAAGCTGGTTGAATGAGTGATATAGGAGGGCATGCCAGGAGCAGCAGGACAATTACCATCTCAGCTGAAAATGTGTTGCTGGAAAAGCGCAGCAGGTCAGGCAGCATCCAAGGAGCAGGAGAATCGACGTTTCGGGCATCAGCCCTTCTTCAGGAATGAGAGCCTACTTTCAATAGTCAAAGTGCTGGAAGATATCATCAATTATGCTTTCGTGGCAATGGTCAAGCTGCCTCTTGGTTTGGGTTCTGTCAGGGTCACACCACACCTGAATTCATTGCAGCCTTAGTTCAAATATGAAAAAAGAGCTGAACTCCAGAGGTGAGGTGAGAATGACGCCAAGACAACATTTGACAGAGATTGACACCAAGGGGCCCGAGCAAAGCTGAAGCCAGTGCGACAAAAAACCCAACATATCTAATACAAAGGAAGATCGCTGGAGATGTTGGGAGTCAGTTGCCTCAGTTCCAGAGTATTCCTGCAAGATCTGTAGTATAATGGCCTGAGACCACATGTTTCCAGCGGTTTCATCAATCACCTTCCCAATAAGGCCCAAAGTGAGGATATTCGCTGATGGCTGCACGATGTTCAGTACCTTTCATGACTCTTCAAATATTGAAACAACCTGGGTCCAGGTGCAGTAAAACGTGGACAAAATTCAGGTTTGGCTGATAAATGGCAAGTAACTGTCATGCTATAAGTGTTGGGCACCAACTATCTCAAACTAGAGAGAAGATAACCATCTCCCCATGACATTAAATGGCATTGCCATCACTAAATCTTCCGCAACCAACATCTTTGGGGTTACCATTGAGCAGAAACTGAATTGGGTCAGCCAAATCAACGGTGAGCTACAAAAGTAGGTCAGAGGTTGGGAATTTTGCAGTAAGTAACTCACCTCCTGAATCCCCAGTCAGGAAGCATGAAGGAATACTCTGCAATTGCCTGGTGAATGAAGCTCCAACAACACTGAAGAAGCTTAACAGCACGCTGGAGAAAGCAGCCTGCTTAATTGACACTATTTGCCATGTTTAATAGTCACTCCCTGCATTACCAATGCATCGTGGCAGCAGTGTGAACAATCCACAAGACCATGCAGTAATATTATATTACTGTGTGGCATCAAGAAACCTGAGCAAGATTACAGTCAATGGGAACTAGGGAGAGTTTTACACTGGTAGGAAAATATGCCTGTACTGTAGAAGTCATTCATCACAGCTCTAGGGTATTCTCTGCAGGAGCTGAGTGTCCTGGGCCCAACCACCAACCATCTTCATCAATGACCTTCCCTCCATTATAAGGGCAGAAGTCGGGATGTTTGCTGATGATTGCACAATGTTCAGCAATATTTGTGACCCCTCAGGCACTGAAGCAGTGCACGCCAAATGCAATAACATCTGGACAATATCCATGTTTGGGTTGACATGTGGCAAGTAACATTCGCACTACACAAGTGCCAGGTGATGACCATCTCCAACAAGAAGAATCTAACCATTGAACCTTGATATTCAATGGTGTTATCTTTGTTAAATTCCTGACTATCTGGTGGTCACCACTGACCAGAAACTGAGCTGAACTAGTCATAGAAAGAGCAAGTCAGAGGCTAGGAACACTGTAGCTAGTAATTCACCTCCTGACTCCCACTATCTACAAGACACAAGCCGGGAGTGTGATGGAATAGTGCCACTTACCTGGATGAGTGTAGCTCTGGGTGCAGCTCCAACAATACTCAAGAGGCTGAACAACACAGAGGAAAACACACCCGAATATTTGGAACTACATCCCAAATATTCAGCCCCTCCACCACCAAAATTCAGGAGCAGTGGTGTGTACCATCTGCAAGGTGCACTGCAGAAACTTAGCAACACACCTTCCAAACCCAGGACCACTTCCATCTCGAAGGACGTGGATAGCAAATACATGGGGACACCACCA
The DNA here is from genome assembly GCF_047496795.1 of Chiloscyllium punctatum. NCBI lineage: Eukaryota > Metazoa > Chordata > Chondrichthyes > Orectolobiformes > Hemiscylliidae > Chiloscyllium > Chiloscyllium punctatum. The sequence goes on along the minus strand of NC_092741.1, from coordinate 19,904,965 downwards.
CTTGCAAGTTCCCCTTCAAGCCACTCACCATTCTGACTTGGAAATATATCACTGTTCCTTCACTGTCATTGGAGCAAAAGCCTGGAACATTCTTCCCTAACCACACTGTGGGTGTACCTACATCCCAAGGATTGTAGCAATTAAAGAAGGTGGCTCACTGCGCCACCTTCTGAAAGGACAACTTGTGATGGGCAAAAAATGCTGGTCCAGCAGCCAAGCCCTTATACCCTGAATGAATAAAAGATGTTAACACTGTATAACATTCCTCTCAGTGTAAAGAGTGTCCCCTTTGATTCACTATGAGTGAACTGCAGGAAATTCGTACATAGTGATGAACACATCTGAACTGAAAATATAATCATGGCAGAAGACCCAATTTTCTACTTGGATTGGAGAATCATTTTGTGGTTTTCTTTATACTTAACAAGACGATGCACGGGGGGAGGATGTTGGAGAAATGGTTATGTTACTGAACCTAGTAATCCCGAACCCTGGGATAATGCTCGAAGAACATGGGTTCAAAACCCACTATGGCAGATGGTGGAATTTGAAGTTAATTTTAAAAATTCTGGAGTTAAAATCCAGTCTAATGTAAACACTGTCAACTGTCATAAAAACTCATGTGGTTCACCAAAGTTCTTTAGGGAAGGTAATCTGCCATCCCTTCCACATTTGGCAAATGACTCCAGGCCTACAGCAATATGATTGACTCGATTCCCCTAGAAAGTCACACAGGGATGTGCTTGGACAATAAATGCTGCTCCAGCCAACGACACTCACATCACACGAACAAACTTAGAAAGTAAGTTTGTTATACATTACCCAGTGTGTTATGTTCTTGGTTAAGACTCCTTGACCAACATCCAATGTTGGATTATAGGAAGCGTTTTCCAATTAATTATTGAGAAGACAAAAGTATTAACGTCTGGCCCCCACATACACTTCCCATCCTCCAACTCCAACTCACTTGGCAACTATCTGAGGTTGAAGTAGACAGCTCACAACCTTGGTGTCCTTATGTGCGACGATACCATGGCTTTAAGGTACCATGGCATTTTGTCCTTTTTTTTATGAAGCGGGATTGAGACAGAGTTACTGAGCGGTCTGCTTTAAGCCAATAAAGTGAACAGCTTGGGAGGTTTTGGGGACTTTTCTGAAGCTGGAACAACAGAAGTAGACGAATGGGTGGGGTCAAGCTCCCACAGAACCAGGGTTTTTAGTTTAGCTTTCAGTAGCATGTGCTGGGGTCTTGAAGCTGGATGTAGAAGCTCTTCTCTCCCCCTCTCTCTAACAGCTAAAAGTTGGAGTTCTCTTCCTGCTGCTAGAATTGCAAATGAAACAATCTAATTTATTGAATTTACCTGTGTCAAAGGTGTGTTTATGGGATGTTACTATATTGGAACAGTTGCTGTTTACTGGTTAAATAATTTATCATGTTGTTAAGTTTTCCAATAGAGTTGTTATTCTAATCTTTCTTTTATCTGTATTTTTACCACAATGTATGATAATGATAAAGTGCATTTTGTCTGAAGCCAGGTGGTTTGACCGATCGAATAGCATTCGGAACGTAAGGCCTAGCACTCGTCTTTAAAATAAGAAAAGGTTAGGGTCTAGGCTGTCTCCTTGCCATGTTTTAAGGGGGCTTGGCCAAGTCTATAATATACATGACTCTGAAATGAGGTTCTGAATCCTGATCCAGCTCTCACTAAACCGCTTATTTCCATATCCATAAATTCACCTAATTCTCACTTTAATTCACCTGATGTGGAAACTCGCATTTGTGCTTTTATTACCTCTAGACTTGATCAGTCCAAAGTTCTCCTGGGAAGCATCATATATTCTAAACTTCATAAATCACCCAAAACTCTGCTACCTCCCTCTAAATTGTCCTTGGGGGCCCACTTTGGCTCCTAATTAAACCTCAAAGCTCTCAAAATTCTCATCCTTTTTAAAAAATCTCTCCAAAGGTCTTATCATCCGTCTGAGATGTCCGCAATCCTATCATTCTTGCCTCTTGAGTATTTACGATTTTAATTCCTCCACATTTAGTTGTCCTGTCTCCAACCACAAAGTTCCTCAGCTCTGGAATTCCCTCTCTATCCTTCTCTACCTCTTTCCTGCCTTAATGATGCACCTTAAAACCTACCTCTTTGACTGCACGTTTGTTCACCTGCCCTCCCACGTTAGTGCCAAAATCTGTTCTAAATGCTCCCATGAAACGCCTTGGGATGGTTCATTATGTTAAAAGTGCTGCACAAATAAATACAATTGCATTATATTTAGGGAAACTCCCCCATGATCAAGGAAAAGGACAATTAGTTTAGTTTTATTGTGGCTGTTTCTTATGCCTCCTGTTTGTTTTGCAATGTAGGCACTCAATTTGTACATCAGAGTACCACCCCATAAACCTGGAATTATGCAGGAATGGGCTAATTCAACAGAAAAAGGGAGCAGGAACGTTTTTGGGCTGTGTCCAAGTACTATGCGGATTAGCTGGACAATCTACACATACAAATACAAACCAACTTACAGCATGTTGTGGGAATAGCCGGCCACATCAGTTCTTGTTGCCTTGACCTTCGACCCTGGCAGTCCACATAAATGCCCACAGTACTGAAACACAATAAATACTCCTTGCCAGAGATTTCTACTGCACAGATTGCATCATTGGGCTGCTGCGTGATAAAGGAGAGTGTGTGGTCATCAGGGTGGAGTAAGCTTATTGGACCCCCATCCCCCTGCAGCGGGTATTTGGCAAAACTGGACTGGTAGCCGACAAGCAAGCGCTCGCTGAAAATGGCCATCCACTGCACGTTGCCTGGGACTTGGATTTCTTTGAACTTTTTGTGACGAGTTTTGCTCTGGTTGAGTTCGTAGCACAGCACTTGTCGTTTCATGGCTACGCACAGGCATGTGGCTGCACCATGGCGCATTGTTCCCGATACCAGAGTTTGGCAGCCCTTCGTCTCCACCAGTTTGAAGAAATCGCCTTCCCGACCATCAAGGGCAGAAGTGGGGAAGAGGCGGACGTGCCGGTTTCTTCCGGAAATGACAGCAATGAGCTGCTCCCCTGAGATGAGCTCGATTTGATGGACCTTCTTATTATCACCAACACGGATGATTTCTAGCAAAGAGAAGAGGAAATAAAAAGTTTTCATTCTGCATAGTTAAATTGCTGTAGCAACTTTCGCATCCTCAAAATGTTAAAATGCAATGAGGTGCAGGCACAGTTGCATACAATGTAGCAACAAGAGCAGGTAATGAGTGCATAGCAACCTCCATCAACCACATATGGTGGTGCTGATTGAGGGGTTAATATGACCAATAGGAAGATCTTTGCTGTTCTTCAGTGAACAGTGCTATGGGATTTTAACATCTACCTAAGACAGCACCCCTCTCATGGAATGGGACTTAATCTCATGATTTCTAACCAATGACAGTTTTTCCACTGAGTCACTGAGGACACAATAAAGTTCCTCAAGATGTTTGCGCACTGCGATACATGCTCAGATAAAGTCATTTCCTTTCCTTCACATTCATTTCATCTGCAATTGTCTAGCAGTGGACTGAAACCATCTCCCAACCCACACAGAATGAAAGTAAGCTCCCCCTTTCCCAGCCAGCATGAAGAGTAAATCCTGACCATGCATTTGAAGTCGAGAATCCAACACAAGACCCTCAAAAGCCTTTTCTTCCTATAGTTCTGAGAAAAGATGGAGTCACATCATAATTGTCGCTGTCCTGAAGGGGGAAAGTGAGAGTGAGGAGGGAGGAATGCTGGCTTGAAAGGGGTGGAGGGGGGAGGGGGAGTTGGTGAAAGTGAAGGGGGGTAGTGAGGGGGGTAAATGAAAGTCAGGAGTAAAATAGGTGCTGGAGCGAAAGCGAGTGCTGGGGAAAGTCAGTATCAAGGGCCAGTGTCAGGGAAAGTGAGTGTCAGGGAAATCAAGCAAATGACACCGAGTGAAGAGGCAGAGTGTGCAAGTCAATAATCCAACAACGAACCGCATTCTGAGCAAGACCAGTTTTGTGGATTTCAAAAGTGTCAGCTTCGAAGCTGGTAGTTTTCAGACAGAGAGCAAGCACTTGGATAATTTGTGAGGGGTAGGATCACGATATTTTTGGACAGGCTTTCCATTTCTATTTAATGGCACGCTATCCATTCTGATTGTGACATGCACATCAGTCCCCATTGGAAGAGGCAGGACATAGGATGGCACGGTCTCTCAGTGGTTAGCCCTGCTGCCACACACTGCCAGGGACCCAGGTTCGATTCAAGCTTCTGGGTGACTGTCGGTGTGGAGTTTGCAATTCTCCCTGCATAGATTTCCTCCTAGTACTTCAGTTTTGCCTCATAGTCCAAAGGTACGCAAGTTAGATATGTGAAATACAAGGTTACAGGGATGGGTGGGATGCTCTTTGGAGGGTTGGTGTGGACATGATGGGCCGAGTAGCCTGCTTCCACACTGCAGGGATTCTGTGGAGAAGATTAATTCCGAATTGCATTTTCACATCTTTGCCAGTGAAGTATCTATATAAGGAAACTCTAAGAAAATTTACTGGCTTAGGCTATGGTGACCACACCTCATGAACAAATTATGTTAAAAAAAATGGCAAATTAACACCAGAGAAGATCAAGCACTTAAAGGGAGAAAGCACAAAACAAAAGTTGTTGTTTATGTTGGTAATAAACTGAAATATTATTATATGTGGAATTGTACAGGATCTAAATCAATCACAGTGTTAGAAAGAAATCTGCTTACCATCTTTGGTGACATGGACTACAAACAATCCTTCTTCATTTCCCAGTGCTATCCTTTCATGATCTGGAATGCAATGAAGCGAGGGGAAGAGGTGTTAATATTTACCATCTGTATCACGGTTTTCTCCTCCTGACTTGTATTTCATGCCTAACAAAGGTGCTAGACATCAACCACATAGTGTCAGAAAAAAGCAGTTTCAAGTTAACACAGCACCAGTCACAAAAAAAAATCCCAAGGAACTGTGGAGCCTGGAAATCAGAAACAAAAACAGAAATTGCTGGAAAAACACAGCAGGCCTGGCAGCATCTGTGGAAAGAAAGCAGAGTTAATGTTTCTGGTCCAGTGACCCTTCTTCAGAATGTGCTATGCGTTAGCAGTCCACTGCACTGCCAACCTCAGGTACTAATACTGTACCAGTATGAAGTTCTGTATAGGGTCTGTATACTCAAATCCCTTGGTATCATGGTAGCCTACAAATCCACCAACACACTAAACCAGCAGCTCAGGAACTTGAAAGTCCCTGTACAGTCAACAAGCAAAACGAAAGCCATTTACAAAATATCGTGTAAGAACTGTAACAAATACTACATTGGACAAACAGGCAGAAAACTAGCCACCAGGACACATAAACACTAACTAGCCACAAAACGACATGAACCTCTCGCACTGATATCCTTACATACAGATAAGGGAGGACACCACCTCGACTGGGACAACACATCCATCCTAGGACAAGCCAAACAGAGACACGCACAAGAATTCCTAGAAGCATGGCATTCCAACCGGAACTCTACCAAAAAATACATTGAGTTAGACTCCATCTACTACCCCTGAGAAAAAGAACAGGAAATGACATCACCATTGGAAATGGCATCACCCAACCAAAGAAACCCAAACATATCAATAGAAAGCAGGAATCATGTACACTGCTTCACCTGAGGCCCACTGAAGATGTTACCTAGTAGGGTGACAAAATGTCTGGAAATGAACCTCCCAGCTCAGCGAGCAAACCTACATCCACTACAGTTTCACCATTCAGATCATAATCTGCATTCCTGTTTTTGCTATCAAAGTGGATAACTTCACTGTCATCTACATTACACTTCACCTGTCACGCATTTGTGCACTCCCTCAACTTGTCCAAATCACACTAAAACTTGTCTGCATCCCACTAACAGTTCAGCTTCACATCCCATTCAAGTAAAGAACCATTAATTTTGCCTTTTTACTATTTTCCCCTCTTTGACTGTATTTACTGCTGTTTTTCTGTTTGCATACCTTGTCCCTTCCTACCCCATTCTGCGTTTTACTGCTGCCTGGTAATGCTGACTATTCGTTTAAAGCTCTGTCCACAGCCTTCGTTATTCAATTTGCCAGGACATTGGTCTTAGCATGGTTCAAGTGAAGCCCATCCCATCAGAACAGCTCCTTTCTATCTGCCAGAGATCCAGGTTCAATTCCCGCCTCAGGCGATTCTATGTGGAGTTTGCACATTCTCCCCGTGTCTGCGTGGGTTTCCTCCAGGTGCTCCGGTTTCCTCCCACAGTCCAAAACATGGGCAGGTCAGGTGAATTGGCCATGCTAAATTGCCCGTAGTGTTAGGTGCAGGGGTAAATATAGGGGAATGGGACTGGGTGGGTGTGCTTCGGCAGGTCGGTGTGGACCTGTTGGGCTGAAGGGCCTGTTTCCACACTGTAAGTAATCTAATCTAATCTTAAAGTACTGGTGCCAGTGCCTCACAATCTGAAACCCATTTCACTCACACTAATCTCAGAGTCACACTTTTATTTCCTTGACTTTATTTCCTGCATGCTAGTTTGCCTGTGGCTCAGGTAGTAATTCTGACAGAAAATTAAAACAAAGAACTGCGGATGCTGGAGGTTTGAAATAAAACAGAAATTGTTGGAGAAACTCAGGTTTCAGGCTGCCAGTTATTTTGCTTTCATCTGCTTTCTGCCTACTGTTCTCCTTGGTAATGCTAACTTCATGATCCTTACAGTCTCTAGTTTCCACCTCACTGCCTACTAGTCTTCTCTTCTGGTTCCCAGCCCCCTGCCACATTAGTTTAAAACCTCCCCAACAGCAATAGCAAAAACTCTCCCAAGGACGTTAGTTCCAGTCTGGTTCAGGTGTAGACCATCCAGTTTGTAATAGTCCCACCTTCCCCAAACCGGTCCCAATGTCCCACAAATCTGAACCCCTCCCTCCTACAACATCCCTCAAGCTACGTGCTCATCCTGCCTATTGTTTCATTTTCTATCCTGGCTAGCATGTTGTTTGATGTTCTTGCGTTTGTCGGGGTTTAAGAATAAATTGTTAATTTTTATTTCTTTACATCAAAGGATTTTTGTCGTCCTTGGTCACTTATACTTTAACAGATTATGAGGCGAGGTGAGCTTTTCTGTGGTTCTGGTCAAATTAGCAGAACGATTTACCCTGTGTCATACATGTGCAATAAAGCTATGTTCTATAAATTTTCTTGAAGTATAATCACTCTTGTTATGATGTTGAATGCAGCAGCTAAATTTCAAAGAGCAAAGCCACACAACCCACTATAGAGTAAAATGATCAACTAATCTTTGTCTTTGGTAAATATCAGCCAGAAAACTTCCTCAATTTCCTTCCTCGTTTATGGCGAGAGGGCCTCAATTGATTGTCTTATCTAAAAGACAACACTCCCTGAGTACCGTTCTATCACAACTGAATCAACAATGACACTAATAGCGGAAGCAAAACAGGAAAACCTGATTGAAAGTTTTCAAAATGCTGATCTAAAATGAATAATTTAATATTTAAAACAATTGCTTGGTAGTAACGGGCTTAAATATTGTTGAAAACAAATACACCTTGCTGAAGATTCTGATAGAATCATAAAATTTTATGTACAGGCTGTTTGACCCATCATAGATACCCAGCTAGTCCCATTCGCTAGCCCGATATCTGTAGCCCTCTGAATTAATCACTTTCAAATATATATCTGGCTCTCTGAGAGGGTTCAGAAAAGATTTACAAGCATGCTGCTGAACAGGAGGGTTTGAGTTACAAAAAGGATGGATAGGCTGGGACCTTTTTCCCTGGAGCATAGGAGGCTGAAGAGTGACTTTATAGAGGTTCATAAAATCATGAGGGGCATGGATAGGGTGAATAGCAAAGATCTTTTCCCCAGGGTTGGGGAGTCCAAAACTAGAGGGCATATTTTTAAGGTGAGAGGAGAAAGATTTAAAAGGAACTTGAGGGGCAACATTTTCACATAGAGGGAGGTTCTTATGTGGAATGAAGTGCCAGAGGAAATGGTAGATATAGATACAATTATAACATTTAAAAGACCTTTGGATAGGTACATGAATAAGAAAGATTTAGAAGGATATGGGCCAAATGCAGGCAAGCTGACTAGTTTAGTTTGGGAAACTTTGTCGGCGTGGATGAGTTGGAATATTTCTTTGTTGTATAGCTATGAATTTATGGAATCTGCCTCTAATTTCTCAGGCAGCGCATTCTAAATCCTAACAACTCTCTGAGTAAAGACGTTTCTCCTCTTTTACTGACAATCTTGAAATTGTCACCTCTATTACTGACACACCAACTGATGGTAACAGAATATCCTTCTTTAACCTGTCAAAATGTTTAATAAATTCGAATATCTCAATAAGGTCACCTCTTAATCTTCTCTATTCCAAGGAGAAAAAGCTCAATTTCTCTATTCTTCCCTTGTATTTAACGTCCCTCATTCTAGTAAATCTCCTTTGAACTTTCTCCAAGGCTTTAACATTCCTCCTTAAATAAGGTGCCCGGAACTGAACACAATCCTCCAAATGTCGTCTGACCAATGATTGGTAGAGGTGTGGCATCACTTCCTTGCTTTTATACATAAATCCAAGGATCCAATAAGCCTTCTAAACAACTGTTTTAACTTGCGTGGTCACCTTCAGAGAATCATGCACTTGAACCCGGAGGGTCCCACTGCTCCTATACTCCCCTGAAAATTGAACCATTGAACCTGTATCGTCTCTCCATATTTCTTCCACCAAAATGCATGACCTCACATTTCTCTGCTTTGGAGTTTATGTGCCAAGTGTCTGCTCATTTGGCCAACTTGGCAATGCCCCTCTGAAGTCCCTCAGTATCATCCTCACAATTTACTATTCTCCCTAGTTTATTATTATCTGGAAATACAAAGAGTTTGCCCTCAACACTCATCTCCAAATCATTTATAAAAATCAAAACAAGTAAGGGTTCAAACACCAATCCTTCAGGAAAACCACTTCCAACTTGTCTCCATTCGGAGAAATGCCCATCCATATCCACCATTTGTTTCCTATCTTTTAACCAACTTCTAATCCATGCTGTCAATGTATCAAATGCTTTCTGAAAGTCTGAATCTACAACATCCACAGCACTGCCCTCATCCACTGTCTGTGTCATCTGATCAAAGAATTCAATTAAATTTGTCAGGTATAACCTGCCTTGAACAAAGCCATGTTGACTCTCTAGTATGAACTTATTTTTTGCTAAGTATATGTTTATCTTATCCCGTATCATGGCCTCCCAGTTTCCCCACTATTGATGTTAAGCTGACAGGTCTGAAGTTTATTTGGTTATCCTCTGTGCTTTACCTAAACAATAGTGTAATATTTGCAATCCTCCAGTCCCCCAGAACTACTTGACTGCTCAGAGAGGCCTGGAAAATTTCTGTCAATAGTTCCACAGTTTGCTTTCTTACTTGTCAGCAATCTAGCATGCACCCAATCCAAGCCTGGTGACTTCTCTATCCAGAATGCTACCAGCCTTTTCAGAACCTCTTCCTTATCTACTACTGTATGATTCAATTGCTCAACACCCACATTTCAATGAGGCCATTGTCACCATCTTCTAAGTTTGTGAAGACAGAAGCAAAATATTAATTTAGTACTTCTGCCATAACCCTTGCATCACTGAAGCAAAACAAGCTGGAAGAACAGTATCTCAGTTTCCATTTGAGGTCCTTTAATATCTGAGCACCCTCTCCCAATTCCCTACCCCAACCCCCATATACCAAGTCTTGTCATCACATGGGCTAACACAACCAACCCAATATCAATTATTAATGGTCCCCATTAGCAGCTATTGATTCTCCCAGGCTGACCTTTACCCTTTCCATTGTTTGTCCCAACTGTTGTTCTCTGTCTGTGCTCCATCACCACCAAACCTCTACTCCTTCCCCCCACTCCATCATCATCATATACATCACCCTTTTCCTAGCTCGAATCAGTTCTGAAGAAGGGTCACTAGACCTGAAACATTAACTCTGCCTTCTCTCTCCACAGATGCTGAGTTTTTCCAGCAACTTCTGTTTTTGTTCTGACTTCCAGCCTCCACAGTTCTTTTGTTTTCTTTAAGCTTACCCTCATTATTCCTTACAGGCCTCAATTTGTCCTGCACTAATCTTTTAGTATTAATTGTTTTAGTGCAGCCTGCCATCCTGTTCTCACGCTTCCTCTTAGCCTTCCTTATTCCAGCCTTAGCCTCTCTCCTGCACTTGAGATACTCCTCTTGATTTCTATTGGCTATTATTATTTCTGTGTGCATCATATGCCTAATTTTTTTCCTTATTCTCTCATCAATATCCTTAGTTATCCAGGGTACTCTAGCTTTGGATACCATGTATTTATTTCTCATGGTTATGTAACTCGCTTGTACTCAATTCACTTCTCTCTTAAAATTCTCCCATTTTTCAGCCATTGTTTTATGCACCAAATGGGTATCCAATTATTGGAATCCAATTTCACTTTTAGTACCCTAAAATCTGCCCTTTTCCAGATGGAATCTTAATGACTGACTATTTTTCATCCTTTTCCAACTTAATATTAAAACTTACTTTGTTATGATCATTATTTTCCAAATGTTCACCCACTCTGACGCTCTCCACCTGACCTGCCTCATTTCCCAGGACTAGATCCAGCACAGCTCCTTCTCTGTTATGACTGGAACTGTACTGTAGCAGAAAGTTCTCATGCACACACTGCAGGAATTTCTCTCATCTGTGCCCCACACTCTATCCTCGGGTAATTGGAATCACCAAATATAACAACCCTACTTCTCCTGAAGATTTTCATATTCTGTCGACAAACGCCCTCTTCTACGTCCTCCCCACTATTTGCACTCATCAGGACAAATGTAAGAATGCCATAACAATTTATACTATAGGAAAAAAGGGTGCTGCTGATCATTAGCATGTCAACATTGATTGGTCGAGACAGTGCCTTGAAGAAAAGCAACTGGAAAAGATAACTTCATTTTTCTGAATACACCCACATTCCTTCATTTGCACAGAATGGTTCCTTGCGCTCTTATGTTGCTTCCAACAGGGATAAATGAATCGCATTATGAGCTTGAATGATTACCTTAAATTAATTGTTCGAGTAGCTGTCAGCATATAGAGTTGCTTGGAAGGTGCTGCCCAATCAGAGAATCATATTGATCAATAAACATTTTGTCTTGGGTTTTGCCAGTTTAGACTGTTTGAACATAGTCTGCATATAAAACTGAAAGCACAGGCTGCTGTATTTAAATTTGCCACCTGCGACCACATCAGCACAGAAACTCATTGTACAACTATCACTTCGCAATCTGAAAAGTGCTCATTGACTTCAAATTACTCTAGAAAGGAAAATTATCTCAAATATGTGAACATCAGGTTAAAAAAGCTGATTCACACTGCTGTTTTGTCATGTTGACACAAGTGGCATTTTCTACAAATAAGTCTAAAGGGATGTTCTGCCTATGACAGAACTGAGCAACATCATGAATGAACTTTAGTGCCAGTACGATACCAGATATCTAGGCCATATATCCCTACCTATAATCACAGCTGACTGTGTTGTCTTAATGAGTGGCAGGGCACTGTCATAAGCTTCTTTTGGAACAAAGACTGATCGGTCCTTGAGTTTGTTCTTCTTGAGGATCCGGTGCAGCTCGTTCAGCAGTCCCACCCATTTATTTTTCTCATTTTCACTGTCGGCCAGTATGAGGATTGAACACTTGTTATTGGATGTTGATAGTTGTGAGGCTGTAACCTGCAATAAATGAAGTGATGTTAAAGGGGGAACTAAGGCAGTTTGAATGCAGGAGTTAAACTGTCTACATGGTCTTGTCTTTCAAACTTTAACCACTCTATTAGATTATCTGAAAGTTCAGATGAAACTAGCTACCTGTAGACCGGCCACATTATGTAAAAATATAACTCTTCTTGTTCAACCTTTCTTTATTCCACTGCATGGCTGAATTGTGCTAATGCAGCTAAAGGTCAACCTTCTGCTTTGCAATCCCAGAGATTGCACCCATTTAGAAGAGAATTCTAGTCCTTATATTAGGGACAGGCAGTAAATACTGGCTTAGCCAGTGGCACCAACATTCCAAGGTCAACTTTTTAAAAAAACGCATGCACAATGCATAAAGTATTTAAGATAAAACTGACAAAATATAAATCTATTAATCTGTATAAACATGTTTACAATTTGACCGGTATCCCATACCACACAATACACACCACCCATGCATATCAAGTGCAGCCATCCATACTGGGTAAATATTGTCAAACATATGCAGTATCATCGGAGTTAATTACAATGGTGTTACATCTCAAACCTCTAGCTATTTGAGGCCTATTTGTTCATGAAAATCTTTTAACTGATTTCACAACTTGAATGGCACACAATTTCCTTCAGAGAGATTCCTACTTTAACATAAGTCTTTACTGCTGTTATTTTGATCCTCATTCTTTGGAGCATTTATACCTTTGTCAGTTCTGTTCAAGGAGGAAATCATGAAGGAAATTAAAAAAAATCTTCTAGGCTAGGAAATGCAATCTCATTTTGGGTAACTTCAAATAATGACGGTTAAAAAAAGACATTATATGTATACAGCACCCTTCATAAGTTTTTCCAAAATGTTTTACAATCAATTAAGTACTTTTTGAAACGGAGTTGTTATTGCAATGTAGGAACTACTCCAGCAAGTTTTGCATAGCAAGCACTGAGAGAGAGATAGAGAGACATAATGGCCAATCAATTTCATTGAATGAAACAGTAACAGCACAGATGTGATGGGCCAAAGGGCATTTTCTGTGCTGTTGACCTCCATGGAAACCATGTGGTCTATTGTATCCTGTGCCACAGTAAATTACCTCATGTCACCACCCCCACTTTTCCCTGTAATCCTGCAAGTCTTTGTCTTCTGAATGACCCAAATCAATTTGAATCTGTCAGTAGGACTTATTCCCATCACACTCCTCAGGTACTGAACCCCCAGGTCCTAAGTACTCGCTGCCTGGAAGAGCTTTTCTTCACATTGTTGTTGATTACTTAAATTTCTGCTTGCTGCTGCTTGATCCTTCTGTCAATGGGAAGTGCTTTCCAATCTACTCTGCCCAAGCCACTCACTACTCTGAATGCCTCACTGCAATCTCCTTTTAACCTAAACTTCTCCAAGAGCAAAGCCCAGTTTCTCCAATCTATCTATATAACTGAAGTCCTGGAGTCAGCTTTGTGAATCTTCCATCTGTACCCTCTTTAAGATCTTCACATCCTTCCCAAAGATGCCTCAAGAAACAGAACTGGGTGCAGGTGAAGTTGGAACAATGCTTTAGACAACATTAACAAATCTTGCTTTGGTACTCAACGTTCCTATCCGATAAAGCCAAGCATAATGTATGCTTCATTAACTGCTCTCTCAAATTGTCATGTATCTTCAATAATTTGTGCACACATGCACTCAGGTCTCTCTGTTCCTACATCCTCTTTATAATTTATTCAGTATTGTCTCACTACATTCTTCCTAGAAAAAATTACTTCACACTTCTCTTCATTAAATTGAATTTGATACTTGACCACCACTCCACCAACCTGAATAGGTCCTTCTGAAATTCAGTACTATTCTCCACATAGTTCACAATAGTTTCAAGTTTCATCTCATCTGCAAATTTTGCCAAGTCACATGTGTATCAGAAACAGCAGGGGACATAATGACCCTAGTGTTAGTTCAGGAATAAATATTGGCTCAGACATTGGAGAGCAAGCTTCTTTATGTCATGAAGTCTTTTACATCTGTCAGCTCTGACCTTTGAAAAAGTTCCACCACTTCAGTCATGGAAGAAAGCAACAAGCTAAACAGAAATCATTTTTACATATATACATACATTTGAACATATAGCTTTATATGAAACTTATTGATCGAGTGGATGCTTAAACCAGCTTTTTCCAGAGTATGGTTTTGAATTTGAATCAGTCCAGACATGAACTATAACCTGGTGACAAACAGGTGCAAGTAATCCTACAAGGTAGTTAACAATATCTCAAATGACAGTAAATATTGATAAATAGTTTAAATTTGGCATGCTTTTGCTGCTAATATTTATCTGCTTTTACAGCTGCAAAACTATCTGGGTGAACATTATATCAAAATACATGTAGCTATTTTAAAACTAATGTATTTTCATTCCAGGCTTGTTGAACAAAACAAAACTAATGTTTTCACATTGAGGATGCCACTGCTTCACAATGACATAATCACATGGTTTAACATTTACACTCTTTATTAGTACATGCAACATAAAACAGAAACATTGCACCTTATCTAGCACAGGTATGGTATGGCCCCCTTTTTGTTCTGTAAATGCTACCATACTAATATACTTCATGGAGGTTAGGGTTGCAAGAAAAAAATAATTCAAATAACCTAGCTGTTGTCCCAATATTTACACTATAAAGGAACCAAACATGTTTCCTCTGTTTCTCCTTCCCCTATTATGATGATGTGATTAAACCAGGTAATAGTTGAACTGAAGGCCAATAATCCCAAATTAAAACAAGTTTTATCGATGAACAGCTGAATCCACCATTCAGCATTATAACTGCAGTCCTGACAAAATCATGGGAACCTCTCCTCCAAAATATATCTTGGTAGGGCTTAGTATTACAGATCCAACACTGGACTGAAAAAACGTGAAGCTTTTTCATCATTACATCCAGGAGGTCAGGGAAAGGTTTTTTAAGTGGTGTTATTCACCTTCCACAGGAACGTAGGTTGAGGAAAATCTATGGACCTTGAAAAGTATACACGATTAATTTAAGGAGCAATTTCCTTCCTCAAATATGAAACTTTGTTTACCTGCTGCCTACATTCTCGATTAATTTTACAGACATTGGGATTGATAGGCTATCTGGAATTAGGGATCATAAGAATGCTTTACAAAACTGTTCCTGGGGTGTAGGCCTTGCTTGCAAGGCTGCACTTACTGCTCCATTTTTAGTTGTTTGATCAAGTGGTGATGAGCTACCGCCCTTTGTGGTGACGATGCTTTGCACATCTGTATATGGTAGGAAAATTCTTCTCACTGCCGTAGAACTGAACATTTGAGATGGATTACTTTAAACCAAGCACTGAAAGGGAACTTAGGATCTTTCACTATGTGGCAGTTTCTGGTATCTTTTATTTAAAGGGGTAATTGTAATCCGATTAGTGTTGTCAGCTGGCGAAAAGCTGGATTTTTATTCATGGTTAGACAAGATAACTGAAACATTTCTGCTAATCGGTTGTACGGTCACACTGCACTTGTAAAGAGTCCCAAATAAAAATAAGGAAGCAAAAAGACGTCCATGAAGTATTTTAAGAGGTACTTGTTCATTTTTAGTTCTGGAGAAAAGCAAGAGAAGCACTGTATTCAGGTGTGCAGTAGGTAAGTAGTCCTTGGAGGGTGTACACCACCAAGGAGTACGTACCAGGGGATGCAAGGATATGGAAATGTCATCTCCATGAGGAAGGAGCAGCATTAATTGTACAGAGTAAAAATACCTTAATATGTGTTGCAGTTTTACGTTCACGTGCGGAATGGAGTTTCGGGGTCTGTTTAATGGGCCCAACCCACCTACCAGGTTCTGCTGTAAGCGGAACCTAAGGCAGAGAAGAGAACAGCTACATCAGAGGACTACCTGTAAGGAGGGGGTTGAACTACACAGTCCTTTTGTCAAAGGTGGGGATGAAAAACAGAAGAGGGATGGACTCAGAAAGGGTTCCGAAAAAGACCACCAACTTTTACAGAAGTTTGCTAATTTCACAGCCAGTGTCGCTCGGTGATGGGCAACACAGTTCTCAGGCAATAATGAGAATACCCTCAAACTAACACCTGATTTTTTTTTGCTTGACAATCATGTCCGAACAAAACCAAGCAAACCATAAGGTGGATCAGGCAGCAAGCTACAACCTATGATGATGGCAGCAGGCAAAAATAATTCAGAGGCAATAATATTTTACCTGAGGACAGAACCAAAATCTATCCTTGTTCAGGTCTGTTCAAGAAATTTAGAGAGGTGATATTCATGCACCATCATCAGCAAGGTTTGTGGCTCAGTATCAAATAGTGGCAGTGTGCATCATGCTTCTATCCTCTTGCCTCAGCTCATCAATAATACACTTGGATTGGAATCACTAGCTTCACCTTTTGAGAATTGTTCCAAATTGACACATCAAAGTATTATTATTTTCCCAGGTCAGTTATGTTAAAAAGCTATTCCTAATAACAAAATACCAAGAAAGTAGGTATTATAAAAAGGTCTGACTAAATGGGACAATATAACAAGCGATTGAGTACTGGTGTGAGCTAGTCCCCATACAGCTGATTCTCAAGCTCTGAGAATGGGTGAGGTTTTGGTCATCTGGTTTGCCTTCTGTCCCTGACATCCTGACTGAGGATCATCTCTGGTAGGAACTTTGAAGCATGATTAGGAACATAAAGGGAGATTAGTAAAGTGTTTTGTAAAGAAGTACACAAAAGGTAAAGGATGTAAGGAAAGTTAGGGCAAATTGGAGATGAAAAAGGAAACTTCTTTCATGGAGATGGGAGGATCAGAGGAGATGCCATTGATTTTCACTGAAATGTGAGATGCTGAGAATGAAAGAGTGGTTCCGGAGCAATTATATCGGATCATTCACAAAGAACAGCATAATACTGAAACATTACTGAACTCATAATGGAGGAGACAGTGGGACTCCAACAGCATTTCAGCATTCTGGGTAAGTCAGAACAGAACTGACAGCTTTCACCACAGTCTCTCAAAACATTGGTTCTGGAAAGATTGCCCAACACTCTGGTCCACACAGGGATAAAGTAGGGAATAAAATTATACCCAATCTAACAAGTGGGTAAGTCTTAGAGGCAATAATATAACACATAATAGGAATTCAGAAATAGAAATAGTTAAAGGTGTTAGGCGAAGTTGACTAAAAAGTGCACATAGGACTCTTGATTTTATTGTTTGGTGTTTAGAGTATGATAGAAAGAAATCTGATGGGAGACTTCTATAAATCAATGGTTAAGCTGCAGACAGTTCACTCTATTCAGCTTTCAGTATTTGCTTCAGTGCGTTACGAAGAGGTTGCAGAAGAGTTTCAGAATGTTTACCAGGGCTTAGAAGGTTAAATTATGTGGTTTACTAACTTGACTTGCATTTCTTGAGTGTGAAAGATTAAGGGATGATCTAATTGAAATATTTAAAATAATTCAAAACAGTAAATACATAGAAGCCTTATGACTGGGGAATTAAAAAGAAGGAAAATACAGATCAGTCATGATCTAACTGAATGATGGAGTAGTCTTAAGGAGCAAGTCTTTATCTTAATGTTCAATTAACAATATACAATTATGAGAAGTGAGAGAAACTGGGACACTTTTATTAGAATAAAGCAAGTTCCAGGGTGGATTCCAGTGGTTCTTGCTGAGATTCACTGGCTGACATTGCAGTTATCTACCTACTAATGAGTAAATGGCTCTTTTTGATCACATTTACTGAAGGCACCACCTGATACGGTGTTTAGAATCAAGGTAATCCATAACATAAGGCACACTAAAAGTTGCCACTGATAGGACAATTGGTCTTCAGGCATGCATGGAGCAGGCAATGACTTAAACTAGGAAGGAGGAAGTATGAACCATGGGGCAAATAATTGTTTTTAGCAGCACTGACATGAGTCTGGGAAGAACTCATCTTCCTTTTCCCCGTGGCATATGACATGAAGGAATCCAAAAGGTTACAGTAAATAAACCTGATATCATTTCAGAGGCCTTGCCATGCAGAGATATTAAATATTGGGTTAACTGTCATGCAGACGAAACAAGGAATTTACAATTAAGATGGCTCATTTAACAGGTACTTGAGCAACAGCTGTGGACAGAGAATGCTTTGAAGAACAATGCCTTACATTATGCCACAAAATAGGAAAATGTTGGTATATGTCACACAAACAAAGGAAGAAAAATGTATAATCATATAGGACTCTACCAACTCTAACATA
Source organism: Chiloscyllium punctatum (assembly GCF_047496795.1). Classification (NCBI taxonomy): domain Eukaryota; kingdom Metazoa; phylum Chordata; class Chondrichthyes; order Orectolobiformes; family Hemiscylliidae; genus Chiloscyllium; species Chiloscyllium punctatum. Next base: position 19,886,882 of record NC_092741.1, on the reverse strand, counting down.
TAAATACAAACACTAATGGAGCAGGCTCCCATTTCCTCAAGTAGGGCTTTCCCACCTTGTTTTATTAAAGCAATATTATTCACTGTTATCCAACATTATCAAAATGGTACATGTGCTCAAGAAATTCAGTGGCAGACCGGACTAATGCAATCTGGGCTGAATCTGTCCCTGCCCTTCACAAAGGTCAGGCAGGGTATAAACCAGAACTCCAGCTAGCACTTCATAACAAGACCAGGAAGTAAATGTATATGATTGTGGCCATGAATCCAGGTCACAGAGCTTTGAGGTACAAAATCATTTGACTTTAAGCTCCAGCTTCAAACTAAATTAAGAATGAATCCAGCATTTATGAGAACATTTTACTTACTGGTTTTGAATGAATGAATCAGCCAGGTTCATTTATGTCCTCTTAGGCAATTTAACAACCGAAATACCTTGACACTGAATGATAGCAATGCTGCAATGTACAGAACACAAATTTTGTTTCACATACTGAGAGGAATTCCTGAGGTATTCAAAAAGATAGATTGCATTTGCCTAAATAATAACTCCACTTTATTGGATTTTGTACCAATATACTTTAATATCATATGCTACTGATTCATTAATTACTGCCACTCCAAGATGTACCACTATAGCTACTTACTCCAAAGAGGAAGAAGCAATATAATCAGGAATGTGACTGCTATGGAGTGCAGAGAGTGAGGAGGACAAGAAAAAACAAAAGGGACCAATTGTGAAACACTGAAAGGAGAAGAGACAGTAAGAAGAGCAAGAAGCAGAGATTGAGAGAAGGGAAAGATAAATACAAAAGGTGGGGAGGAAAGGCAGAACACATGCTTGAGAAAGGGTGAGAAGAGGATAAAGAATTAGAGATGGGCAACTATAACAGTGAAGAGATCATGCAGGGATATCAATGATGGGAGACAACAGGGCAAATTATCCAAGGGAAAAAGAATGAGGCAAGGGAGACAGAACCAAGAGACAAAAATGCAAGAGGGAGCAACATTGGGAACTGAGTGAAAGGGAATACAGAAATCTGATGAGAGAAAAGTAGATAGTGAAACTAAGAAAGAAGAACTAGAGGGGCAGAGATTAGATAGCTATTGCATGAAATAATAAAGAAAATGACGGAAGTTGACCCAGAACATCCTATTTCCTAAATGAAGCCCAGCACCTGGACCAGGGCACTTTGAAAAACCAATAAATTATGCCAATCAAAATTTAGTGTCAATTTAGGATCGTTCTGCACTTTTGTATTTCTTTCTTAATATGTTCATATTTCCAGTGGGAAAAGCAGAGTTGGAAAGTATTCATTAAAAAAAAGAGGAAAAGTAAGCCATTGTAACTGCAACACACAGAAATAATTTGATGACAGTGTAGGCAAGTGTAAGTATTATCAGTATAGAATTAATAAATGCAACTTAATGAAAGTTGTTACAGATTATTTTCAAAATACACCCTCAAATTTGGGAAACCCCAAAGTAACAAGACATTCTAATGACAGGGTTTCACTGTAATCCCTCTGCCATTTGTCTCTTGCCATTGTTAAAAAGCTTCCCTCCCACCTCAGGATATAGCGACACTACCACTTACCCTGAAGATACAGGGGACATCCTTCCTATTGGCGTGGATAACATCAGAAGCTAATACAGAGCTAACTGAAAACTCTTCATCCCTGGGAGGAAATTAAAAAAAGAAAATACTTTTTTTTTAAAGAAAACAAAACAACAATATTCTGCCCTTAATGATATCTCATCGATGTGCTGACAGCTTCAGAGGGCAAAGAAGGATTCATTCCTGACTGACTTCAAGGGTCAACAATATTCAAAAGGCAAAGTAATGAACTGTGCTTGTGCTCTTATAATGTACAAAGCTCTGCATGTTTAATTTAACCATTTGAAAAGACTGAATGTTCATGAAAATATACTTAACATAAATGTTCATATTACCTCAGGGATTCCTAAGGTTTTTCCCACTGGGACCCCATTTCAAGGCTGGAAATTGCTCTGACCCTTCAATGAGAACTGTCAGAGAAAGTTAGGGTTGAGTAAGAGGAAAGATCTGGAACAGTAGGGCAAGGGGCATGGAAAAATCTGCCCTTTTTTTACTTCTGCAGGGACCAGGTCTCAAAGTGGAGTCATTTGTGTAAACAACTGAAAGCAACAAAAGATTGAATCTGTGGAACTCATTGGGCTGTGGAGGCCAAGTCACTGAGTGTATTTAAGACAGAGATAGATAGGTTTTTTGATTAGTAAGGGGGATCAAAATTCACTGGGGAATGTTGGGGAATTGGGCTGAGAAACATATCAGTCGTGATTGAATGCCAGAGCAGACTCGATGGGCCGAATGGCATAATTCTGCTCCTATCTCTTATGGTCTTATTCAGACCACGCACACTGTTTGACAGAATTGGGAGAAGTTAAAGCTGCCTCCCGGCTGTTCACTCAGTCGGAGCTTCACGGCAGCTATCACTGCATTGCACTCAAATCTTCAGCTTACAACCTCAAAATACTTTAGGAAGCCCTGTACCACTTTAAAAAAAATCTATATAACACAGTTAACAACTTCAGGATACCCCAACACACTTTACATCCAATAAAACACATTTTGAAGTTTCGTCATTGTTGTAAATTAAGAACCATGGCAGCCAACTTGTGCGTGGCAACTCCCACCAACAGCAATGTGATAATGACTGATTAATTTGATTGAGAAATGCTGGTTGAGGGGTGTATATTAGTCAGCACACAAGGGAGAAATTCCTAGCCCTTCTTCAAAATAGCACCATTGAATCTTTTAAACCCCTTAGCTTAATGTCTTATTCGAATTACTGCACCTTCAACAGCGCACATGCCCTCAGTACTGCCCTGAACGTCAGCCTATGTTTTGTGTTCATGTCTCTGGAGTGAGACTCGAACACATAATGTTCGGACTGAGAGGTGGGAATTCTGATACTGGTCAATAGCTGGCAATAAAAATGGAGAGACTATCAGTGCAGCATCCCTGTTCGGGAAGCATTTTAGCTACACAGAGGCTGCCTCAGATCCCTGTGAACAATGGGATAAAGCAGCAGGTGACCACACAGAACAGGAAGAGTTCCATACACATACCTCATGTCAATAACTTGGCTAACCACCACACTTGGCTGGGAAGCTTTTCCTTCTGCAATTTCATACAAAAACAGTTTGAAATCACAAACTACTGCTAGTGCCCTCTGCCACCCTTTCTTCACTCCAGCTGGTTTAGGTACCTAAGGAAGGAAAAATTCAGAAATTTGAGTGATGGAAGTAAGGACACATGATATTCGAAGCATTTGTATGATGGCGTGAGAGAATGGCTTTTGATCACACTAATGATCATATAACATTGAAAGATATAGAGAGACAAAGTGCTGCAACAAACCTTCACCACATCCTGACACCCGCAGCATCTTGCCTGAACATTTTCTTCCTAACCCAATCCCTGCTGACCCTGCAAATCTCCACCTCTCAAAGAAACAAATAACCACAGATGGAAAACTGTCAACCAAATGTTTTGCTACTGAAGGCTGACCCATTTTTGTGAACTACTGAACAACTTAAACACTCTGCGCTATATGACTATAAGTGGATTCTCACAAGCTGTTCACTCAGTTGGAGCTTCATGGCAGCTGTCAGTGTACCACACCTCAAAACTTCAGCTCACCACCTCTTGGCAAGCCCAAATCCTGTGATACTGGGTTGGAGCTGTGCAGTAAACTGGCCAAAGGTTCCTGAGAACTGTTGATGGAGATATTAATGAAAATGATTCTAGCAGCTGGAATTTCAGCTGGGAAGAGCAGAAAGTTAATGTCTAACCCTCAAGAGTCTCAGAAGATAAATTTATTTTCCATTACTTCAAATTGTTTCTGAAGTTGTAAACAATTTTGTTGTGCTTCAGTACTGGCTTCACTTCACTTTGATTGGATATGGGCTTCTTTCTTGAAATCTCAATACTTGGCTAGAAGGCACTATCTAATTAGACTGTGTAAAGAAGACAAAGTGGATGAGAAATTCTACCTTTTCAGTGAGATAGTGAAATATAAAAGGCCTTCCATACTTGTAATATACTGACAAATTATACTATAGGACCTTCAATGTTCATATCCATAACCACAAAGGTCCTTGATCATCCATTGCCTCTGAATGATGGAACTCAAACAATGCAACACTTTTGACTGGGACTTGACAAATGTCACCATTAGGGCTAATACAGTAAATAAACCGAAAGCAACAGAACAGTGAAGCACATACCTCTGTAAATTGTAGAGATCTTTTAATGAAACGTGCATAAGGTTTTTGTGAATCTTTAAACCATTTAAAATATCAAGGTTTATAAGGAACAGAGCTTGGCTGTGAGAAATGACGTCCTATGAATATGTTTCCATAAATGTGACTTCCTTTGGTGATGGCACAAGAATGACTGCCAGTTCAAATGATCATACGTTCCCCCACTTACAGCCAGGTCTGTGAACCCATAGCTTTGTACTGTTTCTCGCTTACCCGAACATGACCCTCATATGCTGTTCCGATGCCTCTCTGCGGGTCGATCCCCAGTGGTCCCTTTGTTTGGTCAGGTGGGATGGGGCACACAGCCGGTGCTTTGTCTGCACAAGTCACGTGGCACGAGAACCCGCATACTAAAAATGAAACAACACCTTAATTGATCAAGTAACCGTGTGACCAACGATCATTATTTAATTTTCTACAGCATGCATCCCAATTTCAGAGGAGCCATTATCAAACAAAATTGGATGCTCCCGCACTTAAGGAGTATTAGGTTCTATCACGAAGAAAGTTGGTCAAGGGTGTAAATCTTAGCATGTTCTAATCAAAAAAGAGAGATACAGAGCATTAGGGAGGCAATTAGGGCTAAAGTCACTGAAGACAGGGTACCCTTGTGTATGAATCACAGAAGGTTGGTCTGCAGGTGCAACAGGCAGTTAAGAAGGCAAATGGAACTCTGTCCTTCATTGTTAAAGGGACTGAGTTTAAAAGCAGGGAGATTATGTTGCAGCTGTATAGGGTGCTGGTGAGGCCACACCTGGATTACTGTGTGCAGTTTTGGTCTCCTTACTTGGGAAAGGATGTACTGGCACGAGAAGGGGTGCAGAGGAGGTTCACTAGGATGATTCCAGAGTTGAGGGGGTAGGCTTAAGAGGAGAGACTGAGTAGACTATATTCATTGGAATTTAATAAATAAAATGAGGGGGGATCTTATCGAAACACATAAATAGAACGGAAGTAGAGATGACGTTTCCTAAATAGGATAGAAGTAGAGAGGAGAAGAGGGTGTAGCCTCAAGATTAGAGGGAGCAGATTTAGGACTGAATTGAGAAGGAGCATCTTCACCCAGAGGGTCGTGAATCTATGGAATTCCCTGCCCAGGGAAGTAGTTGAGGCTTCTTCAGCAAATGTTTTTAAAGCTAAGATAGATAATCTTTTGAACAGTAAAGGAATTAAGGGTTATGGCGAAAGGGCTGGCAGGTGGAGCTGAGGCCATGAAGAGACCAGCCATGATCTTATTGAGTGGTGGAGCTGGCCCAAAGGGCCAGATGACCTACTCCTGCACCTCGTTCTTATTTTCTCACAGTAGAGTGACAAAAATTAATGATGCTCAAGAATCCAGAATACGAGAAGTGCAGCTAACTTGTACACAGGGGAATCAAAAGTCATTGGGAGTAAATGAGAATGTGGAAGTCAAAACACAAATAGATTGGTGACAGTCTTATTGAATGACAGAGCAGGCTTGAAGCTGAATGGCCTATTTCGGTGGTACAGTGGTTAGCACTGCTGCCTCACAGCACCAGAGACCGGGTTCAATTCCCGCCTCAGGCGACTGACTGTGGAGTTTGCACATTCTCCCCGTGTCTGCGTGGGTTTCCTCCGGGTGCTCCGGTTTCCTCCCACAGTCCAAAGATGTGCAGGTCAGGTGAATTGGCCATACTAAATTGCCTGTGTAGTGTTAGGTAAGGGGTAAATGTAGGGGTATGGGAGGGTTGCGCTTCGGTGGGTCAGTGTGGACTTGTTGGCCCAAAGGGCCTGTTTCCACACTGTAAGTAATCTAATCTAATCTAATCTAATTTTATGTTATGGACGTGAGGTAGGATGCAGAAACATGGTGGTACACAGGGGTTTTGAAAACAAGAATAAGAATTTTAAAATTGACACATTGCTTAAATGGTAGCCATTTAGGTCAGGGGTGATGGGTGGACTGGACCTGGTGAGAGTTATGAAGTGGACAGCAGAGTTTTAGTCAAATTTATATCAGGGGTACAAGGAGGAAGACCAACATGAGCTGTATCCTTTCCTGAAATCTGGCTGCAACATCCTGACTATATTATTATTTATCAATGAGCACCCTGGGGAAATGACAGTATTTGGAAAGGATTATTAATACAAGGAACAGAAAGGTAAATCAGACAAATAAAACACACAAATCTCTAGCAAATTATCACATTTTTCAAAACATGTCAGAGCCCTTATATAAATTAAGATACAGTGACTTCTAGCATGAAAACTAAATTATTTATGCAAGTTTTTAAAAAATTCATTCAGGGTGTGAAGACTAAGCTAGAATTTATTCCCAGAGGGCAGTTACAAGTCAAGCACATTGCTACAGGTCTGGAGTCACATATAAGCCAGGCCAGGTAAGGATGGCAGTTTCCTTCTTAGGTGAACCAGATGGGGTTTTCTGACAATCAACAATCACTTTTAGATTCTTAATTCCAGATTTTTATTGAATTCAAAATCCATTAACTGCTATGGCGCGATTTGGGCTTGGTTCCCAGAACATTACTTGGGTCTCTGGATTAACAGTCCAGCAATAATACTACAAAGTCATCACCTCCCAACTCCTCTGCTGTTTCCTGAGTCTCCATTATTACTTCCACAGCCTTCTCCTTGAAACAACACTTATTCACTTATTCATTCTCTTCCTTTTCATATGGTTAAAGAAGCTCTTACTGTTCATTTTACATTGCTTGCTAATTTATCTTCACGGCAGATGAACAAATCCCACAAACAGCAATATAAACTTAAACCAGTTAATTGATTTAGAAGTTGCTGACTAACAACACAAAAACTAGAAGTAGGAATAGGCAATTCAGTCCCATTAGCCTGCTCCACTGTTCAATACAATCTTGGCTAATCAAATCTTAGACTCAATTCCATTTTCCTTCCTGCTTCCCATAACTCTTCAATGCATTACTAATTAAGGAATGTCCATCTCCTTCATAAAGTTACTCAGTTTTTCAGCATCAGGCATACTCTGGGGTAGTGAATTCCACAGATTCCCCACCCTTTGAAAGAATTAATTTCTCCTTATTTCTGTTTTAAATCAGTGAGCTGTATCCTAAAATTATGAGCTCTCATTCTAGATTTCCCCATGAGGAAACATTCGCTCTATGTCTACTCTGTCAATCCCCTTTAGTATCTTATATACTCTCAATCAGATCTTCTCTCATTCTTCTCAACTCTAGACAGTATAGGCCTAAACTGCTCAATCTCTTTTCGTAAGACAAACCCCCTCAACCCTGGAATCAATATAGCAAATGTCCTCTGAACTGCCTCCAATGCAACTACATCCAAAGAACAAGAACAAAGAACAATACAGCCCTTTGGCCCTCCAAGCCTGCGCTGACACAGTTTCCCTTCCATAATAAAACTGTCTTCACTTACAGAACCTATATCCACCTATTCCCTTCCGATTCATGTATTCATCCAGGTGTTTTTTGAATGTTGCTATTGTGTCTGCTTCCACCACCTCTTCAGGCAGTCCATTCCAGGCACTCACCACACTTTGTGTGAAAAAGCTGCCTCTCACATCTCCTTTAAATTCCACCCTTTTTCCCCCAACACCTTGAACCTGTGTCCCCTAGTAACTGATCCTGGTAAAAAGCCTCCTACTTTCCACTCTATCCATGCCGTTCACAATCTTATAAATTTCTATCAGGGTGCCCCACAATCTCAGTGAAAACAAACCCAGTCTAACCAACCTTCCTTCATAGCTAAAATCCCCCATATTAGACAATATCCTGGTAAACTTCGTCTGTACCCTCTCTTAAGCATCCACATCTTTCTGATAGTGTGGTGACCTTACGTAAAGGGACCAAAATTATATGCAACATTCCAGGTGCGGTCTCACTCATGTCTTGTACAGTTACAGCAATATTTCCCTACTTTGAAGCCCTTTAGCAATAAATGCCGAAATTCTATTTGCCTTCCTTATTGCCTGTCATCCCTGCCATCATTCAACCAGTTTTCTGTGATTCACATGAAGATATCTCTGCATCGAAGCACTCTGAAGTTTCTCTCCATTTAGACAAGTTGCCTTTCTAATCTTCTGAATAAAATGGATAATCTCACACTAATCCATGTTATTCCACTTGCCACATTTTGGCCCTCATGAATATTAGTTTTTTTGCTCCAAGTTTGCTTTGTCATCATTGTCAACGTTGCCCCAAAGCAGCAATGCAACAGAAACAGTGCCTCAGGAAAATCCATACTGAGATACTGAGGCCACGTTCAGCCAGCGCCTCAGTACCAACTTGTCAATTCCTGGTGACCCAGGGTGCCCATAGAATTTGGTCTTCTCTCAAGGTATCCATGACCAACATGTCAGAACAGACTCATGGTGACTCAACCAGGAAACACCAAAGGCTTTATCAATGAGAACAACCAGGAGATCTTGGTCAAAATCCAGCATGAGGAAACGTACCTTTACGTGGTATTTGTTCTGCCCCGTTTCTCTTGAGGGGAGGTATTGTAAATCTGGTGCAGAGATGTCTGCTCCATGGAAAGCAGACTTATCAGATTTGGGTTTTAAAAAAAAATTAGACAAACAAAGCAGGAGTGGGCTGAGTCAGTATACAGACCCAGGGTTCTAATTTTGCTTTCAGTTGTTGGATTTTTGAGTTTTGGAATTGTGGCTGCTAAATACAGCTCTCTCTGCTGCTAGATTCCTTCTGTCAGTGTTCTTTCTGCTGGACTGAAGGCTGTAGGTTAGATTAGATTAGATTCCCTACAGTGTGGAAACAGGCCCTTCAGCCCAACAAGTCCATACCGACCCTCCGAAGAGTAACCCACCCAGACCCATTTCCCTCTGATTAATGCACCTAACACTATGGGCAATTTAGCATGGCCAATTCACCTGACCTGCACATCTTTCTGTGATTGTGAGAGGAAAATAGAGCACCGGGAGGAAACCCACACTGACACGGGGAGAACAAGGCTGGAATTGAACCTGGGTAACTGGCGCTGTGAGGCAACAGTGCTAACCACTGAGCCGCCCCATACCCAGTGAGGGAAATCGGTTTTGTTGGATTTACCTTTGCCAAGGGTCATAAAGTCATAGAGATGTACAGCACAGAAGCAGACCCTTCGGTCCAACTTGTTCACACTGACCAGACACCCCATTTGTGTCTGGTCCCTTTTTCCAGCACCCGGCCCATATCCCTCCAAACCCTTCCTATTCATATACCCATCCACATGCCTTTTAAATGTTGCAATTGTACCAGTCTCCACCACTTCCTCTGGCAGCTCATTCCATACATGTGCCACCCTCTGGTCCCTTTTATATCTTTCCCCTCCCACCCTAAAGCTTTGCCCTCTAGTTCTGGACTCCCCGACCCCAGGGAAAAAAACTTTGTCTACTTACCCTATCCATGCCCCTCATGATTATGGATGCTGCTATATTGGAAAAATTGATGAGTACTAGTTAAAATATAAACTATTTTGCAAAGTATTTTGATAGAGTTAAAGTTATGCAAATTTTTTTTGTAATTTGCATTTTAACTGTGGTGTAAGAATAAGAAAGTTTTGCTTAAAGCCAGTAGTTTGTCCAATTGAATCACATCTTGAAAGCAGTGCCTTACACTTGCCTTTAAATAAGATAAAAGTTAGTATCTAGGCTATCTCCTTAATGTGTTTTGGGGGGGTTTGACCTGGAGCTCCCTCTTGGATGACAATGTAGGTGTGCAGTGGTTCAAGGAGACAGACCACTATGTTCTCTGCAAGGACAATTAAGGATGAGCAATAAAAGCTAGCCGAACCAGTGATTTGTACACCCTCTAATGGAATTTAATAAAATCTAGCAACTGATAAGCTAAAATTGCAAGGTATTTCTGAACCTGAAAAAGCAACTCAACTTGAGAGCTAAGAAATAGCTCTACAGATGATTGAAGGCTGAGGCCCAGCAGAAAAGTCATACACCAAAGAGCAGATGGTGGATGGAGAAAGTGCAGGTGATCCAACAGTTAGCCGAGAACGACGATGTGCACAGTTTCTTCAGAGCAATCAAGACTACCCTACTGTCCCTGCACCCAGGCACCATTCCACAGCTGACCAAAAATGGAAAGTTCTCATCAAGCACAGAGGAGCACTCAGGAAGGAGCACTTCACAGGTCTCCTTAACAGAGACTCCATTTTCAACATGTGTCAATGACTCCATTCTGTAGCATGTGATACGCTTCTATATCAGCATAACAACAAATCGGTATGAAGCAGAAAAGATAATTCAACAATCAGAGAACACAAGGCATCAAGTGCAGATAGCCTTTTTTAGTAGGGACGTAGCAAAAATGGGAGCAGGAATAGGATATTCAGCCCCTTAAGCTGGCTCCATCATTCAATTAGATACAAAAAGAAACAAGTGTGATGCAGGAAGAGGAGGGCAGAGAGGCAGGAGGGGAGGAATAAAGACACAAGAGTTGTACAGACCTGTTGCAGCCAAGATGGGCCAAATTACCTCTTTCTGCCCCATAAGATGTCTTTAACTCTGTGACTGCCATAGAGTTAAGGGTTTAGATGGAGAGGAATTTGTTAAGTGTGTACAAGAAAATTTTCTTATTCAGTATATGGATGTACCTACTAGAGAAGGTGCAAAACATGGCCTGCTCTTGGGAAATAAGGCAGGGCAGGTGACTGAGCTGTCAGTGGGGGAGCACTTCGGGGCCAGCGACTATAATTCTATTAGTTTTAAAACAGTTATGGAAAAGGATAGATCAGATCTAAAAGCTGAAGTTCTAAGTTGGAGGAAGGCTAATTTTGACGGTATTAGGCAAGAACTTCCAAAAGCTGATTGGAGGCAGATGTTCGCAGGGAAGGGACGGCTCGAAAATGGGATGCCTTCAGAGATGAGATAACAAGAATCCAGAGACAGTATATTCTTGTCAGGGTGAAAGGTAGGTGTAGGGAATGCTGGATGACTAGACAAATTGAGGGTCTCATTAAGAAAAAGGTATAAGCAGGATAGATCGAGTGAATCCTTAGAGTATAAAGGCAGTAGGAGTATACTTAAGAGTGAAATCAGGAAGGCAAAAAGGGGACATGGGATAGCTTTGGCAAATAGAATTAAGGAGAATCCAATGGGTTTTTACAAATACATTAAGGACAAAAGGGTAACTAGGGAGAGAATAGGGGCCCTCAAAAATCAGCAAGGCAACCTTTGTGTGGAGCCGCAGGAGATACTAACAGAGTATTTTGCATCTCTGTTTACTGTGGAGAAGGACCTGGAAGATATAGAATGTAGGGAAATAGAAGGTGATATCTTGAAAAATGTCCATATTACAGAGGAGGAAGTGCTGGATGTCTTGAAAGGCATAAAGGTGGATAAATCCCCAGGACCTGATCAGATGTACGCTAGAACTCTGTGGGAACTAGGGAAGTGATTGCTGGGCCCCTTGCTGAGATATTTGTATCATCGATAGTCACAGGTGATGATCCGGAAGACTGGAGGTTGGCTAACGTGGTACCACTATTTAAGAAGGGTGGTAAGGACAAAAATGGGGAACTATAGACCAGTGAGCTTGATGTCGGCGGTGGGCAAGTTGTTGAAGGGAATCCAGAGGGACAGGATTTAAACATATTTGGAAAGGCAAGGACTAATTAGGGATAGTCAACATGGCTTGGTGTGTGGGAAATCACATCTCATGAACTTGATTGATTTTTTGAAGACATAACCAGGAAAATCAAGAGGGCAGAGCAGTGGATGTGATTTTTATGGACTTCAGTCAGGCGTTCGACAAGGTTCCCCATGGGAGACTGGTTAGCAAGGTTAGATCTCATGAAATACAGGGAGAAATAGCTATTTGGATACAGAACTGGCTCAAAGGTAGAAGATAGAGAGTGGTGGTGGAGAGTCATTTTTCAGACTGGAGGCCTATGACCAGTGGAGTGCCACAAGGATTGGTGTTGGGTCCACTTTTCGTCATTTATATAAATAATTTGGATGTGGACATAGAAGGTATAGTTAGTAAGTTTGCAGATGACACCAAAATTGGAGGTGTAGTGAACAGTGAAGACGGTTACCTGAGACTACAGTGGGATCTTGATCAGATGGGCCAGTGGGCTAAGGAGTGGCAGATGGAGTTTAATTTAGATAAATGTAAATTTAGATATAAAAGGGACCTTTTAACGTAGAGGGTGGAATGAGATGCCAGAGGATGTGGCGGAGGCTGGTACAATTGCAACATTTAAAAGGCACCTGGATGGGAATATGAATAGTAAGGGTTTAGAGGGATATGGGCTGGGTGCTGGCAGGTGGGATTAGATTATGTTGGGATACCTGGTTCGGCATTGACGAGTTGGACCGAAGGGTTTGTTTCTGTGCTGTACATCTTTATGACTCTAAATCTGTGAAGATCAAGGTGATCTACATTCAGCCTCAAGTTCTCTTTCGTACTAGCTCTTCATATCACTCAACTCCTTGATATTTCAAGAATCTATAAATGGCCTCTTTAAATATTTTCAGGTGATTCAACCACCATAATTCTCTGAGGTAGAAAATTCCAGACATATAAATGGCCTCTTTAAATATTTTCAGGTGATTCAACCACCATAATTCTCTGAGGTAGAAAATTCCAGACATATGCTACTCTCTGATAGAAGAAATTCCTTCAAATTCACTTGAGTGGAAGTTCCCTCATTTAGTAACTATGTTTTCTTGTTTGAGATTTCTCTACTAGTGAAAACATCTTCAACATTTACCCTGTCAAGCCCCCTCAGTTCTGAAGAGGAGTCATATGAGATTTGAAGATTAATTCTTTCTCTCCCCACAAATGGTGCCAGCTTTGCTGAGTTTCTCCAGCATTCTTTGTGTTGTTCCCTTCAGAATCTTGCATGTTTCAACAGGATCACACCTCAATCTTCTAAACTCTAATGAATTAAGGCCTAACCTGATTAGTCATCAGCTCCTTCATCCCAAGAATCAGCTGAGTGAATATCTTTCGAACTAGCTCCAATGTCAATACATCTTTTTTCAAATACGGGAACCAAATTTTGATTAATCAAAATTAATCAATTATGGCCTCACCAACAGTTGTAACAAAACATTCCTATTTTTAAACTCTAACTGCCTCGCAATAAAGGGCAAAATTCCATTTGCTTTCTTAATCACTTGCTGCATCCACAAGCTAACCTTTTGTGTTTCATGCAGAGGAACACCCAGAACCCTTTGTGCTGCACATCTTTTGGAAGTTTGCTCCATTTAAATAACAGTCTTTTGACTGCTTCGACCAAGGTCAATGAGCACACACATTCCTAGATTAAACTCCATCTATCACATTTCGGCTTAGTATATCTCCTTAAATATTCCTCATGTCCTCATCACCCCAACATGCTCTCTCTCTCTCTCTTATTTTTGCATCATCAGTAAATTTAGGTACATTAAATTCTGCCCTTCTTCCAAGCCATCAATATAGACAGTAAATAATTGAGGCCTGAAGTGAAATCCTGGTGGTACTCTGCTACTTACTCCTTTCCAACCTGAAAAATACCCAAGCATTAACACAGAAACGTTGAAAATAGGAGTAGGAGGAATTCATTTGGCCCTTCCACCATCCATTATGATCATGGCCGATCACCCTACATCATACCACTTTTTCTCCATGTCCCTTGGTCCCTTTTGCCCCAGGTGCTTGTCAAACTCCTTTTTGAAATCATACAATATCTTGCCCTTGACTACTTTCTGTAGTATTGAATTCCACAGGCTCACCTCTCACTGGGTAAGGAAATTCTCCTAATTTCAGTCTTAAATGGTTTACTCATATCCTTAGACTGTGACCCCTGGTTCTAGACTCCCTGTTAGAGGAGACATCCTTCTTGCTTCTATCCTGTCTAGTCCTGTTAGAATGTTATAGATTACTGGAAGATATACCCCTCAGTCTGAACTCCAGTGAACATAATCCTAATCGATTCAACCTCTTCTCATAGGTCAATCCTGCTAACTGGTAGACCTTTGCTGCACTCCCTCTATATCACAAACATCCTTCGTCAGATAATGAGACCAAAACCGCACACAATATTCCAGGTGTGGTCTTACGAAGGCCCTGGACAATTGGAGCAAAACATCCCTGCTCCTGTATATGACTCCTCTCGCTATAAAGGTCAACATATCAATTCCCCTCTTCACTGACTGCACCTGCATGCTTAGCTTCAGCAACTGGTGTCCAAGGACACTCGGGTCTCATGGCACCTCCCCCTCTCTCAATTTATAGCCATTCAGATAAGATACCTGTCTGTTTTTCTCCCAAAGTGGATAATGTCACATTTATCCACATCATACTGCATTTGCCATACACTTTTTTTGTTACTCAGCTTGTTCAAATCATACTGAAGCACTACTGCGTCCTCCTCACAACCTATACTCTTATTTAGCTTTGTGTCATCTGCAACTTTGAGGATATCACATTTAGTCGCCTCATCTAAATCATTAATATATAGTGTGAATTAAGTCATAGAGCTAAACAGCATGAAAACAGACCCTTCGGCCCAACTTGTTCATGCTGACCAAGTTTCCTTAACTAAACTTGCTCCATTTGCCTGCATTTGGTCCATGTCCCTCTGAACTGTTCCTATTCAAGGATCTATCCAAATGTCTTTTAAATGTTGTAATTGTACTTGGCTCTACCATTTCCTCCAGCACTTTGTTCCATACATACACCAACCTCCGTGTGAAAAAGTTGCCCCTCAGGTCCCTTTTAAATCTTTCTGCTCTCACCTTAAACCTGTGCTCTCTAGTTTTGGACTCCCCTACCCTAGGGAAAAGACCTTGGCTATTCACCTGATCTCTGCCCCTCATGATTTTATGAACCTCTGTAAGGTCACCCCTCAGCCTCCTATGCTCCAGAAAAAATGTCTCAGACTATATAGTCTCTCCTTAATTAACTCAAACCCTCCAGTCTTGATAACATCCTTATAAATGCTTTCAATGGGACAGACTTTAATTGAACCATACTAGGGCTATTTTCCTACTGAATCATATACTTGGGTTTATAGATAAGGATTTAAACTAATTAGTTGGGAGAGATTTGCTTGAAGAGAGCCTTAAAAATTAAAAAGAAATGAGGAAGCAAAGGTACAGAGTAGTAAAGAGGTGAACAGTAATCAAAGTGTGACGGAAATAGGTAAAAGGTGAGGAGAGAAGTGTGACAGAAATTAAAATCAGAATGATTCTTGATAACAAAAAGTTTGTTTCAGTCTCCTTATCTGAATGCACATATGCATTATAGCAAAATAGATGAGTTGAGGGTACAAATAGAAATAAATGAATATGACTTGGTAGCTATTACCGAACTATAGTTCCACGGTGAGAACTGTATTCAAGTTTATTCAGAGTTCGGAAAAATTAAACAAGTAGGAATATAAATAGTATTGTTAGAAAGGAAGGTATCAATGCAGTGAAAAGTAGTGATACAGGTGTGATAGATTGTTATGTGGAATCAGTTTGTATGGAAGTAAGGAATAGCAAGGTAAACAAGTCATGGATGGCATTGTCTTCATGGCCCAGAGAATTGCTTCCCACAATGCTGTTAGGGAACTCCCTCTCTAAGTGCATTGTGGGTGTACCTATGCTAAATGGATTGCAGCATTTCAAGGCAGCAGCTCACCACCATCTTCTCAAGGGCAACTATGGATGGGCCATAAATGCTGAACAAGCCAGCAACATCCAGATTGCCTGAATGAAAATAACAACATTGCTACTGAAGCTCTAAGATATGGCAGAAAAGCACTAAATTACAATGAACGTGTTGAACTGAAGGGTCTGTTTTCATGCTAAATGACTCTATGACTTTTCTGTTTATTGGGACTTGAGCTCTGATTTGTTCAAGGTTGGTGTGGAATACCTCCTTGACTTTGTCTTTTGCTGTAAAGAGTTGGAACACAGCAGCATATGGTGACAGGTGAAAGCTGATTCCTTGGCAAGGTGAAGTGGGGCATTTGTTTATCCCACAGGAAATTCACTAAAAGGCACCAAACAAATTTACTTTTGATGGCGATGCCTACCCTGTGTAAGTTTTAGGGTTTGGAAATCACGGATTATCTTCAGCAGTTGTTAGAAACTCAAAAAAGAATTTATTAAGAAGCAAAAGTATAAATTGCTGAAGGAACTCAGCAGGTCTGGCAGCATGTGTGGAGGTCTTTTTTCTCTCCATAGATGCTGCCAGATCTGCTGAGTTTCTTCCACAATTTCTATTTTTATTTTAGGTTTCCTGCATCTGAATCTGGTGTTCTCTGTTTCTTTGATTATTAAGAAGCAGTTTAGGTAAGATGCAAAACCTAAATCGATAGGAAAACTATATGATCTGTGCCAGGAGACTGTGACACATAAACGTGTCTGTGGTTATTGAAGCTCACTCTGTTCACCTTGGGCAACTAACAACTACTTAGATTTACACAGAAAAGCATAATCAACATGAAACCAAAGGGGATATTCAGAGGGATATTCAATAGCTTGGTTTTAGCAATGGTCTTAAAGGAGATAATATTGGAGAGATTTACAGGGAATTAAGGGCCCAGCTGACTGAAGCCTGGCCAATAATGATAGGGTGAAGAGGTGGTAGAGGCCAGTATTGCTGTTCAACTCATACAGAACCAAGACCCAAATCAACCAATAAAATCAGTGAGGACTGTAAAATTTATCCAACAATATTACATTTAAAAAGTCTCATGATTAACACTGAACCAAATTAGTTCCAAATATATTGTGTTAATTATGTTGAAATGACAAAG